>NC_052048.2:52959078-53285036 GCF_903992535.2 Arvicola amphibius | reverse complement strand
GGAAACAAGGCAGTGCTCAACCCTGTGAGGCCAGTCACCTTCCCTCAAAGACTTAAGGAAAACAAATCTCCATTGATGCAGCAAGCAGCCCTGGGAAGTGCGGTCTTTACCCAGTTCTGACATCCCTCACCGACCCCGCCGCTAATCCATCGCTGGGGGCCAGTGGCTTTCTTGTTAACTGCATTCATGGATTAACCTGCCATGTTTCACATCTGCCGTGGCCATGGAAAAGTTCGGGGTGAGCTTATTTCCTTGCTTTTAAAGAAGTATTCATTCTATATGTATTTGTGCCTGAGTGTACGTACGTGTGCCATGTGGGTGCTATGTCCTCAGAGGTCCAAAGAGGGAGTCAGATCACCAGAACTGTGGTTACAGGTGGCTGTGAGACATCTCCTGTGGGTGCTGGTATCAACCAAAATTCTCTGAAAAGCAACAAGTGCTCTTAACCATGAAGCCACCTAGCAAACTGGGTAAGTTTTTGTATTTATAATAAATATTAGCTATGGCTCCCAATTATTTATTTTGTCCCCTTTAAATTTAATTTCAATCATTAAACAGATGTCTTTAAAAGCATGCAGTGATTTATGGTGGCTGCTTTAAGAAAGTAGAGTCTACAAAACTAAACAGGGCTAGGGACATGCATGACTCTTGTCAATAAAGTGATGGTCCCTGAGTTTGGCCCTTGGAAACCATATACAAAAACCAGGTGTGCTCTTTTGTGCTTCCAGCATGGTTGTGGGGATGGCAAGGCTCAGAGACAGGACAAGCCCTGTGGCTCACTGGCCAGTTAGCCTAATTGAATTGGCAAGCTCCCGGCCAGGTTAGGGTAGTGACACCTGCCAAATGTCACCACACACGAACATGCGTACACACACATAATTAAAATAAGCAACCATTGCCTGTCTGTGTAGTGGCATTTCATTTGTATTTTAATAAATAAAGCTTGTCTGAAGATCAGAGTAAAGCAGCCCCACTGGTCAGTCTTACAGACTAGGCAGTGGTGGCACACACCTTTAATCCCAGTAGCCACACTAGTTGACATAGAAACCGGGCGGTGCATGCCTTTAATCCCAGTGGTACACACGCCTTTAATCCCAGTCCTAGAGAGGATTATAAAACGGGAGGTGACAGCTCTCAGTTTCAGTCTCATTCTGAAATCCCTGGAGGCAGGATCACTGTTTTTGGACTGAGGTCGAGGTAAAAGCCAGTGGCCGACTGCTTTGCTTTTGGATCTTCAGGTTGAACCCCGATTCCTATCCCTGAGTTTTTACTAGTTGTGTTTCATGTCTGAAGGAATCCACCAACTCTGACTGCTGCTAACCTAGCTCCTGCTTCACCAGTTTCAGGCTCTATCCCACCAACAGTGCTAGTTTTTGTGCTGAGAATGAGGCCCTTGAAGAACACACACCATGTTTAGGAGGGGGCCATTTTTCTGTGTAGTTCACTGGCTGGGATGGCTGCCAGATAGCAGTGTTCAGAACTCTGGAGGGATAGAAAGCAAGACAGGGTAATTTGGGTGGTGACTTGGCAGCTAGAGACACGTTGGTGGTTGGAGCTGATTAGGCTCCTGCATAGGAGACTACAGGACTAGTCAGATGGCACAAATGTTGGGAGGAGAGGGTGTGGAAAGCCACTGTCTGCTCAGAGGAAGGCCGGGTGGTGTTTCTGCCCCGTCGTTAACGCAGAGCAGGACCACATGCATTAGAAGGGCCCGTCCAGAAGGCCAGGCTTAGCTGTGACCTCAGGCTGGGTGTGGAGAGGGAATCCTACTTTCTTGTACCCAAGTGCCTTTATGACATCTTTGTCAGGATAGGAGGGTAGTTCATGCATGGTATCAAGTCCCTGCCACCCCAGGATGCCTCTGTTAAAAGGTGAACGTGGCTGTCCTTCCTCATAGCTTTGGTGTGACTTTCTGTAGTCTACCCTCAGTCAGCTGTGCTCCAAAAATATTAAACGGGATGTTCCAGAAACAAACAGTTGATAAGCGTAAAGTAACTTGCATTACAGTTTGTTGTTATTGTTCTACTTTACTTCGTTTTCAATGTTTTGAGACAGGGTCTTACCATGTAGCTCAGGCTAGCCTGGAACTCACTGCCAATTATCCTGCATCAGCCTCTCAAATGCTTGGGTGTCATTATTGTATTAATATTTATTTACTATTAAATTAATTATATGTATAATACATACAATTAATTACATTAATACCATATATTATATATAATTAACATAATTGTATTAATAGCTTACCCTATTTTGTTAGTAGTTGTTGTTAATCTCTTACTATATCTAATTATGCATCAAGCATTACCACATACATACAAACCATAGCGTATGGCTGGGCGGTGGTGGCACACGCCTTTAATCCCAGCACTCGGGAGGCAGAGGCAGGTGGATCTCTGTGAGTTCGAGACCATCCTGGTCTGCAAGAGCTAGTTCCAGGCCAGGCTCCAAAGCTACAGAGAAACCCTGTCTCAAAAAACAAACAAACAAAAACAAACAAACAAAGCATATACAGGGTCTGGTACTGTTCATGGGTTCAAGCATCCACGGGTAGTCTTGGACTATATCATTTGTGGGTATGGAGAACTACTGTAGCCCTGAAAGGTGATGAATAAGAACAAAATACAGGAGCTTTTAGCTGGAAGGGACCTTTGAGGTGACTGATGGCAGTGCTCTGCTACAGGTGGCAAAACTAAACTACAAACACCAATTAGAGGCAAACCTTACTGTGGAATGCAGATCTTTGACTCCCAGATCACACAATTTAGAGACCAGTTTTCCTTCTGTTCCTCTAAAGTAATAGCTGAATGAAAGGGAATGAAGTCTAGGAGGATGAAGAGAAAAATCAAAGATCCAGCATGGCATGGTGGCTCACTCCTTCAATCTCAGCTCTCAGGAGGCAGATAGAAGTGGATCTTTGTGAATCAGAGGCCAGCCTGGTATATATATTGAGTTCCAGGACAGCCATGGTCATGCAGTGAGACCTTGTGCCAAAACAAAACAGAACAAGCAAAATCAAAGAGTCAAAAGTCTCCCTATTTGCCCTCATGTACAAAAGAGGGTATGTGACCAAGCCTGACCAATCACAGCTTTCTGTGCCCATAGTTATAAATAATTAGTATTACACAAGCGAAGGTTGGTTCTATGTCCAGGAAGATCTGATCGGAGTCCCTCCCAAATAGGATTCACTGAAGTCTCTCTTTCTCTGTGAAGACAACTTTACCTGGAAGAGCAAGGGGCTACTTTTCTCGCAGCAGGTAGAAAAGTGTGCAGCCTTACGGGAACCCCAAAAGGAACAGAGATCAAAATCAGAAGGAAAGACAAAATGAAGGTAGGGAGGAGAGAAGACAAGAAGAGAGAAACAGACTGAGAGAGAGACGGAGAGAGGGAACGCAGGAGTAAAGCATCTGGAATAAATAATTTGAGTAACTGGATCCAGCCATGCCTGAAGCCAGATGCACTTCAGGCCTTTGCAGTTTATGGAAAGCCAGTAAGTATCCTTATTTTAATTCTTTCTGTTTAAGGGGGGGGTTCAAGTCGAAATTCTCTTATATATTTAAGCTGTAAAGAGGCTGTTTCCAATACCATCTATAATCTGAATTATCCCATTTGATTATAGATATTGATAGATTATTATGGCCACTGTTTTATGAATGTGGAAAGTGAGATGTTTAGTGATTGGCCTAGGATCACCAGCTTTATGAAAGCAAGCTGTTGTTCCTTTGTGGGTGCTGGTGTTATTTTATTATTTTGTTTGTCTTTGACATCATCTGTTATTTTGTTTTTTTGAGACAGAATCTTTTTACGTAGCCCAAGACAGACTCAAACACGTAATCCTCCTGCTTTTGCTTCTCTAGAGTTACGAGAGTGAGCCCCCACACTTGCCAGCTGTGCAACACGTTACAGCCCCTGCCCCCCCACCTATAACACTCAACAGCATGCCTGCCCTGGGAGTGCAATAGAAATGTATAATCCCAAACCTCGCTTCCAAGCTACTTAACCTGGCTCTACTTGCCAATAAGAAGCCTGGGCATCTTGAATACAGGATACATTCTGAGGAGCACCGTGCCAAGAGCGGGGTAACTCCACGGTGCAGGGAGGCTCGGGGTACGCAGGTCAAGAGGCTTAAGGCTTGAGACAGCAGCCCTGTGCTTTCCTAGCCCTGCGAGGGGCTAGCCAACTTCTTTGCTGACTGTTCTCCTGACCTGATGTATTAACACATCATTAGTTGCTGAGATAATGCTAAGCACATAATCCACCGAGTAATTATCCTGGCCACATGAAGAGATGATCTGGATTGGAGTGAGCACACGAAGCTCCCTCAACAGAGAGAAGGCAGGCTTGCCTCCAGCTTTGTGTGTGCAGACATTGTGCCAGCTGCCTAGGCTGCAGCCTCCTCGGTACCACAGCAAGCCTCAGTGGGGAAGCCCAAACGTGAGCGGGTCTCCGTTTGAGGTCAGCATGTGGTGCGTCCGGAAGCCTGTGGTCAGCGTGTGGCAACTCAAATAACATGCTTCACTAGTGTGAAAAAGCCACAACACAGCATTGAGGAAACAGCCACAGGAAACAGCCTGCCTCACTTCTGCAGAGGAAGATGGCCCCTAGGCTGGTGCAAGGCCTCAGTGAACCTCCACGCAGTCTATGCAGAAGTCAGGAGACAGTTGACTTGTGACAAGGGAGAGCCTATAAGCGCAGGCTTGAAAGGCCTGGATCTCTGTCTGGTGTGTTTCTCCATCCAGGGCGTGGAATGAGGACTCACAGACATACCCTACTTCTGGGGCTTCTCTCCATCTCCTCAGAGAGCAAGCCAAGATCTGAGCAACTCTAATGAAGACACCTAGGCCTGTGGGCCGTGACTGGTTTGTTTCTGGGACCGGTTCCTTGGATCACTTGGTACATTCACGTCGGTTTTTCTTCCACGTTCCTGGACAAGGAGACATGGTCCAGCACCACAGGAAGAAAGTCAGGGAGGAACCGCTCCTCTGCCTCGCGAGCACATTTTGTCTCTGATGTCTTTTTCCAGAACGTGTTTCAGCTTCGCTCTTCTGATTCCTTCCCATCTGGTTTCTATCTGCCCCAAGCAGCTGTTTTTTCCATTGAAAAGAACACACTCACCTCTCTCTTCTTTACATGCCGTGTTTTTAGTTCTGAAGCACTTTTTCACATGGACAAAACACATTGGGGTGTTTTTAATTTCTTATTTTTTTTCCTTCAGGAAAAGGAGCACCTCAAATTTTGATTCTGGAATGTGCAGATCCTTTGAGCAGAAACAATGGCGGGGAGTGGCTGTTTCCTGTCTGGGGTGCTCTTCTGCACTCACATCTGTCACATCTGTGATACCACACTATAGCCACACAAAGGCTTGGAACTACTACGGCTGGCTCATCTTAGCACAAAGCCTAGAAAGAACATGGTTAGCTGTGGATTGCAAGTATGTATAAAGACCACAGAAACTCCTCTCCCAGGTCAGAGGTGTGCTCCGGAACACCCGAATGACAAAACAGCCTCCCCCTCTCCCTCAATTGTGAAGATAGTTGGGGAAATAAAAGCCTGGAATTTTCCCCGCTGATTGAAGTGTGGAGTTGTTACTCCTTGCCAGGGACATGAAAGAATTCATTCCCATTTTAAGTAATGTTTACATTATCCAGCTACACTACAGGGAAGGGGATGAGGAGGGAATGTGAGAAAGCAGTGAGGTTCCATATCGAAGAGAGTGGCCATTTAAAATAGAGGTGCCGGGACCTGGAGACCCAGCCAACTCCACCATGTGACAGCTGTGTGGCCTTTGTGTGGCTTCAATCTCTCCTTTCCCAGGATCTTCACACATGGGTTTCATGTGATTGTTCCTCTAGGTCTTTGCTGCCATGTCACTTCCTCAGAGGTCAACTGTATGCACTCCGTTAGCAGACACAGTCATTGGCCTTGTTTCTATAACGACTCTAGCTTGTCAGGGCTTTAGTTCTTTGTTTATTTAAATTAGTGTGTGTGTGTGTGTGTGTGTGTGTGTGTGTGTGTGTGTGTGTTGTGCTAAAGTGCCATATGCCTGTGGAGACCTGAAGAAGGTGTTGAATCCTCTGGAACTGAAGTCACAGGTAGTAAGAGAGCTGCCTGATGTGGGTTATGATGGGAACTGATCTCAGGTCCTCTGGAAGAGCAAGTGTTCTTAATTGCTGTGCTCTCTTTCCAACCTGGTTCCTTGTTTCTAATCTCTATTAAACTATGCAAACCCCTGTCATGGTGGGGGCTGGTGTCTTCCTCCTTCCCTTTTCAAATGGAGGGTCGTCACATTTGGATCGGTTCTAGGTTTGCAGAAAACTGGGTGGAAAGTAGAGAGCCTTGCCAGTCCCCGTCCCTCCAGTTAACCTCCTGAAGCCTGAGCACACTGAGTCTGAGAATTCAAGATCTCAGATGCTCCAAAGTCTGCAACTTTCTGAGCTCTGACAGAACACAACAGGTGGAAAATTCCACATCTGACCTCATGTGGTGGGTTACAGTCAAAACACAGGTGTGCTAAAACGACCCTCAGGCTATTCGTAAAAGGCGTATGAAACAGAAACGAAGAAGTTCGTGTTTAGACTTGATGTCTATCCTCAGGACATCTCATTATGTATATGCAAATATTCCAAAGACTGAAAAAAAAAAACATGAAGTGTGAAATGCTCCTGGTTTTGTGTATTTTGAGCAAGGGCAGCTCACTATATTAAATCTTCTGGGGCTAGAGATACGCCTAGCAGTTAGGGGTTCATAGTGGCTCTTCCTGGGTTTGGTTCCCAGCATCTCTGCTGGGTGGCTCATAACCACAATTGTAGCTCTAGCGGCAATCACTGCCTCTGGCCTCCAGGGCACCTGCGCTCGTGTGCACATATCCTACCCTCACACAATTAAAAAGCTTCATTTTTAAAAAGACATAAAAGCAAGACCAAAAAGATCTTGCATTAATGTGGGACATTTCTTGCAACGGATGAGCACAGGTTGATAACCATATCGAGCAAGTTCCAGTTCACTTTAGGGCTCAGCCTTGGTGGGCATTCTGCTGTGCTGACAAACACCTAGTATAATGGCCCCAATCCTTACAGCTTTATAAAGACTATCCTAGAGACCCTTTGTGGTCCACCTACTCACATCATCTTCCCTGACCCAGGCACTTGACAACCACTTACATGTTTCCTGTCTTTATAGGTTTCCCTTTATCAGAATGTCACCCAGTTCTGATCATACAGATACTGCCTTTCAGATCAGCTTTGTACCACTTTGTAACTCTTTCACTTTTTAAAAATAAAATTGCATTTGCTATACGTGTGTCTGTTTATATGGGCCTTCGTGTGCTATGGAGTGAGCGTGGGGGTGTGCTGTGGAGTCCATACGGAGGTCAGAGGTCAACTTGCAAGAGTCAGTTCTCTCCCTCCACCCCTCCCTCCTCCCTACTTTTACTTATTTCATTTTTATGTGGGTGAGTATCTTGGCTGCGTATATGTATGTGTGTGCAGCACATGCATGCCTGGTTCCTGCAGAGGTCAGAAGAGAACATTGGAGCCCCTGGAGCTGGAGTTACAGATAGTTGTGGACAGCCATATTGGTGTTGGGAACTGAATCCAGGTCTGAAAGAGTAAGTGCTCTTAACCCAGAGCCGCCCCTGGGTCCACACTCTCCATTCTTAATCACCGTGTTCAGTAATCCTGAGATGCAAGTGTTTGTCAAAGGGACAAAGGACGAGCTGTACTGTGCTAACTTCATAGAACTGTGTGTGTTCCAAGAGGACTTCCATAGCGCTTGGCCTCGCGGTTGTTGCTTTTCGTATTCTGAGCGTTTCTGCATCTTGAGGCTGCTTGTGTGAGACACAGGACGCTGAGAGGATTGCAGTGTGTTGGTGAAACTCGGGCTTTCTCAAAGGTCCTTGCTGGTAAAACTACAATTTCCCCACTAGCTTCTGTAACTTTGACAGCTACTCCCTAGCGTGGGGCCTTCGGGGAATCTTAGTGGCCTACCACTAGTGCGTCTCTGGTCATTGTTTTCAGTGCAAAATAGGCCCAACTATTTGCCATTGTGATGTGTCTCCCAAAACTGACTCTGGGACTGCGCGTTATAAATGTCCTTTTCTTTTTTCTTATGGCATGTTTGGCTCTCTCAGCTTTTTTTGAAGAAAATCTTCACATTGACTTTCTAGTTCTACTTCCTCTTTCAGTGGAGTAGAAAAATGCTGATGTCTTTTCCAGGGGAAACTTGATGGAATAAGCATGGTCATAAAAGCAGGACTGGCCCAGGTAAAGTCTCCTCCTCCTTCTTTTTTCCTTTTTTTTTTCTTTTTTCAGAGCTAGGAACAGAACCAAAGTTTCAAGTATGCTAGGCAAGCACTCTATCTCTGGCCATATTCCTAGTTCTTCCTACTCTTATATGCTATTGTCTGGTGAAGGTTTTCTTACAAAAATATCTTTTTGAGATGGAGAGCAATAGCATAGGCCATTCAGCATCTTCTGTGGAAGCATAAGTGCATAGGCTTGCATAAACACAATCAAAAACAAATAAACAGAAATCTTTTGTGGGGCTGGAGAGCTGCCCAGGGGTTAAGAGCACCTACTGCTCTTATAGAGGACCCAACCTCAGTTCCCAGTGTTCATGTTGGGTGGTTCACAACAACCTGTAGCTAAGGCTCTGCGGGTGGGGGTGCAGAGTTCAGTGCTTCCAGCCTCAGCAGAAACGTGCCCTCATGTGCACATCACACACAATGCACAGATTTACAGATAAATCTTAAAAGATAAAAATATCCGTGCATATATCCGTTCACGGGTGTATACAGATACAGTTGCATGTATGTGTATGTGGAGGTCAGAGGGCAGCCTCGGGCATTCTTCAGAGTGAGACAGGCTCTCTCTTCTTGCTGGGAACTCCTCTGTTTGTGTAGGTTGGTGGGTCAGCAAGCCCCAGGAATCAGCATGTTTCACCTTCCCAGAGCTGGATTTGAAGGATACTGTCACACCTGACTTCTTCTATCGATTCTGGAGACTGAACCAACGTTCTCGTGGTTCCACAAACACTTTATGGGCTGAGCCATCTGTTTAGCCCTTTGGAAGCGACTTGTGAAATGTCAAAGGTGAAAGGGATTTCACAAGCGCTCCCAGATTATTTAAAAGTTTTCAGCAAACAGGATGCTTCCTTGCCCCTCTGAGGCCACGAGAGAAGTTGTGTCTTTAGTTGTATCTTGTTCTGTCTGTTCCAACCACCCACGTGTCTAGAAACCTGACATGACCAGGTGGCTGGCCACAGGCCTGTGCTGGCCTTTAGAGGTCAGTCGTTTTAGGATCATTCTTTTGCCAAAATAAAAATGTAGCCTTTTAAGATTTTTATAGCGGCTCCTGCAGATTTGGGCACAAAGTGGGGGTGGGGTAGCTTTGTCATTTTCACTGGGGAAGGAAAATTCCATCCTTTTGCTTCTGGAAGAAGAAGGGACGAAATTAGCAAGTGTGAGAAACTTTTCAAGGAATCCTCTTACCGTCTCAGAGGCCATTGGTTCTGATAACCTAAGGTTTCAGGAGTTCTACAACTTTAGACATAAATAAAGTCCCCTTTGGGGACCTGACCTATTCAAAGGGCAAATGAAGCTGAAAGGTGAAGGTGGCCGTGAGTTGGGGCAGGGGTTGACAAATGTCTGCTAGGTAGGGATCCTGAGGGCACTCCATGCTCATTGAAAACACAGATGGCACCCCCCACCAAGGTTCTGACCCACAGCCTAGAGCCTTCATTCATTCAGCTCCTAGGAGCTGACCAGATTGATGTTGCTTAAGCTAATATTTACAGAGCACTGTTCTTGTGGCGTTTCTCTCCCCCTTCCTTTCCTCTCTTCTCCTCTTCCTCCTCCCCTCTCTTTCCCCCACCCCACCCTTTCTCTGTATCTCTCTTTCTAATTTGTCTTTTGTTTGTGACAGGGTCTCGTGTATCCCAGGCTAGCCTACAAGTACATTATGTAAGTGAGGATGACCTTGAATTTCTGACTGTCCTGCTTTCAGCTTCCCTGTTTCAGGATCACAGATGTCCCCTCCATGCCTGGTTTATGTGGTGCTGGGGATTAACCTCAGAGCTTTTGTGCTAGCCCCAGCATCCTTACAACTTAGGGGAGGAAGCTGTATTGGAGTTATCAGTCCACTGTGAAAGGGTCATTCACATTTAGGGAGTCAGTACGAAGCTGGGGTCCAAACCAGCACCAGAGACTAGTGTTCTCTACTGCTTGGCTGTGCTGACTTCCATATGTTTTCAATGTGTACATAATACTTTCTTCCCCCTCTTTGTCTCGATGAAAATTTCTAACTAGTTCAGCCAAACTGCCTAGTGATCGGTTTATTCTATCATGATGACCAGGTAGAGTCAAGTGTGACTTATTCTTCTAAGTTCAACATGCAGGAAGCTGAGGTATGTTTGAGGTGTTTCAAAACAAAAACAAAACGCCAAACATACAAAAGCAGATAACTCAGTTGGCAGAATTTACCTAGAATGCACGCCCCCTGGATTGACTATCCATCATCAAACAGACTGGGTATGGTGGTATGTGCTTGTAAGCCCAGCACTTGGGAGATAGAGCAGGAGGTCATCCTCAGCAACACAGTAAATGTGAGGTCATAGAGGAGACTGTCTTTTAGGAAGCAAAGAAAAAACGGGTGAGATGTAAGGAACACACTCGCAACGATGAGTAGTATTTCAAAGATAGAGGAGTAATAAGGACTGGTAAGGAGGCAGAGAACTTGGAAGCCTGGTGTGCTGCTGGGTGGGACTCTGAAATGGAACATCTGCTGGGAAACAGGTTTCGCTCAAGCAGTCAAACATCAACCAGCCACACTGCAGTCCCGCCCCCGGTGTCCATCCAAGACAACCCAAAGCAGAGACTTCAACAGATCTCTGTACCTTCATCGTCACGGCAGCATAACTTCAGGAAGTTAAAAGGTAGACACTTCTACCCCACCTACTGCTGAAGAGAGACCAAAGCAGCACAGGGTACCATCTACTGTTTAACCACACACATGGGAAGGTATTGTGACATAAACCGCAAGACGGATGGACTTTGAAAGGAAAGCAAGTGCCGTACGCTAGACACAAAAGGACTCACGCCAGATAAGTCTACTTAAGTGTCTAGAATAGGCAGAGCCACGAACTTAGAAAGTTAGACTGAGGCTGCCATGGAGAGGAGAGGAAGAAGGGGGAGTTGTGCTGAATGGCCGTTATCCTGTGGGGGTGAGGGAATGTTCTAGAACAGGATGGTGGGAATGGCTGCATGATTTTCTCTGTTCAAGGCCACTGAAAAGGACATTTTGTGTAAATGGCAAATTGCGTGTCTGTATATTTCACCACAAACTGCAGAGAAAGAAATGGAAAAGGGAGACCACCAGCCAAACAGAACGAGACAGGATTGCAGCACGACTCTGGATGTAATTCAGACTCTTATCTCAGCTCTTGGCTTTTTATCCAGATAATTGTCTTCATTATTATGCATTTCAATGTGCACACAGACACAGCTGGTATAACTTTAGAGAGAAATTACTTAGATCCATCACATGTTTATCCTCCCCTACAGGAGAAAAGTGTTATTAATGTTAAAATAAAACCTTTTAAAATATCATACAGTCTTATACTTACAAGTAAGTTCTGAACAACACATGAAGATGAAGAAAGTTCCTCTGATTCTTTAGGGTGTGTGTGTTGGGGATGTGCAGCTCAGGGAAGGATTACTACAGTGTGCTATGACCACAGAGGGACTTGTGATGACCCATTCATAAATAGGAGCGTAAGGCAGGGTGTGGCTCAGTTGGTAGCATGCCTGCCTAGCATGCACGCAGCCCGGGTTCCATCCCAAGCAGGGCATAAACTGAGCATGAGGGTGAATACTTGTAATAACCAGAGCGTGGGAGGTGGAGGTTTAAGCAGGGTTAATGCTCCAGGTCATTCTCGAGTACACAGTGAGTCTGAAGCCTGGGCTGCAGGAGACCTTGTCTTAACCAAACCAAACCAAGCCAAAACCCAAATCAAACCCAAATAAATAGAAAACATCACAGGCATTTGTGACTGGAAACAGAACATATAATCTTCACCTCCAACACGGCAGGCTTTTGCCAACTCAACCAACAGAGCAACTTGTAGGCTCTGTTCAGATAAGGGCTTCGACTTGAATGAAGACAACAGGACGTGAACAGCTGGTTGGTTGTTGCTCAGTTTTGCCGAGGATAAGTAAAGTTCAAGAGTGCTTGGTATATGTGGATAACCAAAGGATTATGGGCCAGGCCACAGAAGGCACAGTGCAGGGAGGACAGAATTCCTCATGAACCTCAGTGGCCAGTAGACAGACATAGTGACTCAGCATGAGGCGCGGCCTGGGGTGGATAGTTTCTCCCATGTGGACAAGCTCGGTGTCTCTATCTTCTTAGGTAGGGCACTTATAGAGTCTTTTACAGCGGCCTGACTGAAGGGGAATAGCTAATCTTTGAGTCTCTATGATATTTTAAATGCCAGCCTACGACATTTTTAATCCCAGCTTTAAAATCTAGAATGGCAAGCTCTCTCAGTCAACATCTGTGTGAGAACAGCTAACCAGAATGTTTAGGAAACCCTTCCTCCTAAAAATAAAATCCAGGTAGGTGGGCGTAGGGCATGAGTTACTTTATTTGGCTGACTTGAATGGACAGCCTCCAAGCTGTTATTGTGCTATATGGAGGTACCTTCTGATTCTCTATGCACACACAGAAAGGATGACGACGGGATATCGTTCACTTCTCAGCCTTTTCCAACTGGTCAGCATCTTTACAGTTACTACCAGCACCTGGACTGCTCGAGACTGTCTCCTGGGTTCTTCAGTAGCCTTCTGGTCAGTCTCCCCGAGTCTACATTGGCTCCCCTCAATCAGTTTCCAGTCCCAGATTTGAGTGATCTCTTCTGAGTAAAGATCATGGGGCTGGAGAGATGGCTCGGGTGGCAAATGCTTGCAGCACAAGCGTGAGGATCTAAGTTTGGATCCCAGACACTAAAAATCTGGTCATTGTCATCGTCTGTGCCTAGAACCCTTGCTGCTCAGGAGGTGGAGTCAAGGTGACCCCTGGGATTTCTGGATCAGCCAGTCTTGCTGAATTGGTGAACTCCAGGCTCAGTGAAGGACCATAAATAAATAAATAAATAAATAAATAAATAAATAAATAAATAAATGATTAATTAATTAAATAACATGGAGAGGGATAGAGGAAGATCCCTGACATCAATATCTGCCCTACACACACACACACACATGCACACACGCACGCACATGCATATATACATATATATCACATATACAAGATAGTAAACAAAAAATTATGGATCTCCTGATGCTTCTTCATTACTTGATACCCACAAGTCATCTCTTCCCTTCCCTATCCTCACAAAGTCCTAAGCTGAAAAAGCTCTGCTACTCTTGGCTCCTTCCTAGCTCTCCACTATGTGTTCATCTCTCAGTGTTGGGTGTAGCACCCCCATCCTGCTGGCAACAGTCGCACCAGCATCTTTAAGTTCCCAGGGTCACCTACACTTTCCAGCCTGGGAGCCGTTGTTAGCCTTTCAGGAATGCCCTTCATTAGTTTCAACTGACTCCCTCCCCTTCAGTATCTAGTTCAGTGGGTCTCATCTTTCCTAATGCTGTGATCCTTTAATAACACAGTTCCGCATGTTGTGGTGACCCCCAACCATACAATTATTTTCATTGATACATCATAACTGTAATTTTGCTACTGTTAGGAATCCTAATGTAAATATCTGCTATACAACTTCCCAAGGGGCCGAGACCCACAGGTTGAGAATCACTGCCCTAGTTGTTGGCATACAACACCTGGGGTGGCGAACTCGAATTCGGATTCTGCGTACTCTCTCTTTCTCTTCGATTCCCAACTGGCAACTATATTTTTTAGCTGAGGATATGTTTGAAGTTAGCTTTTATTGAATTCCATACAAAAGGGGCCACAAGTATCTTACATATAAATGCATCTCCTGAGTCTAATCCACACCTCTTACAGGGCAGATGTTCAGTTCATACGTCTTGAATCATACGTCTTGAATGAGACACAGTTAATCTCAATATGTTTAGCTGGAAAGATGCGGGTGGAACTAACTCATAAAAATCCATACATGTACTTTAGGACCCTGAGTAGTTCACTAATGTCCAGATACCTTCTAAGAGTCTAGGGTAGAAATGGGGAAAATAGTCTAATCATTTAACCTTCATTTATATTTAACAAAAGATTTCCAAACTATGGGAACTCTGCCAGCCTTGTAAATGGATTTGCAAAATTTGTACAGTCAAAAATGCACACCAAGCAACTCTGCTGTTTCCCCCTTTCTGCTGTTGTTGTTCCTCAGCTTGTCATGACCAAGACTCTGTCTGGCGTTTGGAGATGAGCGGGGAGGAAATGAATGAGCAACAATTGATGTGGAATCCTTCAGCATTCCCAGCTGATCCACATTTTCAGGAAAGTGGATGGAGTGTATCCAGGGTCAGAGAATGGAGTGTGTGTGTGTGTGTGTGTGTGTGTGTAGGTCAGAGGTTGACATCAATGTCTTCCTCAACATCTCTCCACTTTACTTATTGAGGTGGTGTCTTGGTCTAAACTCAGAACTTGCACACTCTGGCTAGACTACTAATTAACCTTCTCTTAAGATCCGTCCATCTCCTGTGTGCTGGAATTGTGTGTGTGTGTGTGTGGGGGGGGTGCTGCCATGCCTTCCCAGCTTTTTCCTGGTTTCTGGGGATCCAAATTTTCTTGCAGGACCCGTACTTTATCCATTGAGCCATATCCCCTGCTCAGCTCTAGGTTTCCTTTCGAACCATTGCCTCATGCTTTTAGATGCACCTTTGTGGGCCAGTGTGACCTGTTTTTTATTCTTTCAGCTCTCCAGGGAAGGGAGGTGTCAGACTCTCCTCAGGGAAGAGGTAAAGATTAAAGCAGAGGATCCCTGGCAAGAGTTTTGCAAAGAGGTTGTCATTTGGGGAGTGCTCCATCACACTGTAGGCAAGGATTATTAGCAAGCTTGGTGCTGGCAGGGCCTCTTTCCAAACTCCAGTCTTGGGACCCATGCGATTATCTCAGAACTTTTGTGGTCAGAAAGGTTTTAATAAATAAAACCTGTATTCTCCTTCCTGTCACTCAACAGGCTTGGGTACCATTTGATATTTCCTCTTTCTCAAAGTATGAATTTAGAAAGCACTAAATATCTATTTTGCAATGACTGTCAGAGAGGGGGTGGGAAAGCATGAAGCTCTCCTGTGTTCTGGGCAGTGGGAGGGTCCTAGAAAATTAGCTGGAGTTAAGCCTAGGTTTTGCCCCCCTTTCCTCTCGGGCCCTCCTTATTTGGTAATTGCATCAATTCTCCACTTGGGTTTGCACGTATGGCTGGCCTCTAAGCTGCGCAGAAAGGGGTGCCCTTTAATGATTTCCTCTGAATGGCTTTCCATCTGGGGAGGAAGAGGGCCCCTCTTGTTCAGAAACAAAGGAGCCATCCACCCTCCCAGACCTTTCTTCTCTATTAAGTATCTCTTGAATTTCAAAAGACGACTTGGAGTTTCTCAGTCCCGGTCTTAGGGGCAACAGTTCATTTTCTCCGTCCCTTTAAGGCTAGAAAACACTACCGGCAGTGAAATCATTGTTCTTATTTTTCTTGGGTTCAAAAACAAGCCCCGCTTCCAACCTGCTAAGGCTCCACCATTTTATGGTTAACCAAGCAGTTTCTGGGGAGCAGCTCAAGGGCTGGCCTCTGCTCTCAAAGGCTCTGAGCAGCAGCAGCAGCTGGGTTTTGCTAGTCACTCCTCCTGTTCGAAATCCAGTTTTCAATTCTGTCACTTGGTTTCCCCACTGTTCCTCTTCCTGGGGGCTGCCCAGTTGTTTCTGAGGGCCTTGAAGTGGTTTCCCAGCTATGTAAGCGCCCTGAATGACAATGTGTGCTCAGAGCCGGGCTGAAGAATGGAATCCCCTGTTTATATCCACAAGCCTTCTCTCCCTCTCCTTCTTTTAAACATATGCGGAGTCACCGAAGAAACTGGAAGGAGATTAAAAGAAACGCTGGCTTTTAAGGCGAGTCTGAGAAACGTAAAGCTGGGAGCTGGCTTCCCGCTCTCCCCTCCTTCCCTCGCCGCGTTATGGCATTCATTTGCTGCGAGCCATCGCCGATTCATCATGCTCGTCCATCAGAGTCTTCAAAGCAAATCCCACAGCTGCTTTTGCCATTTATCAGTGGGAAATAAAAGAGAAAGGGGGGAAAGTAAGGAGAACATATCACCACCTTCCAGGGCCTGGGATAATGGGTGTGAAAAAAGGGTGGGGGGAGAGAGCTTATCTAATGAAACCCAGAGACGTCTCAGGACCTGAGTTCCCGAACAAAGGCTGGGGACCTAGCAAAGCCAGTAGCCTGTCTGCAGCAAGGTCCTGGGGACAAAATCTGCCAGAAACAAAAGGTTCAGTGGGAAACCCGAGGAATGCTCACAAAATGATCCCCACCTCCAAGGCGGTTTAAACCTCCAGATATTTGTAGGAATTTGTTCTCTGTGACCTACCGCCCAGCTTTCAGCTGTGCAAAAGAACCCAGGCATTGGAAAGGAAAGCAAATGCGTGACCTTAATGCCCTCCCTTCCTAGCAGACTGGGGAATGAATGATCGGGTAATTCCCAGTTTTCATTTCCATAGGGTGCCTGGACAGTCACCTATTCTTTTAAGCAAAGCTGATGTGTCTGTCACAATTCCAGTATTGCCTTCGGATTTGGGAATCCAAAGTCAGGGGCCACCATCACCATGGTAGTAGCTGAACCACAGCCCAGCCTGTTGCCACCATCCACACAGAAGGTTGCACTCTGTGGGGGAGGAGCAAACGGCCCAGATATTCGTCAGGACCGACAGAACCCACAGCTGTTAAACTGGAAGGGCCGTTTTAGGCAGACTGCAGGTGTGGAGAATATGAGTTTTCAAAATTCAAAGGGGCAACGACGGATACAGGCAAGGACGCGCACAAATCTAAAAAGCAAGAGTAGCCCTGTGGGGTTTCACTCAGGAAATCTGAGATCAGGGAAGGCTGCTTTACGGCAGGAAGAGGACAGATGCTGCCTCTCAGAGTATAATGGTGGGAACTGATCCTTCAAGGCCTGAGCAGTTGCTGAGGGTGATGTTTGTAGTCCATATCTTGTCCGGGCTTGCGTTTGCCCCAAGTGTATTTTCTGTTAAGACTCAGTGAATTTTTTGTTTTATTATTTGCAGTTTTGAGATGAGGCCTGTGTAGCTCAGGCTGTCCTCAAAACCAGGGCTCCCTTCAAGGTAGCAAGCACTCCACCAAATGAGCTGAATCCCAACTCTTAAGCTCAGTGGGTTTTGTATTTAAGATTGGTGCATTTGCCAACACTCAGAAAACAGCTGCTTGTACATTTTATTCTGTCTGTATTTCACAGAAAGAGGGAAGGGGGGGGCAAATAGACATCAAATTCTAACCAGCGGTGTATATGTTGTAAATAGTGATGTTTTCAATTCACTTTGATGTTTGTGTGTTTATTTTTACAGCACTGGGGAGTGAAAGCGTGGACTCACACACTCAGTGAGTTTTATTTTATTTTGTTTTGAGACAGGGTCTCTGTATATAGCTCAGACTGTCACGAAACTCACTGTATAGAGGCCAGACTGGCCCAACTCATAGAGATCTGCCTGCTTCTGCCTCCCACGTGCTGGAATTAAAGTCATGCTGCACAGCACCTGACAGTCAATGTATTTTAAAATACATACAAATCGAATGAGTGGATACATAGAAAGGCGGCAGATGGGTGGCTTTGGTCAAACAGCCCCAGGATGGAAGTAGCAGTCACACCATGGGTGAAGGGTTACTTGCATTTACGACTGTTTTATTTTGAACCTTTCCATAAAGTGTGAAAGGATGAAGATACTTATTTCCTCTTGTGGACTTGGTTCCGGTTTTATAATTAAGTAGGGAAAGCAGTAGCATGTATAATGTGCTACCAACCATAGAGAGACCAAAAGAACACATATGGGTACCTGTGTACACATGTCTCTGAAAAGAGACTGGAGGGACATCATTAGAGAGGCAGCAGCCCAAGACATTGTCACTTTAAGGGAGGGAAAGTGATGCCCGGACAGTGTGGGAAGCCGGTGAAGTCCTGATGAATGTGTGTTGTTGGCATGATCACAGCCATGTCAACCACCCCAATGCCTCGGACCTCTGGGAGTGGCAAAGTCTTTCCCTGAGTCAAGTTCACTGACAAGACAAGGCCTTCCTTTGGTTGAAGACTGACCTGTGTGTAACAGAATTAACAACTATAGCTTTCTCTTTCCTGAGGCTGCTCTCCTGAAGAGACCTCCCACCAAGACTAACTAAACCTACCTCCTTGTTTCCCTGTGTGCCACGAACCCATCTCCTTATTCAGTAGTCTGCAACAATTTGGACCTATACAATTATGTCGCTGAGTTTCTGGGATGCTGCCGAGTTTCCATCAGAGCGCGTGGCCAATCCAATCCCAGTTTTCTCTATGTGAGTCTGTTGTTTCTTCACTCCCTGCTGCCCTGGTTAGGTCAACCCCATAGCCGTGTATGCTGAGGCAGGAGGGGAGGCAGGGCTCAGATGGCATGTCTTAATCATAGGTAAATAACTGTATACCTTTAGAGATTTTATATGTGAATGGACTAGTCAACTGAAAGAAAAACAAAACCCAGGATGCACACCTGAATTGCCTCAGCTTTATGTAGTTGATTCCCTTTGTGTGGCTGGTACCCACCATTCACTGAATATCCGCTCATCCCTTTGCTTGAATTTATCAACAACAACAAAAAACCAAATATTGTGGTTGGAACAAAAAGGTGTTGCTATCTGATGATTTGCTTCTGAAGGACTTTTACCTTTTAGCCTTTAAACTAATACACATACTTGGTGTGGCCAATTCACTACACCCTGTCTTGCTCGGTTTTCACTGGTTACTTTTGAATTTTTTTTTAAAACAGAGATCAGATGTGAAGCAATGTATGTCAAGGTGAAATTTCTTTGTCTGCTCTTTTGGATTGAGGCTTAATTTCCCTCCTTTCAGGAGCATGAGGCTGTCAGAGGGTGGGTCTCTGTGGGTGATGCAGATCAAACCCTTTTGGTCTGGGAAGTCTGAGCACCGAGATGTTTTCACGCTGGGATTACTTGTCCAGATGGCCGGAGTGCAATTTTCTTGGCGTGCTTCTAGGAAGACAGGAATGTTCAGGGGAAACCAGAGAGCATAGTAGGGAGGGGAATGGGTGGGGGAGGCCAGGCTGGGGCTGAGAAGTCAGAAGTTTTGCATTTCAGCAAGTGGCATTGGCAGCGGACTGGGCTCGGCCCATTGCATTTGGAGGCTGGCTTCTTGTCCACTGTTTCCTCTGCAGAGTGGGAGCTACCTGCCTTTTCCAACAGAGGAGGGTTCAAGGGGCCAGAGCGAAATGCTTAGAGCAGGTAGTGAGTGACAGAGCACACAGTCCAGCAGCAGGCCAGTGTGGGGACCCCGTGCACCTGTAATGGCTGATGACCCTTGGGTACCTGTGCATGACTGGTGATCTTCGTGTACCTGTATGTGGCTGGTGACCCCCATGTACTCACACGTGGCTGATGACCCTCGGGTACCTGTATGTGGCTGGGTGAGATATTCGGGAGTTTGCCAAGGAGGACACCATTTCAAAAAACTATTTTTAACCAGGAAATACATCATGGGCAGCTTCAGAGATTTTCAACAGCCACCATTTGAAAACCCAGGAGTGAAGCATGCCAGGCAAAATTCTTGGCAGCCCCCACCCCCTCTGCACGTGCTCGCCCCAGCCCAGAAGCATCTGGTAGACATACACCTTCTCCCAGCGATCTCATCAATCATGATCCTAGGCACTGTTTGCAGGTGTTGTGAAGTCCACAATCTGTTGATTTTTAAGACTGGGTGATTGCCCAGGTCACATAAGCTGAGAAAGAGTGGGAAAGGCTATGTATATGCTTACAGTATGGAAGCAAAATCCCAGGTTTATATAATTTCCCTGGGAGCCACGTGGTGAAGGACAGGGACACCTGTGGGAGTGACAGGAACTTGATCCATAGTTCTTGCACAGCCAGGGTCCTTAGAAGAGGCCCCAAGCCAGGTTTGAGATCCAGTTTCCCACTGGCATCTTGAATGCAACCCAGGGAGGCAGCTGGGTATTCGTGCGGATACCTCACTGACAGGCTCTGGCTGATGATAAGTTTGTGTGAATTCATGGTGACACACTGGTGGCCACTCATGACCTCATGACACACTATAGAATCAGAATACACAGTGCCTGCCCTGGGAGCCAGAAGGGCAGTGCGGAGAGGCACAGGAGGGAGCGAGTGCTTTCTTCCGACTTCTCTAAGAAGAAGCCTGGCTCTCTGCCTTCCCCACCATGCGATTTTAAAGATGTCCATAACCCTCCTTGATCTGTGCTCGCTCTCTTGTATAAAATGAGGTGAAAACAACCGATAAGATGAACAGAGTGTGATAAGAAGTAAACGAAGCACAGCAGCTCAGCAGGAGTTATTGGCAGCCGTGATTTGTCGACACCTGGCACACAAAAAGAATCTCAGATAAAGAAATTTAAGGCCTTTATTTTTTTTCTTCCCTTGCCCAGTGATTGTGGCTTCGCCACCCTGCCCCCACTGTTAACTGCTTTCTTTCTGCATTCACTGGAAAAACCTAGAAAATGTAGCTAAACCAAAAGGAAAAGAATCATAATCCTATTATCTCGGTATAAAAACTGCTTACTTTTAAAGTATATTCAATCCCCCCTCCTCTGAGACAAGGTCACATTCATCCTGTGACGGCCTCAAACTCACTGAGTAGCTGAGAATGACCTTAAACTCTTGATCTCTAACCTCTACCTCCTGACCCCTGACATTATGTGTGCCCCATCATGCCTGGTGCTGCTGATGGTTTTGTGCATGCTAATCAAGGACCCTACAAACTGAGCCGCACCCTGAGTCTAGCAATATAAAAAATATAAAGTCTTATATTTTCTAACAAATAAATGAAATCACAATGTGCATAAAATGTAAGGTTTTTAATAAGTTAAGACTAATTCCCAAACATTTATCTATTCATCTACCAAATATCACTAATTTCCGTCTAGCCTCCCAGTGTGGAGGAGGAAACCATCTCACATTGTCATTAGATTTCTGCAGCACCAGCTTTTAGAACTCCAGGTCACTGGATGGGGCTCCACCACTGCTCCGTTGTTGGGATGTAGAGTGTCCCCTCTGCTTCCTCCTTCTCTGTTTTCTTTCATTCCTTTCTTTTTCTTCTTTCCCTTTCCTTTCTGCTCTCCTCTCTTTTCTCTTCCTCCTGCCCTCTCTCCTCCTCCCCTTTGCTATCAAAAATGCCTCTATCCTGGACATCTTTGTGGCTTAACCTTGGCAGGCCTCCTCAATGACGCCTCCTGAATGACTCTGGCTTTCACTGCTTTGGAAACCACCGTCTGTGACCGAGGTCACAGGGCCAGCAGCAAACCCACAAACAGGGCAAGTGGAAAAACTGCAAGCGTTTGCCCCCTCCTAATTACACAAGTGCTTCCAGGTTGTAAGAGGAACAAGGCCAGGCAGTTCTCACTGGACATGTGGTTTCCACACTGTCTCAGCCTGCTAGGGCAAGCAGGCCTCTAGGCAGGAAGGGGGCAAGGTTAAAACCTCTTCTGCAGAGGCTCCCCCAAACTCTCAACTTTTTTTAAAATCTGTGGAGAAGATTCTGGACATTCATGGGGCACTAAAGCAGCAGAAAGGTTGCTCGCGGGCAAATTCAAACAGAAAATGGTAGCTGGCTTTGAGCCATCGCTTCTGTGTATGGAAGGTGGGGAGCTCAGTCAAAACCTTAAATAAACAGCTCAAGGAGACAAAAGGTGAGATGTTTCTCCTTTCTTTTTTCCTTTTTTCTTCCTTCTTCTCTTTTTTCTTTCTTTTTTTTTTAGCACTGGAAATTCAGGAACAACCTGGGTCTGATTTTGCAACTGTTGTGAGGGCTTGGGTATGACCACATAGGGATCTTGCTTCTGGAACCATCTCAGAGTCAATACCAAGGTTCCTTGACCTGAAAGGCAAAGATGGGATCAGCCCAACTCAGGTTACATTTCAGGGCCCATTGAGGGTAAAACCGGAACGAAGGCATTGGGGCCAACGTGATGTATGTGTAGAAATCCCAGGTGCCCCCCTTTCACCTCTGACAGTTGGTTGCTTAACTGTCTCAAGTTCAAAGTCTGAACTTGAAGTTTTCCCCAGGTGAGCCAAGGACAGAGAGAAGGCATGTGTTTTTGCCAAACAAGGAAAAGAGCTTGTAAATGTGGGAGGTGACTTCTGGTGTCTTGTTCTGGGGACAGGAGGAAGCCACCCAGCTCCAAAGCACTTTAAAAAATCGTGTGTGTGTGTGTGTGTGTGTGTGTGTGTGTGTGTGTGTGTGTCTTTCTGGGTCTTAAACATAAGAAGCCCAAGGGCAGGGAGAATGTTTTGTTGCGACTGTAAAGCTAAGCCAACGGTGCAGGTTGGAAAGGCATTGCACTGATTCGACACTGTGCAAAAGAATAGATGATAAATCTACTTAGAAACGATGGGAGCGGCAGTGTGGAGGATCCAAAAAGCCCTGCTCCAAGTCCCGAGGAAGAATAATGGGATCCCTGGCCCCAGTGCATCTCTCTTGTTAAATGTGCTTCCTGTAGTTTATTGTTAAAATTAATGAGCATTCCCTGAGAGACTGGGGAAAGGTGACCTGTGTGCTGGCAGAGGGAGGGAGCCTCTCTTGGGTCAGAAGGCTTCTGTGGATAGCTTACATGTGGGCCACTAAGTACCATTTCAGGACTTTTAAAGTTAAGGGACTTTAAATCCAGTCTGCAGAGATGGCTCCACGGTAAAGTGCTCGCTTAGAGAACACAAGGACCCACGTTCGATCCCAAACCCAGGTGAAAGAGCCAGATAAGAGGGGTGCTCTTCCAACTAGGGCAGAGGAATCCCATGAGTCCTTGAGTCTGGCTGCCTTGCCAGCCCAGCCTACTTGGCAAGTTCCAGGCCAGTGAGAGACCCTGTCTAACTAAACAAGGTGAGCTGGACATTGTGGTACACATCTTCAATCCCAGCACTTGAGAGGTTGAAGCAAGTGGATCTCTGTGAGTCTGAGAAAAGTCCGGTCTGTATAGTGAGTTCCAGCCCAGTTATGGCTGCATAGTAAATTCCTACCTCAATAAAACAACACAAACAAAAACCAAGGTGGCTGGTACCTAAGGAACTATACAGCTGATGTTGTTTTCTGGCCTCTGCAAAATGTACCCCTCCCCAAATACACACACATGAAAAGAGAGAGAGGAAGGGGGTGATCTAAGTTCATTACTTCCTGTTCTTTTTTTTTTTTTGTCTTTTTTTCCCTATCAATTCGATGACAGTCAGAGTTATCCGGGGTAGACCATCCTCAGTTGAGAAAGCACCCTCCTCAGATTGCCTCTAGGCAACTCTGTTAGGACATTTTTCTTGATTAGAGATTGATATAGGGAGGCCCAGTCCATGGTGAGGGGAGTGCTACCCCTGGGTAAGTGGACCTAAGTTATATAAGAAAGCTGGCAAAACAAGTCATGAGGACCAAACCAGTAAGCAGCATGGCTTCTGCGTCTGTTCTTGCCTCGAGTTCCTGTGCCGTTGTCCCTGGATGATGGGCTGCACGCTGTAGGCTGAAAGAAACCCCCCTCCCCAGGTTGTATTTGGTGGTGCTGATTTATCACAGCAGTAGAAATGGAACCAGGACGCTGCCCTTTCACACCTTTGGAATGCACACTTCAGAGCCCTGAGCCACATCCTCTGCCTGAGCAGCTGTCTCTGGCCACTGACTTGTCTTCTCTACAGAGAAAAGGATAGTTCACCTGACCTGTTCATGGCGGTGTTGTCATTACCTCAGACAGTGCCTGGCATAAGTAGGTGCTCGGTGAGCAGCTGACTCGGTCACCATGTATCCACCCAATAGGCTGCTTGGAAGAAAGTCAGCTCTGCTGAAGATCCAGCACCAGGCACACACCTTACAACAGTCCTTTAGTCCCTTTAGCTCCTCCCTCCCTCCAGCTCCCTTCCCCGCCTCCCCACCCTCCTCTCTCTCCCTCCCTCCCTCTCTCCCTCCCTCCCTCCCTCCCCCCCTCCCCCCCCCCCCCCCTCTCTCTCTCTCTCTCTCTCTCTCTCTGTGTGTGTGTGTATCTGGAGGACACAGGCAGACTTTGGGTGTCTTCCTTGATTACTCTCCATCTTACACGTCGAGACAGGTCTTTCACGTGAACCCAGAACTGATGACTCAACCAGCTACCCAGCTTGCTCTGGGCTCTCTGCCTTCTGAGCACTGGAGTTGCCAGTGGGCCATTATGCCATAGCCATTGACATGGGCACTGGGGACCTGGGCACTGGTCTTCATGCTTGTGTGCAAGTGTTTTATCCACTGAGCCCCAGCTCTCTCTTTAACTTCTGAAAAATTAAAATCTGGGGCTGGGAATGTAGCTCAGTGGTACAACACCAGCCTGAAATGTTTTGATCACACACACACACACACACACACACACACACACTCACGGTAAAATTTATTGAGTGTGCAGTTCTGTGGGTCTTGACAAGCACATCCAGTTACAAACCCAGGGAGATGCAGAATAACTCCACATCCCTGCATCTCCCTGTGCTGTGTGTGGCCTAGCCTCTGCCTCTCTACACTGCAGCCCCACAGCCCCACACCGCCACCCACTGCATGGTGGATCTCACAAATTCCTTCTTTTCCATTGAATATTATTTCATCCACTGGATGCCACATAGTCTGGGCCTGAGAGTTGTTAACTGAGTAACCTCTCATCAAGCTCATGGAGTTACATGACTGAGATTCCTGAGGGAGAGAGCTGGGAAGAAACTGTGTGGAGCATCCGGTTCAAGGCCTAGGGAACAGGCAGGAGGTAGGAGTGGCAATCATTTGGAGGCGGGATGGTCAGACTGCAACTTCCCTTGCTTTCATTGTCTTACCAAGACTTTCTCACTTTGTAGTTGTTTTTTTAACCGGTTGGAACCAATTTCTCTACCTGGAAGATGAGAGCAGTGTTAGCCACGTCCTAGAACCACAGTGAGGACTTAATGGGATTAACAATGCACAGACTGGAGGAAGTGGAGCACTGGGCCTGGAGCACTGCACGGGGATGACTCATTTCTGCCTCGAGGCCTCAGTGGTTCTGAAGGAAAGCAATAGACACAAGGCTGAGGACAGCTTCCAGGGTTGGACTGCTTCCATTCCCAGTACCGTGCTTCCCCGCCTAGGTGAACCCCCATAGGCCACTTAGTGCCTCTGTGTCGTATTTTCTCATCTGAAACATGGAGATGGTGAGGTACCCGCCCATAGGGTTGTTTGGGGGATCACAAGGGAGAATGAGGTCAAAACATTTTCGGGTACTTAGAGTTCAATGTCAGCTGCCACGTTGGAATGAATCTGATTCCCCTGGGCATCCCCTTTGCATATCCTCCAGAGGAGAGCGAAGCAAGATCAAGTTGGAAAACAGAACTCGTGTGCTTTCTGGCTCTAGGATTAGGCTGCTGTGTGACTCCACATAAACTGATTGCCTTCTCTGTGCCGTAAATGCTTCGTTGAGTATTGAAGTGCATGGAAGAGTGAAGTCAACAATTACCTAACTTAATTTAATTTTTTTATTGTTGTCCTGGCTGTCGTAGAACTCACTCTGAGACCAGGCTAGCCTCGAACTCACAGAGATCCACCTGCCTCTGCCTCCCGAGTGCTGGGATTAAAGGTGTGCACCACCACTCTCTGGCTATCTAATTTAATTTTGAACTCTTTTGTATGTGTACAATATATCTATGTATACATATTTGTGTGTGTGAATGTGTGCATGTAGGGGAGCAGAGGCTGACTTTGGGTGTCTTATTCTTTAGTACTCCACTTTATTTTGGGGGGTCAAGATCCATCAATGAACCCAGTGCCCACTTATTGGCAAGACTAGCTGGGCAGGGAGCTACAGGAATCCCCTTCCTTCTGCCTCGTCAGCACTAATAATGCAGGTACACAGCACCACAACTGGTGCTGGGGATGGGACTTAGTTCCTCACCTTTTACAGGAAACAGTTGGCTAGCAGAAACATCTTCCCAGCTCAGTAATTGCTAAAGATGCCGGACCCATAAAGGTGGTAGGTGTGTGTCCTTATCCTTCATTATAAAGAGAGAGGCTTTTCTTGCGTAGCTCACACTGCTCGTGCGTGCAGGTAGCTGAACTCACCTCCAGCTCTGTCCATTAATTCCTTCACTTTTTTTTCCATCCTGAAACTATCAAACACCATGTCGCTCAGCTCTCTAAGACAGTTATGGGGCGGTACACACCTGTAATCCCAGCACTGCAAGACGGAGACAGGGGAAATATGCGCTTTGAGTCCAGCCCGGGTTTCATAGTAAATTCCGAGCTCCCTAAGCTGCAAAGCAAGACCCTGCTTCATAACACTGGAAGCTTTCAGCTTCCTTGGGTAAAGGACACGTGACTGTTAGAGGCGCAGCCCTGACACACTGGGTATTGTCAGCAGTTGGGGCTGCTTGCGACTCGCTAAACTGAGGTGGACATGCTTGGAAGGACTCACTCTTTGCCCTTGACCTCAGAAGCAGGTCGAGTGGCTGTCCTGCCATTCGAGGGACACTGTCTCAAGATACGACCAACAGAGACAGGCTAGTCTAGAGCACAGCAAACATCAAGGTCGTCGTGAAAAGGTCCAAGATCAAAGTATTGGTGGCCTTCTCCAGCTGGGTTTTCCTTTCTGGTTGCTGCTTTTGAGAGAGGTCTCCTTAGCCCAGGCTGGTCCTGACTTCCTAACTTCCACCTCCCAAGGGCAGGTCCATTCCACCGTGCCCAGCTTGGCTTTTCCAGTTTTCCACAACAGTCAGTTCTCCATCCCACGGTCCATGCTTTGCTTTTCTACGTCTTTGTTTTGTTCTTTTAGATAGTTTCATGTAGCCAAGGCTAGCCTTGAACTCCTGATCTTTTGGCCTCTACCTCCTCAATGCTGGGGTTATAGGTTTATACCACTACACCCTGTTATGGGGTCCTTGAGGTGAACCCCAGAGGCTTTGTGTATGCTGGGCAAGCACTCTGCCAACTGAAACCCTCCCTAACCCAGTTTTTGCCTCTTTGAGACTGGATCTCACTATATAACCCAGGCTGCCCTTGAATTTACAATGCCCCTACTCTGGACTCTTGAGTACTGGGATTATAGGCATGTGTCAGCACACCAGGCTCATCTTTTGATGGGGAGGGGTGGCCTGTGCTGACAGGGCTTGGTTTCTGCACAGCTTATCATGAAATATTAATACAGCATTGCACTTAGTGTGAGGTCTTGGTGTCGTGCTGCTATTCTGACCTTTAGTGTTTTGAGGTAAACTATATATGGTTTTGCTAGAGAATCAGAATGACTCACAATGCAGTCACACAGGAAGGAACAAAACTCTCCCTTTCTGTGCCCCTTACCGGGGGGCATCTTGTCTTCCCAGTGCACTCCAGACCTCAGCGCTTTCAGGTTCAGGGGCTGCTACACTACTCCAGTCTTTTTTCTTGGGGTGTGGCAATTGGTCCATGTTCTATGAATGGGCTGGGTACCCGCATCATTTGCTGTCTGCTTTTACAGCCCTTCCCTTTGAGCCACTCTGGGTTGGGGCTCCATCACATGGCCTTCTTTAGTCAGTGAGATATCATCCAACTCTAACACATATAAGGGTCTTGAAAAGCTAGTGTATACCTGTTACCGCCTTTGGCAGGGCCTGGTTGTTACCTTCGTATCTCTGCTTGGACACACCAAGACTAAACCATTTGGAGAGATACAAGGAGCCCATGAACTAGATGGCCCATTTTATTCCCCTGAGCCCAGATGACTATAACCCTCACCTCCACTGCAAGCCAGCCAGCAGTGTCCCCACCCCGAACCCAGGAGGCAGGAGAGTTTAGAACAGCCACTTGTCCTAAACCACTAAACCACGGGATCTGACAGATGTACAAATGGTATGGCTCTAAGCCTCTGAGACTTGGAGTGGTTTCTATGCAGTATAAGCCACTACTGTGCCATTCAGATGACTAGTATGTATAGCATCACCCCTCCCCCACAACTAGGCTACTAGCCCCCAGGTGCTGATAGAGTTTGTTTTGTTAAAAGCTACACCAGTGTCTAGGACAGATCCCAACAGACATAGGCTTCATAAACACTTGTTAATTATCAAATAGATAATACATAATGTACCTTACAAGCTGGCACTGGCCGGGGTGATGGGGAGCAGGACCAGAGGTTAAGAAACATATTTGCTTGCAGAGGAACAATGGTTTGGTTCCCAGTACCTGTATCAGGTGACTCACAGCCACCTGTAGTTGCAGTTCCAGGGTATCCCAAGTTACTCCGGCCTCTGCAGGCACCTGCACACATGCTGCATGCAAACGCCGCCTGGCACACACCTATACCTAGGCTTTAAAGGTGGCCCTGGGTTGATGTTTAGCAAATGGGACCTAGTATAATAATAAAGCCAATGTTCTTATGTTGCAGCCAACATATTTTTCCTGAGTCTTTGTTATTTTCTTCTCCTGCTGACATTTTTCACAAAAGGAAAAGCCAGATGTGGAGGTATACATCTGTAACCCTAGCACTCGGGAGAGATGGCAGAAGGAGGGCAGCCTGGGTCACATAGTCAGTTCCAGGCTAACCTGGGTTACGTAGGTGACGTTATCTCAAAGAAATGAGTGGTGGCAAATGACACTCTGGTCCATAATGGTGGTTGGGGATAGTGTGTTAACACGTTTAATTCCTTTCTTTCCATTCCTTGAGATTATGGGCAACAGACAATGCCTCTGCCTCTTGACACTCTCTCTGCCACCCTGGTAGCTGCTGCCATTGGTGTGTGCGGGTAGAACTAAGTGGAGACCTTGCTAGCTCTCCAGTAGCCTCCTCAAACAGGCCACGTGCCTTCTACCCAATTGGCACACTGGAAGGAAATTGCTTGCTCCCAGGTTACCTGCCAGCTTTCTTATCTGCAAATGGGAAGCTCCAGAAGGAAGGTGGCTTCCATTTCAGTCGCCATCAGCCCTGCTCTGTCTAGCCAGGTGTTCAAATACATGCGCTGAGAGAATTAGTCAGGAATCACTGCTTTGTTCATTACAAGAACCCACCTTTCTCAAGCCGAAGTCCTATGCCTTGCCACAAACACGGCATGGCCCTGGCATGGTACTAGGAGTGGGCAAACGCTCCCCACTGTGGAGAACAGCAGTGGGTTTTATTGAGTTGTTACTATATACCAGGCGCCGTTCCAATCACACGATGCATTAACTCATGGTGGGCATAGAAATAATTATAATTGGTCCCACTTTACAGACAGGAGCTGGAAGCACAGTGTACCTGTGCTGGAATACTGCTGCATAGCTTGGGTATACCATGCTCCCTGTGGACCCCCACTCCCACCTGTAAAACAAGCAGTCAGCCTGGTCCAACCCTCCTTTCCACGTAGAGCTGTAAGCCAGAGACAATCTGAACAGATGGCTGTAGACACCACATCCTTGGGTCCGTGTTTTATCCACGCAGTTGTGAGGAAGGTTCCAGATGAACTTCCAGAGTTCTGTGTTTCTCTCACGTTCTTTTCTCAGTTACCCCAGGCCCTGTTTTAGGCTGTGGAGCATGAGTCTGCACTGCAGGAGACCCAGGATGCATAAGCCCTAGGATTCAACCTGTGATGAATGGGACCCCCGGCTGCTACCCCTCACATGGGATGGCTTTATATGGTTCCTCAGAGAGTCTTCCATGATGCTGAGTCCAGGTCCTCAGAATAAATCCATCATTAATCCACTACTTTTGTGAACTTCTTAGCATGTTTACGTATGTGAGTGCATTTTCATGTGAATGCATGCTGTGTTTATGCTTCCATACATGTTGGGCCAGAAGGTAGCTTTGGGTGTCGCTCAGCACCATCTACCTTCGTTTGGGGGGGGGCGGTTTTTCTCATTGACTTGGAACTTACTAAGAAGGCTAGGCTTCTTGACTGGAGAGCTCCAGAGATCCACCTGTGTTGTAGGACCTGCGGAGGACTGCTTCTCGTCACCAGGCTAGCTTTACCCGAAATAATTACATGGAAACTGTATTCTTTTAAACACTGCCTGGCCCATTAGTTTCAGCCTCTTAAAGGCTAATTCTCACATCTTGATTTAACCCATATTTAGTAATCTGTGTAGCACCACAAGGTGTCTTACCAGGAAGGATCTTAGCCTGCATCTGCCTCAGAGAGGAGAGGCATGGCGACTGCCTGAGGCGTCTGCCTGACTCTGCTTTCTTTCTCCCACAATTCTGTTCTGTCTATTCCGCCTACCTAATTTTCTGTCCTGTTAAAGGGCCAAGGCAGTTTCTTTATTAGCCAATGAAAGTAACAAATAGACAGATGACCCTCCTCCATCACACCTGTCTCTGCTTCCCCAGCCTAGGATTGTAAGCACATACCACGGAGCTTGGCTTTTATTTATTTATTTTCGAGGGTATTAGGCATTGAACTTCATGCTAGTAAGTAAAGCACTTTATAGACTGAGCCACCCGTCTCCCCAGTCTAGCATGCAGGCTCCTTTATTGCTTTTGTTCTTTGATGGTTCATTTTCTCCACTCAGTTTTTTTTTTCTCCATGCACTGTTGCTGGAATCGTTTCCCACACAAACTGCACTCGATGTCAAGCCTGTGTTTCTGCTTTGGGGAGACTCCAGATGAAGTCACGGGGTCCCGTAGTTCAAGGAGACACCTCATGCTTGTTCTCCTCCCATACTTTCACAGCGCCTGTGGACTTATTTAAGGCTCTGAGACGTCATGCTGCAACGCCATGTCCCTAGGCTTCCTCAGTGAGGGCTTTAACACACTTAATTGCCCGCGTGAATTTTAACTCTAACATCTTTGAATGCTCCCCAGAAGATATGCTGTGTGAATTGTCCTCTGAGAATCACTGGCTGGTGTAGTCTCAAGGGTCTTTCCCCTCATTTTTATTCTGAACATGGATGGGTGGGTCTGGCTGTGTCAGCTGCCGTTACCTGGCATGAAGCCAATAACCACACAGGTCTCCCAGGATGGAAGACTTCTCTCAGTGCCAGGAAGGCAGAGTCTCCAAAGCCCTTTCTCTCAGCAAGATTGCTTCCCTTTTCCTTAAAATGGGATTGCCAGCCTGCTGGTGGGCCAGGAATGTTTGGCTGGTCTGGCTGGGAACGCAGCTGTGGGCATCCTGAGAAAACGTGCGACTTCCTCATGACGCGGGAGTCTGGAGTCTGGATGAGCTAAACAGGAAGTTTTTGCCAACTAGCTGGCCTCCCTACCCTCCTGTGGTAACCAGCGGCCATGGGAGAATTTAATTGGCGTGGGTCCAGAAGGCCTAATTATTTCCTACAGTGGTACAGAGAAGGCTCTTGAGAGACAGGGATCACAGAGGTAGGAGCATGTGCACGGCAGCCTGGGCCTTGGGGTTCAGAGTCTCTCTGCGAGTGGGGTGATTGGTGGGAGTAAGAGGGGCTGGACAGCTGCAAGTCTTCTTCCCTTGGCTCTGGCATTGAGGTGGCAGCACTGGGGCTTATGGAATCTGGGGACCAGGTTACAATTACTTGAGGGAAACTCTTCAAAATCGAATTGCTCTCTGAAAATGAAACCAGTGGTCCCAGAAATAATGACGAGAACCCCTGCATTCTCTGCACAGGGCTGCTCACGACCTCTGGTCAAATCCCTTATGTTAGACAAGGCAGGGTGGTTAAGCCTAGGCACTGTTGGCATATTAGACAGAACACTGTCTTGCTGGAGCTGTTCTGGCGGATTAGGGTGGTTCAGCATTGCCCCAAGCCTCTTCTCATTGAATGCCAGACATATTTCTCTCTCATCAACTGTGGTAGCCAAAAATGTCTCCAAATATTCCTTGGGTCACAAGTGGGAACCACAAGTTTTCTGGGAAGGGAAAAAAGGCATAATGGCTGAAAGCCCATTTCTCAGGCTTGGATTAGGGCTCAGTTGTTACAGTGCTTGCTTAGCATGCTTGGAGCCTGGGTTTGGTTCCCAGAACCACCTAACCTGGGCATGCTGGCACACATACAGGTAACCCCGGTGGTCACTCAGGAGGTGGAGGCAATAGGGTCAGAAGTTCGAGGTCATCCTTGGCTACCTGGAGTTTGAGGTCAGCCAGGATTAATAACCTTGTCTAAAAGAAAATAGCCATTTTTTAAAAACAAGCATGTCTTTGTTCAGATTTTGGCCCTGCCGTTTTAGCTGTGTGATTTCACACATATTATCCGCGCATTCTACACCTCGGCTCCTGCGTCTGTGTAATGGAGACAACACTAGCATACACCTGATAGGTAGACTAAATGACATCAGGTCGATGTGATCATACATTTACAGTACTTTGCAGGCTGGAGCTTTTTGTGAACTCACACTCTTATGGCCATTAGCACCTGTTGCATCATTTGGGTTTGCTTTTCCTCTGAGACTGTAAGCCCTTTAAGCACATAGGTCAATTCTTTCTTATTTATTTTTAAAATTATGAGTCTAATATAGGTACAGAATAGAGATGAATCAAGAAACAAGGGAAGGCCAGAAGGAAAAGGGCAACTCAGCAAGTGAACACCCTAATTGAGATCTGAGAAGAATCTGCAGACAGTGGCCAGGCACCAGGGTGAGTACTCTCTCCATGGCTCTCCAGGGCTAGGCTCATTTGGGGGCCAGAAGGGTGAAAGGGAAGGGTCCATTCTAAACTCAGAGGTATATAAAGGGGTCTAAAGGCTCCAAAGTGGGCACGTGTGCCGGTTACACAGGGATACGTCTGATGGTTGCTGAAGCTGGAGGATACAGGGTTAGGCTCTATGCTAAGCAGGAGTGACTTCTACAGCCTGGAGAAGCAAGATGCAGAGGAGAACTACCTTCTGTTTGTGCTTAAAAGAATGAAGTGTATTATCTACAACTCAATCTTGAAGCACTGTGGAGTCTACCCATGGACTTGGGCTAGAACAGCTAGGACAGAGGAGAAAACCGTAGAGGAGTGTGGGACAGGGCTTCCATCCACCCATGGTTGGTGGGGTGTCTGTCTTTAGTTGCAATCACAGTAGTTTCTGCAATGATGGAGACTTCTTGAGTCAGTATTGCTCAATATAGCAGCGGTAAATGTTCATATGTGGCTTCTGAACACCTGAATTGTGGGTAGTGTGACCACGAAACTAAATTGTAAGTTAAGCCAACTTAGAGATGGGGAGATGGCTCATTGGGGAAGTGCTTGCTATGAAAGCCTCAAAGCCTGAGGCTGGATCTCCAGAGCCCACATACAAGCTGGACCTGGTAGCACACACATCTCTTTCTCCAGAAGCTCATAGGCAAGCTAGCCTGATGTGTACACACCAGTGAACAAGAGAGACCCTGTCTCAAACAAGGTGAAAGGTGAGGGCCAGCCGTGAAGTCCTATGACGGCAAGTGTGTTCATGCCATGCTTGTACCTGCCCCCTTTCTCTTTCTCCCCCCTCCCCCCACCACAGAGCTAATTTCAAATGTCAATAGCTATGGTGGCTAGTGGTTAGTGGGTTGGATAGCAGAGGTCTAGAGGAGTCCCAAGCCCTTAGATGACAGGCTCTTGGAGGGCATGGTGTGAGAAGGTGGGCTCTGCACGCTCATGGAGGAGAGTTAGCCAGGATCCCTGCTACTCTCTACCCATTTTCACCCACCAGATAGGCTAAGAAGGATCCTATTTCAAACCATCCTGCTTTGCTGGGCCATGAGATAACTTATTGTGAAGTAGAAGACAGAGAAGTAATCACGTCAGTGGCAATTCCTGTTACTACTGCAAACCACAGCACCGAGAGAACATCCATATGCATTGAGAACTAAGCACATGGCTTGCAGTGTAGGCCTAGTCTTTATTTGGGTCTCACAGATGCAGAAACTGAGGCTGAGAAACAGCTCAAGGTCCGCTGGTCACTGTGGGACTAGAACACACAAACGGCCAAAGCTGTAGAATCCGGAATTAGCGCCGTCCACACCATCTGAGCCCCAGAATTCTTTTTGGAAAGGTATTTTAGGGTTTCTGTTGCTGTGATAAAACACCCTGACTAAAAGCAATGTGGGAAGGAAATATTTTATTTTAGCTCTCAACTCTCAGGTCATACACTCCATTCTGGGCTGGGGTGGGGGAGTCAGGACAGGAACTCAAGGCAGGAACCTATAGGCAGGAACCAATCAGAAACCATGGAGAGGTGCTTCTTACTGGCTTGCTCCTCATGACTTGCCCAACCTGCTTTTCTATACAACCCAGGACTACCAGTCCAGGGGTGGCACCGCCCATAGAGAACGGGGCCCTTCCACATCAATCGCCAATTAAGAAAATCCCCAAGCCAAGCTGGGGTGGCACACGCCTTTGATCCCAGCACTCAGGAGGCAGAGGCAGGTGGATCTCTGAGTCTGAGGCCAGCCTGGTCTACAGAGGGTGTTCTAGGACAGGCAAGGCTACTCAAAGAAACCCTGTCTCAAATATGAAAGAAAGAAAGAAAGAAAGAAAGAAAGAAAGAAAGAAAGAAAGAAAGGAAGGAAGGAAGGAAGGAAGAAAGAAAATGCCTTACAGGAGTGCCTACAGGACAACTTACAGAGGCATTTTCTCAACTGAGAGTCCCCTCTAGTTTGTGTCAAAGTGGCAGTAAACTAGTTAGGACAGAAAGATCTATAAGAAAGTGTTTAACAGCAGTAACTTTAGCCCAAACCAGACCCAAACCCTTAGGTGTGAGGCTGTAGAAAGAGGAAGGTATTCTCTTTTTGTTTTTAAGTCTTTCCATACCAGATTAATAAAAAAAATTTTTAACCAGTTTAAGTTAAGAAAAAAATTATCAGTGAGGCTTATCTTACCTAACTTATAGGGCTTTACACTTAAAATTATTTATTTATTTTGGGTGTGTATATGTGTGTGGTATATGCATTTGCTCATGGGACTGTGTGCATGTGTGTGTGGAATTCACCTTATTTTTTGAGACAGGGTCATTGGACTTGGACTTTGAGCCCCTTTGTTTAGGCTGACTGGCCAGTGAGCATCGAAGATTCCTATCTTCATCCTCCCCGAGCTGGATTCATAGATAAACAAATGTGCCTAGCATTTACATGGTGTTTGTGATCTGAACTCAGGTCCTCGTTTCTGTGGCAGGCCTTCTACGGAATGTACCATCACCCCAGTCCTGGTTCTAGGACTTTTCCATATTGTTTTCCCTATTGAACGAGTCCAGCTCTTTAGGCATTTACTCTGTGCCTTTACCCACCCTGGTCTTTATAGGTTTGTAGCTTCTTCTCTCTAATGATGGGGCTTAAGGCGAACACAGTGAGCAACCCATTCAGACTGCAGCAGGTTCCTGATCTGACCTTGGATGGAAAGGGGCAGGTTATCCTGATTTGCCAGGACTGAGGTGTCCCCTAGCTCAAGACCCTCCAGTGCTAAAACTGGAGACGTTCCAGGCAGACACAGCCATGTTGCTGAACCTAGCTGGAATGGGAAAACCGCAAGCCTGCCTTGGAGATTCACCCCCAGAACGCCTATTGCGAAAGACCAGACTCCAAGCAGGGTATTGTTTAGGTGCACAAGGACACGTCCAACCCAGGGACATGCCTTATCTATCTGGCACCTCTTGCTTTCTTCTTAGAAGTTCAAAGTCGGGACATCCCAAGGGAACACGACTGATTCCAGGCAGAGCAATTACATGGCCCAAGAGGGTTCCAGGTACTTGTGTCTTTCATAAAAATGAAAACAGAAACCCAACCACCACACAACTGTCCCCCACAATTGTACTTCAGACTGTATTTCATAAAGATGGATATAATCCATGCCGAATTCGTTATTTAAAATACATTATTATCACGACCACTTACTCTCCTCATTTTAAAGTAAATAAAAACTTTGGATGAGCCCTCAAAAGTTTTGAGGGTTCTAGGTACTGCGTCTATGGGCTCTAATGGCAGCACTTGAGAGACTCAAAACAGAGAACAGGGTGGAAGCACCAAGTTCGAGGGTTTCCAACCACAGCGAACTTGTCTGGAAAAAGTAGCTCACTTTTCAGCAATGTCTAACTGAACTGAACTGTAGGGTTTTGCCATAACCACCATAACAACACACCGGCCCTGCCTGATGGCGCTAATATTACCTTGTCACCAGCAGACATGAGTGTTTATGGGCCACTGAACAGTTGAGGCAGCCATCTTGAAACAACCATTCCCTCATCGCTTCTTTGAGAGAGATTATTTAAACCAGGTGCTAGGTCATTCTGTATGATGGGCTATTGAAGATGCTGTATTTTATTAGGTCATAATTTTAAGCTTAACGGATTGGGATAAATTCAGTTGGTAGAGCATTTGCCGAGCATACACGCAGCCCCAGGTTTGATCTCCACCATCAGATAAACCTAGTGGGGGGGGGGGGGTTGTTGCATGTCTGCAATCCTAGCACTCAGGAGGCAGAGGCTGGAGCATTGGGAGCCAAGGTTATCCACAGCTACATAGATCATTCCTGGTCAGCCTGGGATACACGAGATTCTGTCTGAAAAGTTTCGTTTTGATTGTACACACTGTGTCTCTATACAAGTGCTGGTTAGTCCTCTGTGGATTGTTTTATGCACTTCATTATCTCATAAGCAGGGACTTCGTATGGAGGCACATGCCCTGCACCCCAGCACTAAGGAGACAGAGGCTGTGTGAGTTCAAGGCCTACCTCGTCTATATAGTGAGTTCCAGGCCAGCCAGGGCTACATTGTGAGCGTCTGTCTCAAACACAAAACAAAAATACAGTCTTGTGAGTAGGGGTCCTTGACTTCAGCACGTATCTAAAACAACACGTATCCTCATCTAGGCAAAACGGAACACCTCACACCAGTTGTCTGGAGTTCGTGACTAGGGCTCTTCTCTTAGTTCCATCCCTACAAACAACAAGGCAACTTGTGCTCAGTTCCGCCTGCCTGGGCAGCCCTGGACAGGGTTAAAGACCTGCTGATAGAGGACAGAATGGCACCCCAGCTGTGAGGCTTAATAAGGTGTTAATAGGCAGGCAACCAGGCAAGCTTGCATGCGCTGGGCTTTCCTTATATCAAAATTGTTGCTTGTGAGAACGGCATCAAGTCTCTTACCTATGGGAACAGGCTAGGTGCCCATCTTCTGCTGTGGTGGTCCCGGGTAGACCCTGACAGTCTATTTTGCCGGGCTTATTTGTTCTTCACCTTCACAGAGCACTTCCTGTGTGCCATGCCCATTGCTGAGCAATTTGCTTGCATGATGTCATCCGGACCTCAGGACCACTCCTCAGGGAAGGTGCTCTGATTCGCCAGCGCTATTTTAAAAGATGAGGCAATGCAGGGAGGCTCCATAGAGCAAGCAACTTGCCTAAGTTTACGCCAGCATCAAGGGTGGCTGGGATCTGAACTCAGTTTCTTCCGAAAGGCACTTCCGCGTGATTTCTGTCTCTATCTCTTTCCTGTCTCTCTGTCTGTCTATCTGCGGAGGCCAGAAGACAACCTTGGCTGTCATTCTTCAGGTGCTGTCTTCATTTGTTTTTGAGACAGGGTCTCTCACTGCCCTGAGCTTGCCAAGCAGGCCAGGCTGTCTGGTGAGAGAGCCACAAAGATCTGCCTGTCTTTAAGTTAGTGCCATTGTTCCCAGATTTTCTTACACAGGTTTTAAGGGTTGAACTTGGGTCTATGATACTTGCAAAGCAAGCCACTTCTGACTAAGCCGTTTCCCCAGTCTTTTTTTTTTTTTTTTTTTTTTTTTTGCTAAACATGAATTTCGTTTTATTTATTGTTGTTCTCAGTTTGAGCGCTATAGCACATCTTGGACAGATGGAGGTAAGCAGTGAGCACAGGGGAAGCCTGTGAGGCCTGAGGTCAGGCAGGTCAGGACCACACAGGCTTGGTGGGATCTTCGTCAGAATCCAAGCTCCTGGAAGAAAATACAGCATCCATCTTCAGCGCCTGCCAAAGCTTGTTGCTCTAAGGGAATTGCGGAGGACAGTTGGATCTAGATAGTTCTTGTGTCGGGGAGGTATTGGTGGGGCTCAAAGAGGAAACTATCTTTTTATATCAAAGTTAGGCTTGTATAACTTTTGCATACATGTACTTGAATTTTTAACTGTAAAGGTTATGGGAAAACTAAAAATTTACCGTATGACAAGATGTCCAACTTCTGGGTATTTATCAAAAAAAAAAAAAAACTTCAAAGTTATGTAGCCACAGAGACACTATACATCTGTGTTTACTGCCACACTATGTACAATAGCTCAGCTATGGGAAGACCAGGCGCCCATCAACAGAGGAACGAATAAAGAAAACATGGTATATACATGCAACACAATTTTATTCGGGCATAAGGAAAAATGAGATTGTGGTTCTTGCAAGAAAATAGATGAACCTGGAGACAATCATATTAAGCAAATGAGATAGTCCCAGAAAGACAAATGTTGCATGTTTTATCTCACTTGTGGATCACATATTTTATATAGATCCATAAAGTCATATGTGTACATAAGCAGAATCTTAACTGTGTAGCCTTCCTGATGCTGCCACCCTTTAACACAGTTCCTCAGGCTGTGGTGACCCCCAACCATAACATTATTTCATTGCTACTTCATAACTGTAATTTTGCTACTGTTATGAATCGTAATGTAAATATCTCTGCAGGATGTCTGAAATGCAAGTCCTGCCAAAGGGTCATAACCCAGGGTCATGACCCACAGGTTGAGAACCACTGTTCTAGAGGCCTGACAGGAAACTTACTGGGGGAACATATGGAGTATAGGAAAAAAATATGTTCAAAGTGCATCATCTGAAAATATTCTTATGAAACCCAGTACCATGTAGAATCAACATATGCTAAATTTAAAAAGAGTTGCCCCAGATGGGTGTCTTTGGGAGATGGTCAGTAAAATGTCCACTATGTAAGTACAAGGAACTGAATTTGCCCTCCCTTGAACTACACTAAAGAGAATAAAAATTGGGCTCAGTGTCATGTGCTTCTGATCCCAGCGATGGGGAGGTGGGGATGGGAGGATGCCTGGGGGTAGAGAGGCAGCAGCTTAAGCAAATCAGTGAAAGACCTTGCCTCACAACAAGGTGGAGAAGATTCCCAGTGCAGACTTTTGGCATCCACATGCATTCACACATGCTCACACATGGAAACACACACACACACACATGCACAATACATGCACACATACAACTTAGGGGACTAAAAGACAAATTTGTTCCTTATAATTTCCTGGGGAAGTTTGACATCACGTCAACAAGACTTCTTTTTCTTCTTTTTTTTTTTTTAAAGACATATATGTCTCAAATAGCCCAGGCTGTCTTCAAACTTGCATGTAGCTGAAGATAAATCTGAACTCAGGCTCCATCTGCCTACTCATCCCGAGGGCTAGGATTCTAGGACCGTTGCCCTGCTGAAAGGGCTGGCACATTAAAATCTGGAACCTTGGCTGGACTGCTCTGCCATCACAGTGGAGCTGAGCCTGGGGCTAGCTTCTCTCCATGTCCCTTTAACATCCACAACAGCCAATGTTCAGATGCAAAGGCTCCACAAGGCACCCACCCTCCATCACCGTGTGTTTATACCTAAAAGAAAGATTTGACATTGTAAAGCACTGAACCTCAGAGCTAGTGGAGTGTGTAACAATCCAGCCCTTGTTTTAAATCCAGTTATCATAATCCAAAAGCAGGCTCCGACTTTAATAACAAACACCCAATGTTATGACATTTTACCTTTTCCAACTATTTATGTAGGCGCAAATATTTTGTTTAAATTTTAAACCATACAGTTAACATAAAACAGTGCACTTACTTAAATGTAGTAAAAATAAAGCCATTATACCAGTTCTGTCTCCTCTCTAGGCCTCATTTTTCAAGTATAGAAGATTCATTCAACAAACCTCTGTTGAATGCTCAGTGTCAGGCCTGGTGCTTGGCACAGCCTGTTCCAGAAGGAAGCCAGAATCAGTCTGTTTGCTCTAGGAGTTGCAAAGGAACAGTAGGGAAATGATGGGACTCACTATGAGAAACGCGTGTTTCTCTGCCTTTCACATCAAAGAGATATAGACAGATCTTCACTTCCTATTCGCCATCATGTCCTCTGCCCCAGCACCAAGCAATAACGGCCACCTGTGGGCTGCAAGTCCTCCCACACCACCACGGTGAAGTCGGTGAAGTCGTTCGAGGCTCATCTGCCCCATGTCCATTCAGCCGTTTTGTGGATTTGGGCTCTGAAACCCAGGGATGAAAGTGCTGGCGAAAACAGAATTTCACAGTTGCTCAAGGGAAGACAAAGGGTGCGATGCTCGATGCCAGGTTTCCCGGCTCTCCATCCCACACTCAGACGGCAATTGGATTTTAACAAGGAGTGGGGTTTGCGGTTTGGGAAATACGGCATTTTTACTGCCTTGGGTCATATTTGAAATAGTTGCAGCCGTTTAAAATAGCGTAATGTTATTTTTTCCCTTGTCTTCAAAACAAACCCAGCAAGTTTTTATAAGTTCTAACAACAAGAATAAAATTGGGACACTGGAAAACCCAGGGCCAGGGCTTTGGGAAATCCTTTTTCCCTTCAGAAAAGTATTCAGCTTTGGGTACCGAGGGCCATGAATTTCTTGGGGACCCTCTGATTTTGAGTGATGTTGGGCCCCTGAAGGGTACTCCGGGGGCAGCGGACTCTGGATCTCCCATCCCACCGTTCTTCAGAGCTATGTGCAAGGATGCTTAGAGACTCGGAGGCTTTCCTCTCAGCCAAGATGTCCTGTTTTTCACTCTGAAAAATGACTTTGAAAGAAAAAATAACCCAGAGATTCATATTTATTTAAGCAACCGATTCCCAAAACCCGTTGCATTGGAATTCTATCCTGTGAGCCACCCTGTCTGCAACCAATCTTTGTCATGGGACCAATCTCTGCCAAAAGCATCAGGTGGAAGGGGACACACACTGAGATGACGTGAGGTGACATCAGATGTGATCTATACAATGTGTCAGGAAAATTATTAGAAACATAAGAGGCAGTTCTTGTCCAGAAGGAAACATATATGTATTCTAACACGGAGTAAACATGTAGTCATTTAGTTAGCATATCCATTATTATTATTTTTTTTTTGAGGGTGGTCCTGGGGGTCAAACCCAGGACTGTATGCAAGTGCCTTACTACAGAGCTAAATACTTAAGCTCTCTCTCTCCTCTTTTAAATCATGAGACAACTCTTGCTAAATTGCTCAGGCTGGCCTTGAATTTGTGATCTTCCTCCCTCAGCTTCCTGAGTAGTTGGGATTACAGCCGTGTGTCACCACACCCAAATTAAATTAATATTCCTCGAGCACCGCTACGCCACACTCAGTTACTCCTCATACAAGTTATGGAACCATTGCCATTATTTTCTCAGTTTGATTTATGGAAAACTTGATATACAGGTGGCTCGCCTGAGGTCACATTGAGTGGAGATGTGTTTGGGGACTGGGAGGCAGTTGATGGTTGGGAACAGAGCTGAGCACTACTGCCTATCAGCATTGTTCCCTCTGGCTTGTTTGTCAAGTTCAAATGTAAATAAATCCACATCTCAGTTATCTGAATTTCTCAAAACTTGGGGGCAAAGAAAAGAAAGTGTTCAATGGTTTCCTTTTGGTTTCTAGAGTGAAAAGAATAGAAGCAAAAGGATGATGAAGCGGAGGGGAAGATGAGGAGGAGGAGGGAGAGGAGGGGGGAAGAGCAGGAGGACCCTGGGATTATTTGAAAGAAGAAAAAGAGAAAACCCATCGGGAGCAAAGCCGAGCAGACTTCCCTCATCTTTGCCACAGTAGATTATTACAGAAATAAAAACGTGAGAAGAAAAACCATTTACTCGCTTTTGAATGATCTGTGTGAGCGTCTAAATTCCGGAAGAGAAGGAACGCAAACCGCTTTCAAAGCCGCGTAGGAAGCCACAGACCTCGGCGGGACCCGGGCTGCCAGGGGTCTGCAGGGGCTGGGCTAGAGTGTGGGAGACTTGCGCTGAGGAGGAGGACACCGCAAGGCCTTCCGTGTCCTGGGATAAAAGCCCTGAGAAGAAAGACGCCTCTCAATGAATGGCGCTCAACATGGCTGGAAACAGGGGAAACAGACCCTCCCCATGGAAAGCTGAAAAGGCGTCTTTTCTGCGAGCCCCCTCCCTACGGTTCCCCCATCCTCCTTGACCCTGGCCCCCCTCCCCCGTTCATCTCCCTGGGCTGGGAGAAAAGGCTCCTTATTGTAATCCATCTGCCTGCTGCGCATCCTTTCTCTTTTATCTCTGCCCAGGGCCTGGCAGTGGGGCTGGAGTTTCGCCTGCCAGAAATGTTGGGTTTCACATCAAATATTCCCAAGATGGGCATCCGAGAAATGTCACTTACATCAAAACTGTCTTCTCTAGCGATGGGGGAAGTTTTCTTTCCCTATCTAAGAGGTTCCCAAGAACATTCCAGTACTGACCCGAGCCACAGTTGGGATCTTCCGACTTAAAGGGACAGAGAACTATTTAAAAAGACGAAGATTTAACTTGGAAGTTAAAGATGAAAACCACGGGCTTTGTGTCAGAGAGTCTCCTGACCGGGCTCTTAGAGGTCAAGGTTAGGTCAGGCAGCAAAGTTAGAGAATGGGGACCTCCCAAGGTAAAGTTCTTTACTTCAAGAGCATGAGAATCCAAACTTCACCCTAAAACCATGCTAAAAAGAAGCTGGGCATGATGGGGTGCACGGGCAGCACTCATTCACCAAGATGGGTGACTCCTGGGGGCCAGCTGACCAGGCTCTGGAACCTATGTGGTGAGTTCCAGGCCAGTGAGAGACCCCATCTCCAAACAAATACGGTGGATTCAGTTTGTCCTTTGCCTCCACTCAGACACATATACACCACCACACACATGTGTACATGTGCACACAGGAACATGGACACACACGCACGCACACACGCACACACGCACACACACACGCACACACGCACACACACACGCACACATGCACACACGCACACACGCACACACGCACACACGCACACACAGGACCTGTTGATTTGGGAGGCAAAATCAAAAGGGCAATGGGTGGGGCATGAAGGTGAGGCGATAAAGAGAAAAGGGTTTCTTAAAGACAGTTCACAGGGCTGCAGAAAGCCCTGGAACAAAGAGGTCAAGCCCTCTGAGGTGGAAGGTGGGGACTTGGGCTACACCAGGGGGAAAAACTGGAAAGGTGTCTGGCTTGAAAGTGGATCTGTTCACTACCTGTTCACACAGTCCAAAAGCACAGCCAGTCAGCAGAAGCCAAGAGGGGAGCCTGGCCCTGCTAGGCCAAATCCTGGTTTCACTGCAACCTCTCCTTCTATAGTGCTTCTTTGTTTGAGTGGTGTTTACCTAGGAGTAAGGTAGGAGGGGAGTTGTGGGGTGAGGTGAGGGCTGGAGACCTGCTAAGGAAGTGGGGGTGGGTCTGTCAGAGGGATCAGGGAGGGGATGAAGCTGCTGTGGCCTCTCAGTGCTACAAAGGCTCAGGCTGGGACTGGGACACTAAGATTTGGCAAGGTTTTGAAGCAAAGCCTGACAGTGTCTGTCCACCCTACTCTGGAGAGAAGGAACACATACCTTTATCAGTCCGCTTTCTCTCTCTGCATTCTGCCTAAGCTGGAGGCTAGAGGGCTTCAGAAATGGAAAGGAACCCACACTATTAAAATCCTACCGTTCTGTGTGGGCTGGAGGTCAAGGTGGGCTTTGCTGTGGAGGGTGACAGTGGTCATCCAAATAGACTGATTTTTCAGTGCTGAGAACAGGTCACAGGGCTTTGTGCATTCCAGGCAAGTGTGCCACCACTGAATTATGTTCCCAGTCTGTCCTTCCTTCCTTCCCTCCCTCCCTCCCTCCCTCCCTCCCTCCCTCCCTCCTTCCTTCAGTCTTTCCTTTCCTCCTTCCTTCCTTCCTTCCTTCCTTCCTTCCTTCCTTCCTTCCTTCCTACTTTCTCCTCCCTCCCTCCTTTCCCCTTTCCTCCCTCCCTTTTTCTTTTCTTTCAACAATTTGTTTGTTTTGTTTTTTTGAGACAGGGTTTCTCTATAGCTTTTGAGCCTGTCTTGGAACTAGTTCTTGTAGACCATCAACAGTTTTTTAAGTGTTCCTGGTCTGGGGAGATGACTTAATGGGTAAGAACACATGAGGATCTGAGTCCAAATTCCCAGGACCCATGTAAACATGCCAAGCATAGATTTGCAGGCCTGTAATCCCAGTACTAGAGACAAGTGACAGGTACAAGAACTTGCTGGTCAGAGTAGCCAAAACAGAAGCTTTGGGCTCAGTGATGGACCCTTTCTCAAGGTAGTGTCTTAGGTTGGGTTTCTATTGCTGTGAAGAGACACCAAGGCCATGGCAACTCTTAAAAAGGAAAACATTTAATTGAGGCTGACTTAAAGTTCCAGAGGTTTAGTTCATTATCATTATGGCAGGAAACCTATAGGCAAAATGCAGGCAGACAACATGGTGCTGGAGAAGGAGCTGAGAGTTCTGTATCTTTTGTTCTTTTAAGTAGTAGGCATTTTTGTTTTGTTTAATTAATTTTTATGTATGAGTGCTCTGCCTGCATGTACACATGCTTGCCTGAAGAGGGCATCAGATCCCACTCTGGAATGTTGCAAGCCACCACAGGATGCTAGGAATTGAGCTCAGGACCTCTGGAAGGACAGTCAGTGCTCCTAGTCATGCAGGCAACAGAAGGAGACTGAGACAACTGGGCGTGGCCTGTGGCTTGAGTTTATCTGAGACCTCAAAATCTGCCTCCACACTGACACACTTCCTCCAACAAGGCCACACCTACTCCAACAAGGTCACGCCTCCTAATAGTGCCACTCCCTGTGGGCTAAACATTCAAACACTAGTCAGTGGGGGCCATTCCTATCCAATCCACCGCAGGTAGTGAGGCAGAGAATGAGAGAGGAAAAAACTTAACGTCCTGATCTGGTTTGCATGTGTGTATATGTGCACACACATTCACACAATCACATGCATGCATCACACACACACACACACACACGTGTGTACTTATACATGCACGCATGCACAAACTTAAGAAAAAAATCATGCCAGGATGGCAAAAGGTGCCCTAGGAAACCCAAGAGGATTGTTTTGAACCTAGGAGGCCGTTTTGACTCAGCCCTGACCCACCTCTCAGTCTCTACTCCGTCTCCTCTTGGCACACTCTAATCCATACTTCCTGGCTTCTCTTGGTGCCGCGTGCTCCTCCCTCTGCAGGGCCTTTGCACATCCATCCCAGACTTCCTGCCCGACTTACTCTCACCCACCTCATCTGTCATGCATTTTCCAAACTTTCTCACAAAACCCACTCTGCCCTGGAGGTTTCTGTTTTATAGTCTCAAAGATCAGCAGGGACAATTATCATACCGAAAGCTGGATAAATCAATGGTCATCTCCCTGTATCTTGGTCAGTTAGTACTATGGTAATAAATCACTACAGATTCTCCCTCCCTTTCTTCCTTCCTGTCCTTCATGAGGTCTTTTATAGCCCAGACTGGACTTGAACTCAATCCTCTTGCCTCAATTTTCTTAATGCTGGGACTGGAGGCATGTGCTACCACACCTTGCAATCTGTCTGTCTGTCTGTCTGTCTGTCTGTCTGTCTGTCTGTCTCTCTGTCTGTCTGTCTGTCTGTCTGTCTGTCTATTATCCACCCATCCAGGGTCTCAGGCAGCCTAGACTGATAGCAATCTATTGATTAGGATGGATGACCTTGAACTCCTGACTCCACCTCCCTTTTCCATGCTAGGATTACAGGTGTGCACCCCTGCATTCAGCTATCATTACATTTATTTGTTTAGTATGTGTGCAATGTACACACCACTATTCAAGTCGTACAGGTCAACTTGTACGACTCAGTCCTCCCCTTCCGCTATATGTATCCAGGGATTGGACTGAGGTCATCATCAGATATGGCAGCAGGTGGCTTTACCCACTGAGTCATCTCACCAGCCCTACCGCTGGCCCTTTACATTTCTAAATAAACTATATATTGAAGAATTTCCTTACAGAATATGCTGCAGCATGCGCTATTAATCAAAGCATTCTCATGATTTCCAACTCACTTGGTTCTATTTGCTTTTAACTGAGTATAGATTCATGGGAATATGCACAAATAATGCCAAGGGGCTCTGTGCAGCTCCAGCTTGCTTCCTCCCATGGAGATGTCTTATGCTATTTTGGAGCAAGTTCAAAGCCAGGACATCAGTGCTGGCTTCACCCGCAGTCTTCCAGCGTTTGCTGCATAGAGAGATGCACGCTAGTGTGTGTGTGTGTGGTACTGTACATTTGTATCATGTGTCGATTTGGGTATCCACCACACAGTCAAGGCAAACCTTTACTTTATCCACCTCTCCCTCCGCGACTCCTAACGATCACAGCTTCACTTTCTGTCCACACAGATTTGGAGGGAACTTTAGTCTTCCCTTCTGTGGTGAGAGATGATAGCTAACAATTCATCAAGCATTACTGAGATACTTCAATGTATTAATGATTTCCATTGGTGCTGCATGCGCTTCCTAGACAGCAGCCATGCATAGGATGCCTTACTTTTGAATAGGCATCACTTTTTAAATATGTTCAATTTCTGCCCTGCAATCTCTTTCAAGTCATAGTTTTTATACCTGTCATAGTTTATTTTTTTTTTTTTAAAAAAAAAACCTTTTGTTTATGACTATTCTGTATGTAGGATGAGTGTGTGGAGGTCAGAGAACAACTTTGTGGAGCTGGCTCTCTCTTTCCATCTTTACACGGGGTTCAGGAACTGAACTTGGGTGGTGTGGCTTTAGAGGCATGTACTTTCCCTACTTTGCCATCGTGACTGTCTTCGGCCTAGCATAGCACCTGCCTCGGTGACCGCACATAGTAGGCACTCACAGAACTTGTGCTGAGCGAAGTGGGAGCCTGGCTGGTGGGTGATTCGTTGAATCTAAGCTTGAGCTTCCCTAAGAAGTAACTATCATTTCTTTACCCCAAAACACCCTACTCTCAAATTCCACTGACTTTTTTTTTAAATTTTTTTCTTTTAAATCAAGGAAGAGGGCAATGTGCCAGCAGCTGTGAGCCTAACTGGCCTGGTTATGGTCTTCACAATGTCTCCTGCCCTCATGACAATTTTGGAATAAGCACAGGAAATGACGTCAATCGGCAATAAGAGTCCAGCAGTTGGGATGGGGAGGCATGCATATTTGCTTATCCAGTTCTCTGCTCCCCTGCCAGGCGAGCACATGCAGCTTTGACCTCCCATATGTTTTTAATGTGTGTGGAGATAAGCCATCCAACAAGTTGGAAGCAGCAGGTTGAGGCTGCCCCACCCCCATTCCAGCTGAAATTGGCTCTGAGAGGCCCAACAACCTCCCGTGGTTCGTTGTGATTGGAAATTAGTACTAATGTGTGGTCTATAGAAATCAAGAACTAATGACTTTCACCTTCTGAGAGATGCTGGGATTTCCCTCAGTGCGAAAGGCAGACGGGAGGAAGATTGTGAGGCTTGGGGCCAGCGCAGTCTGGTTTTGACCCTCGCTTCGCCAGTGTGGGGCAAGGAGGCCTTGTGTAAAGCCATGTTTTCTTGAGATCCCAGGGTCTTCAACTATGCGGCGAGGATGGGAAGGGACTCTCTAGTGATGGAAGACTTGCCTCTGGCCTCTCCCCCAAGTCCCTGATGAGGCCCTTCTTGTAGTTCTGCTCACAAGTCTGACAGTTGATGAAGACAAACTACTGCCGGTGTCCAGTTTCAGGGTGCAAAAAATAATCCTTGACCTGGATGTTATGGTCTTTCCTCCTTTTGGAGCTGTTGGTCACTATCCGTGCAGGTCCATAGGTGCCACTTAACTCTCTGTCAGCTTCCCCTCTGCCAACTGGGGATGACAGCATTAACTCTGTTCCATGGGGGGGAGAAAACCAGTTCCCCAAGGTCACACTCTAGGCCCCCTCCTGACCCAGGGTCTGCACACACAATGAGTTCTCTTGTCGTTTCTCTTTGCCTCGGGTGGTTTGGAATAGCAGTTGACACAGCTGGGCTCTGAGCGCCCAGTTAGTTCCTCCGGCCTTGCCTTTGGGCCTCCTGCCCCTTTCCAACGTGGTTGTTTGTGGAAGCCCTGCTAGCAGCAGAGGTAAATCCTTCACCGAACCCTCCACCTGACTCTGCCTATAAAAGTAAAGGGTCCACGGAAGACTGCTGAGACTTGATCTCTGTGTTTAACAATCTGTCCTTCAGTCTGTGGTGGTCATAGATCACAGGGGCCGTGAGCACACTGTCCACAACCAGCCAGCCGACTCTGGCAGGAAGACTCAGCCAGCACAGCTTGCCTCTAACTGTTCCCAGATGCTCTGACGTCAGGAGAGGCATCTGATTATCAGAAGTGGATGGTGTAGTGGCAGGGATCGCAAGCCTCAGATGCTGATCAGCAGGACGGGGGGCGGGAGGGGGAGTTTACGACAAGATGATTTCCTGGCTGGACCAGGGATGAGGGACAGAGTACTCCAGGCCTTGTTTTGTTCTCAGGCAGGCAAGGAACACTCCCAGAAGTGAGCCTCCACTTCTAAACAGGCCCCAGTGAGCACAGCTCCTTGCATCAGCTCATTGTTTGCTCCTCTGCCCCGCTCTTAGTGTGGGCTGGACCTCAGGACTTGCTTCCAATCCACGGAGCTGACAAAGTGACAGGAGATCATCTCCGTAATTAGGTTGCTGAGGGCTGAACTTCCTTCCATCTTGCTGGACGACTCCCTCTGTTGCTTCTCAGCTTGTTCTTGTCATAAAGCAAACTCACGCAGGAGAGATGCTCACGTCAGGGAACCAAGTGTGTGCCTGTTTTTTGTCTAGCAGTCAGTGAGGAGCTCAGGTCTCCTCTGTAACAACGTCTTCATAACTGTACCCTGCCAAAAACCGCCGGATGAGTGTAGAATGGGGACTTCTCCGGGGGAACATTCTATGGAGGCCTCAGTCTCCAGGGCATCTTGACTATGGATTAGGATGGGCCCTAAAGCAGGGAGCCTGCATGATCCCAGAAACTTTAATATAAGAAGGCTCCAAGTGTTGTGCTAGGTGGTTAGGGAGCTGGTATAGATTCTTTTTTTCTGAGCCAATATAGACAAAAGATTTGCATTTTTCCCGAGTCTGCCCCTTATGCAGCGTTCCTCCAGGCAATTTTTTTTGATAGAATAGTCCGCCTCTAACATTGTGTCTTCCTTCCTTTATTATTTATTTATTGACATATTAATTTATTTATTTTGTTTTTTATGAGATAGGGTCACACATGGCCCAGACCAGCCTCAACTCAACTCTGTGCATAGCTGAGGCTGATCTCGAACTTCGGATCCTCTTGCCTTCATTTCCCAAGTACCAAGGTTAAAAGTCTTATGCCACTACATCCAGTTTATACGATGCTCAGGATTAAACCGGGGGTTTTGTGCCCGCTGGACAAGCTCTCTACAAACTGAGATCTAGCTCTTCTTTCTCTAATCACCTCCTTGGGTGAGGGAGGGTCTCCCCATTTCCACCTGGCCTTTGAGGCTCACTTCCGTATCTGTTCCCCACCAGCTGCCAGAACGCAACCAGCACTCATTGCTTTTGTGTGCACAAAAGGCCTTTGTTGGAGCCCAGGTGCCAACCAGATTGAATCTGTGTTCTGCAAGCTGACAGTGAAGGCTTGCCTCAGTCTGGTTGCCTCTCCCGCCCTGGAGCAGAGAAGCTCCCCAGCTTCCTCACTGTGCCATGCCCTGCTCTCCCCTCCCCCGGCTTTAAGGTCCTTGCTTTCTCTTTCTTTGCTTCTATCACATTCTTTTCTAGTCATTCCCTAAACCACCTCCTCTGGAAAATTCTATTAACGCCTACTTAGTTCACCACCTTAACACAGAGGAGAAAAAGAAAGCACCTGAATGACTCACTTGCTTAGATCCTCATACAGAGTCCCTACAAAGATCCAGAAGAAACCAGTGATGTGGGTTATCCCTGGGGAAGGGAGAGGAAGTGAGTATCCCGAAGGATAGGGCCTGGGAGGGGGAATTTTTGCTGAAAATACTTTTGTGCAAACATTAAACAAAATAATCATAGCAAGTGAAGAGAAAGGTGACTTGTGAACAGGTCTTTTTTCCGGAAGCCCCTGGCCTCCTTCTTGTGAAGCGTGCCTGTGCCGTCTTATTGTCCATTTAGGTCAGTGGTTCTCAGCCTTCCTAATGCTGGGATCCTCTAATACAGCTCTTCACGTTGTGGTGACCTCCAACCGTAAAGTTATTTTTGTTGGTACTTCATAACTGTAGTTTTGCTACTGTTATGAATTGTATTGTAAATATTTATATGCAAGGTATCTGATATGTGATACCTATAAAAGGGTTGTTTGACCCCCAAAGGGGTCAAGACTCACAGGTTGAGAACTGCTGATCTGGGGAGTCCGGATCCAGGAGTCCATCATTACGTAACACGTGTTCCTGTACAGACCTGCAAATGTTTTTCCCATGACCCTCTACCTTCCTTACGGCCGCTGGATTTACCTGATCCTGGGCCCCAGCTGCTGCTCCGTCTGGACCTCTCTTCTCTTTCCTTTCTTGTAACTTTTGTTGTTTAAGGAAGGATTACATGTAGCCTAGGCTCACCTCAAACTCCCCAAGTAGCTGAGGATGACCTTGAACTCCTGATCTCCTGCTTCTACCTCCCCAGTGCTGGGATTATAGGTGTGTGCAACCATGCCCAGTGTGTATAATGTTGGGGATTGGACCCAAGGCTTTGCGCATGCTAAGCGAGTCCTTTACTAACTGAGCCATGACTTCAGCTCTCTGTGGCATTCTGAAGTGTGCTCATCGTTACTTTCCAAAGTCTTATTGATTTATTTTTATTTATGTGTATGTTTCTGGAGGTCAGTGTATGCATGAGTATGGGTGCCCATGGAGGCCATAGGGGATACCAGATCCCCTGGAGCTATAGTTACAGGCAGTTGTGAGCTTCCTGAACTGAACTGGGGTTCTACGGAAGAACAGCAAGTACCCTTAACCCCCGAGCCATCTCTCTGTCTTCTCAGTCTGCTCGTCTCCTAAGACTTATCTTTACCTCCAGAAGCCATCTGTCCCCTTTTCTTACTTCCTTCACACTTTTGAAGATTTTTAAAAATTATTTCATGGTAATTATTTATTTACTTGAGCTTTTAATTTATTTTTTGACATGACTTTATAGCATCGTTCAGGCTACCCTGATACTCTGTACATAGGTCCAGACAGCCTATGGTTAGAGGCAAACCTCCTGAGAAGCAAGTATGCACAGTGCTGGGTAGCACGAATTCTAATTGATCTTAATAATAAAACCTCGGAGTCGGATATAGGAGTTAATGCTGGAAGATCAGAGAAGCAGAGCAACCAGCCACTAGAGAGTTCTTACCTCTACCAATGCATCTTCAACACATAGTGCTGCTCAGACTGGATGGCTGTGTGCAGAAGAATGCAAATAGATGCAGATTTATCACCTTGTACAAAACTCAACTCCAAGTGGATCAAAACCCTCAACATAAGACCAGAGGCACTGCATCTGAGAGAAGAGGCAGTGGGGAACAGCTTTGAATTCATTGGCATAGGAAACGGTTTTCTGAAGAGAACGCTGGGAGCCAGGCACTATGGGCAACAATTAATAAATGAGACCTAATGAAACTGAAAGGTTTCTATAAAGCAAAACACACCATCATTTGGGCAAAGAGGCAGCCTACAGAACGGGAAAAAATTTGTACCGATTACACATACAATAGAGGGTTGGTATCTAAAATATATAAAGACCTTAAAATCTGGACATCAAGAAAACAAATTACCCAACTAGAAAATGGGGTATAGAACTAAGCAGAAAATTTGCAAAAGATGGGTTACAGATGGCTGATAAACACTTAAAGAAATGGTCAACGTGATTAGTCATCAGGGAAATGCAAATCAAAATAACCCTGAGATTTCATCTTGTACCAGTCAGAATGGCCAAAATCAAGAAAACAAATGATAGCTCAAGCTGCTAAGGATATGGAGTAGGGGGTATACTCACCCATTGCTGGTGGAAGTGCAAACTTGTACAGTCACTACGGAAACAAGCGTGGTGTTTCCTCAGAAGGTTGGGAATGGACCTACCCCAAGTTCCAACTCTACCACTCTTTGGTGTATACCCAAAGGACTCTATATCTCACCACAATGATACTTGCTCATCTATGTTCATTGCTATTTTATTTATCATAGCCAAAAATTGGAAACAGATTAGATGTTCATAAACTGATGAAAAGATAATGGAAATGTACACTTATACAAAGGAATATTATTCAACTGTTAAAAAAATAAAATTATGAAATTTGCATGTAAATGACTGGAGCCAGGAAAAGAAAATATTCTGAGTGAGACAACACAGACTTTGCATGTTTTCTTTTTTATATGGACATTAGCTTTTAAGCCTTTGATATATGTGCTATATTTATGTATATGTGATATATCTGTATAACCCTGGAGGTTAGGTATCAAATAAGGGGCCAGGTGGGAAGGGAGGATCTCCAAAGGAAGGGGAAATAGAATATATAGTTATGGAGAGACAGCAGGGAGACTGGAGTGAGAAGATTAAATGGGGAGGGAGGTGGAAAAGTGGGTAATGGAAGGAATCCGGAAAGGGGCCGCTAAGACAGAGGGGCATTTGAGGGAACAAATGCAAACTTACTGCTATAGGAGCTTCCTTAAGTGAATGGAAGAAATCTAAACAGGGTCACCAAATAATGGGGGAGACAATGCCTTAACTAGACATCTCTTGCCACCAAGTAAATTCTCCAGTGCCAGGAATGGGTTACATTTAGTTGAATCATCGGCCAAAGGGGCTCTACAAAAACTCCCAAGCATCTCAGGTTGTTGCCAAAACTATTGGTTGCTCTCCACTAGCTATGATAAGGCCCCATTGCTGAACACAACACTAGCATATTTCACTGAACACTGAGAAGTAACCTATTTCCTTGAACCCAGAGACATAGCATGGAGAAGTAGACCTGGGGCTTCACTAGAGGCCTTAACCCCCCTTGACTGGTGCTCATAGTACTGGAAGGTGCTCTACATGCTACCAGAGGAGAAAGGAAACCATCAACCCTACAGTCTACACTAGTGACCTGCCTGCAAGGTCTGCTGATACGATAGGGGCACAGACATTGTGGGAGTAACTAACCACTTTCTAGTTGCATTTAAGGCCAACTTCATGAGATAAAACCTATGCCTGACACTGCTCAGGTAGATACGAACTAGAGACTGGATAGGCCATGGTCCTCGAGAAAAACCAATTCCTACTTTTCTGGTAACATAGAAATACAAAGCAATAAAATGACTATCCGTGACATTCTGCTGTGCCCATCGATCAGTGCCTATGAGATGGCTTAGTCATCATCAGAGAAGCTTCCTCCTGCAGTAGATGGGAACTAACACAGAGACTCACAACTGGACCCCCTGCAGAGAGTGAGAGACCCTGGAACACTCTGTCCTAAATGGGATGTCTTCATTAAACCTCTCCCTACCTTCAGGGCTCAGTGAACTATGCTGAAGGGGAGGCAAAAGACTGCAAGAGTCAAAAAGAGGTGGAAGACAGCAGGACAACGGCGTCTTCTGGACACAACAGGACTGATGTCCATGTGAACTCCTGGAGACTGTGGCAGCATGCACAGGGCCTAACCAGGTTCCAAAGCTGGGAAGAGGGAGTAGACATGGACTTCCACCCTTAACCAAGAAGCTATTTGCGATTGTCACCTAGTTGGAAAGCAAAAGTTAGTTTTTTCCAAGGCATACCACTGGGCATACTAACCATGTTTCAGGGTAGACCCCATGCCCAGCACTAAGTAGACAGCCAACACAAAATGAACTCAACAGTATTTTTGTAGCCTTTTTGTCTCATATTGTGTTGTTTGGGCATTTTTTGGTCTTTTTTTTTTTTTTTTTTTTGCTTGTGTATTATGGTTTCAGATTTTCTGAGTTTTGTTTTGTATATGTGTGTTTCTTGGGTTTCTTCTTCCTTTTTTGTTGTTTACCTGTTTGTTTTCTAGACAGAAAGAGGGAAGGAGGGAGGGTGGAAGGGTGGAAGGGAAGAAGGGAGGAAGAGAGAGAGAGAGAGAGAGAGAGAGAGAGAGAGAGAGAGAGAGAGAGAGAGAGAATATAAAAGGCGTCTGGGAGAGTTGGAGGAAGAAAGGAAAGCATGACTAGAATATATTGTATGAAAAAACTTGAGTTTTTGTTTTATTTTGTTTTTGTTTTTATTTATGGAGATAGGGTTTCTCTGTGTAGCCTTGGCTGTGCTGGAATGTGTTCTGTAGACCACGCTGGCCTCAAACTCACAGATATCTGCCTGCCTCTGTCTCCTGAGTGCTGGGATTAAAGGCATACACACCACCGCCCAGCAAGGGTCTTTTGTTTGTTTTTTGCTTTTTAAAGACACAAACTTAGACTCAAACTCTCTGATAAATGCAGCCAAACAGGACCCTGGCTAAAGAAGCTGCCTAATTCCCCAGTCTCCCCTATGCTGAGACACAGAACATCTTGCTCTGGAGTCCCTTGCACCTTCCCTGCCTTAAGGTCCCTCTCAGTCTGGGGGGGGGGCTGCTCCTGTTCTCCCAGTCACATCCTTTGAGAAGACCCTGAGGACCTTATCAATACAGCTGTGTCTCTGTTCCAATACCTGTGTGGTCCTTCATGGGACACACTCCACACTCTGATTACCTGAATTTATTTATTTTCCTGTACTTCTCTCCCACTAACCCGCAAGCCCTTTGAGGGCAAGGGCTGTTATCTACAGAGCCTCAAGCACCCTTTGTCACATGGTGGGTCAGTCTCTCAGCACAGAAGGCTAAACCCTGCTTCCACTGGAGTGACTAGCTGAGTGTGTGACAGCCACTCAGTCTGAAGTGTTGAATGAATTAATAATGTACGAGGGACACTTAATCAGGATAACACTGATAAAAGAGTAACTCATCACATAGCTCTGCTGGCCCTTTGATACCCCGCGTGTGGAAGAGAATAGCTTCCTTCAGCTCCGTTTAAATTATTCAGGATAAAGGAGAGGAAGTAGGCTCTCAGGGGGCAGGCTACAGTATCCTTGTCTGAGGGTGTGTGGTGGGGGAGGGGAGAAAATAAGAACGAGAGAGAGAAACAGGGAGAGGGAGAGAAACATACACATACAGGAGAACAATTTTAGCCCAAAGCCTGCCTCTAGGTAGCTGGTGTCTACAGGCTATGGGGACCAGTGAAATAAACAAGTTTTGGGGTACTCCACAATGTCCTGCCAATAGCCATGAATCTGCTTTTACTGAGACATAAAGTACCAAAGTTAGAATACTTCTTCCTTCCTTCCTTCTTTCCTTCCTTCTTTCCTTCCTTCTTTCCTTCCTTCCTTCCTTCCTTCCTTCCTTCCTTCCTTCCTTCCTTCCTTAAAGTAAAAACTTTTGGGATTATAAAATTGATATCCACTCTGCAAGTCAATTGAAAGCTGAAGAAAATGTAAATAACAAAATTAAAGTTATTCTTTGCAGCAACCCTTGCTGTATAGTTTCCCTTTGTCTCTGTGTTCTAGGAGGCCTTCATTCTTTTCCCCCACTGCCCTCTTCTCTTTCTAACACGTTTAAGGCTCACTCTCCCTCACACATGGACATTATCAGCACATTAGAGGTTTTTGTCAGGACACTTTAAGGAGCTGGAAGCTCAGTCCGGCTTACCCACACACACACTAGCTTTTTTTCTACCCATACTATTGTCAGTTTCGACAACTGGGGCACGAATCAACAATGACTGTCACTTTGCTGCCTCTGCATAAAACAAACAAACAAACAAACAAACAAACAACAACGACAACAAAACCCAAACTAGAGTCACAGAAAAAGAATGTCTTCCTAAAAGACACAGACTTCATAACACTGTTTAGTGGTATAGACTAAGAATATGGGACTGACACAGATGTAGAAACCCAACCTCATAATGATTTTACTACGAACTTTCACCAACATTATTACATCAGTTTCACAGATATATTATTATTTTAATTAGAAAGGATCACTTAAGTCGTATCTCAGTCTAACTTCTTTTTTCTTGACCTGTTTTATCTGTTCACATTGGTTTTGTGGAATTCAATTCAGATTCTGTTAATCTTAAATAACCGGTGTCTTTTCTGTGGCTGATTATACTTCCAGCTAAAGGAAACATTGTAAGTACAGCAGACAGTCATCTGATACAAATAGCAACAAGAAGCTACAAAGCTAAAATACAGACTGCTAACAGCTCCCTCACCCCGAGGAGGATGTGCTGGCTCACTTAAACTCTTTGGAAAAAGGGTGAGTTTAAGAACTCTTCGCATAGCTCTGCTGGCCTGAGGTATGGTTAAGGACAAGATTAACACAGCCATCTGGTGTGGGCTGCCCTTGGTGTCTGTGAAAGCCAGTCTGGGTCTTACCCTACCTTTGACAAATCAGTGTCTTATGAATTAGCTTATGTATATTTAGGAGCCTCCCAGGGCTCAGAACTCACAGTCAACTTCCCTCTTTATACTGTATTTGCATTGTCCTTGTGTACAATGTGAACTCACGAGTGGCCCCCATTTAAACAGAATGTGGCAAGGGGACTTACCACAAGGGCAGTGAGACCTTGACTATGATTTCAGAGGAGCCAAGTGTTCTGAGAGTCTAAACAAAATCATGGAACGACCCTTGAGATTATTTGAAGATTTCCTGGTAATGGGCATGTGTCCTAGTTCACTTTCTATTGCTGTGATAAAAACCATGACCACATTCAGCTTGGGGAGAAATGGGGTTATTTCACCCGGAGGGTTACAATTCGTCAGTGAGGGAAGTCTGGACAGGGCCTTGAGGCAGGAACGAAGGTAGAAGCCATAGAGGAACATTGCTCACCAGCTTGCTTCTCAGGGCTTGCTCAGCCTGTTTTCTTAAGCCACCTGCCCATGAGTAGCACCACCCATAATGGGCTGGGCCCTCCTACCTCCATCACTAATGGAGAAAATGCCCCACAGTCCAATCTGATTGGGGGCGTTTTCTCAATTGAGGGGTTCCCTTCCCAGATGACTCTAGCTTGTGTCAAACTGACAAAGAAACTAGCCAGCCCAGGGAAGTGGGGGTGCAGCAATGCTGATGTGGATGGGGATAGGGTGTCACAGGTGAGAGGGGCTCATGAAGCAAGGTGGGGACAGACCTGGATGGGAAGCGACATATGTTCTGAAGAAAACAGGGGCCGTGCAGAAGAAGTCGAATGTGACCAAGAGCCTACACACTGAGTAGGATCGAGAGCCTGTCGTCTGACCCTGTCCTATCTCCCCTCTTTCTCTGGTTTGGTTTTCTGAGCTAGGGCCTGGGTCTGGACCTCAGGTGAGCCGCAACTAAATATGACGCTCCTGCCTGAGTGCTAAGTGCTCAGGGGTGTGTGCACTCCCAGTTCTGTTGTGCAGATGACTCAAGGCTCAGTATCATTTCATCAGTTTCCCTTCCGTCCTCCCTCCTCCTTCCCTCCCTGATTTCTTTCTTTCTTTCCTCTTTCTTCCTTCCCTCCCTCTCTCTTTTCTTCCCTCCCCTCTCGCCACCCCCACCCCCACCCCCACTTTTAATTGCAGCTCTAAGGGCTGGAGAACCTTGTTCACAGAAGCAAGTGGGCTGGATAGAGTTTCGCCATGGCAACCCCACTCAGTTCTTTAAACATGTCTGAGTTACGTGCCAAAAATCATGCTGATCTATCATCAAAAATTATTTCTAATGCTCTACCAGCTGACAACTCCATCAGATCTCCCTTAAGTTCTGTTGAAAGCAAAGAATTGAAAACGAATTGACTTACAGAGGGATTTGTAACCCAGTCATTAGAGTCATTCACTTTCTCAGCCCTAGACAGGTGGGTTTTGAATCATTCCTTTGTTTGGAGATAAAGCTTCCCCGCCACTCTCTAGGGCCATGTACCACAGTCTGACTCGGGAGTAAGAGGTGGCCCTTTCTTGGGTACAGATGAAAAAAAACAGCAGTGAAGGGGGAAATGTGGCCAGGCCTACTGTGCAACCCATAGACATTCTTCATAATGAAGGTCTCCAGCACCTATAGGTTCTGCTAGGAAGACGGGAGGCCGCAGCTGGTTCCCCCATGGAGCAGGTGACAATCTAGAAACTATCCCTCTAAAGTTATGGATAGCAAAGTCTTCCTTAAAAACCTTTAACAGCATGGAAATACACATCTGTAACCTCAGCATTTGGGAGGCAGAGTCAGGGCAACTGGGGCATTCCTGGTTATGTAGCAGGTTTACTCTAGCCTGGATACAGGAGACCTCACCTCAAAAAGTATATACTTAGAGGCAATTATAGAAAACATTGATAGAGTTGGGCAAGGCTCATCTGTGGAAGCTGGGGTAGGCAAAAAAAAAAAAAAATGGATGAGGATCAGGATGCTCCAAAATCTATAAGTCTATCTCCACAAACCGCTAATTAAACATTGTTTAATTACTGAGTACAAAATATTTGCAAATCAGTTGGAGAAATGATGGAGGAGAGTTATCTGTCTATGTTTCTTTCATTGGTTAATTAATAAAGAAAACTGCCTTGGCCCTTTAAGAGACAGAAAATTAGGTAGGTGGAGTAGACAGAACAGAATTGTGGGAACAAGGAAGTAGAGTGGGGTAGACGCTTCAGGCATTCGCCATAGTGAGTCTCCATGCTGCTCCTCTCCGAGATGGACGCAGGTTAAGATCTCTCCTGGTAAGCCACACCTCGTGGTGCTACCCAGATTACTAAATATGGGTTAAAGGAAGATGTGAGAATTAACCAATAAGAGGCTGAAACTATGGGCCAGGCAGTGTTTTAAAAGAATACAGTTTCCGTGTAATTATTTCAGGTGTAAAGCTAGCCCGCGGCCGGGTGGCTGGACGCAGCCCTGCCGCTTCCTTCTACAGATTGGCCCCCACTTCCTTCTACAGAGAAACCTGGCAGCCACAATCCACAGACACACCTTGGGCCCCTGCTATCAGGACATCCTGAGAAAAGCATATCCATCCCCTGAAGTTCCCACCCAAGACATAGCAGGGCTCCAACCCCAAGGATGGAGGGCTGTGCAGCCAAGTGTTGATCTGCATTCTTTATAGGCAGTAAGTGGGTGGCTAGGAACTGGTCAGGAGGCTCAGCCCAGCATGTGGCTGGGACTTTCTCACTGGGATAAACTGGAAATGCCAAAGAGGCCGGTGGATTCTAGCCAGACTTTGACAGTGTTTGAACTGTGCAGTGGCTGCTTAGGAGAGTTCTAGAAGATACGAGGTAAAGGGAAATTAGTTGATGTTATGTTTGCTGCTATGTCTACATGGTTCAGGGGAAAATATACATGAATACATATTTCAGGAAATCATAACAGAAAAATGAAGAAGCTGGGTGAAGTGACTCCAAGAATTTACTGCATATGAAGAATTTTCTTAAGGTTTGAAATTATTTCAACATAAAATAAAAAATATAAATTTAATTTAATTATTTATTTATTGTTTGTGTTCATGCGCAAAGTTTTCTTCTTCTATCATGTGGGTTCAAACTCATGTCATCAGGCTTAGTTGTGCCTTTTGGGTCATCCCCCAAGGCCTAAAAGACTTCATCTTTATTGGGGTGGTAGTACGCATCTATAATTCCAGAACTCAGAAGAATGGGGCAGAAGCATCAGTAGCTCAAGGATAGTCTGGGCTCTATAGTGTGATCCTTTCTCCAAATGAACAAACAAACAAAAAAACATTAAAAAACCCTCCTCTCCCCTAGAAGATGTGATCCACTAGTTTGGAGATCACTACATATAAACACACATATATAATGCAAATGAGACATAGATATATGAATTGTCTATGTATGTGCTCCTGTGGACAGAGATGATGCCTCCATGAGTTCTAAGCAGGTGTGGACAAAGAACAGGACGTGCCTTAGTGTGTAACAGGCATCAACACGCAAAGGAACATGGAAGATTTGGAAGGAGGTGGTGAGGGACGTTCTTTTGGAGAAGAGATTTTTATGTTTGTGAAAAGGGAAGGTGAGCAAAGAAAAGCTGAGAGATGCTGCCAGGGACAAGCTCTGCCCTGCCCATCCCACCTCAGAAAGATGAGAGAAAAGCAAGATCCCTCCCCACCCTGCCTCATCCTACCCTAGAAAGGTGAGAGAAAAGCCTATGGACATTTGATGTCCCTGTCCAATATTTTTCAGTGAGTAACATGATGTGCACTGTAGTCACAGGGGTATTCTGCGTCCTGGCCAAAGGTTTTGGTCAAGTTATCCCATCCTAGTGTTATCCGGGTGAGCCCCGCTCACCCCTCCCCACCTCACGAATTGTCTGGAACCAACAAAACCAGCAAAGCTGCTGGAATACCACAGATGGCAAAGCTCCAACCATAATATAAACCAATTTCCTGTGGCCCCTTGCATGCTAGGAGGTACATCACCGGAACCACAGCATTTAAGTGCAAGGTTTGTCTTGAAGTCTTTATCAGCTAATCTCTGCTATAGGTTTTACTTCCCTCCCATTGACTTGCTGAAGGACTGCTGTAGTCCAGCAGGTTGTTTCCAAAGAGAGGCCCCCTTTCTTTCTATGCTCCTTACCTAACCCTTTTCCCTACAGCAAGGATTGCAGTGCTTACTATTCAAATACAAGCAGGCAAACTGATCTTATCTCACAGATTGATTGGTAATAAGCCTCTTGGGGCGCTCCATTAGGTCCGATCTCTTTCTGGGCTCACTGGGAAAGAACACCATGATTGATGTTTGCTTCAGCCCCTAGAAGAGGGCCCATAAGGTGATTGGCATGTGGGTGTCTGCCCAGTGGTGCCCCTCCTAGTGTTTAGTCTCCCCAGTACAGGCGGCCGCTGTGTGACTGGAACCAATGTGATGGATGGTCACTCGGGTGGCAAGGCTACAAAAGGCCGGGACTTTCATTTGTAGATGATGCTCTATTGCAATGCTGAGGCAGCAAGCTGCCATGTTGCAGAGGCTCCTGCAACAGTGAGCAAGGGGTGGCTCCTGGACAACAGCCCCAAAGACCTGGAGCTGTCATTCATTGTCCTGGGCACTTGAAGAATGGGGTTGGTCCTGCCTTCAGATCTGCAACAAATGCCTGCATGCATCATGCCAGAAATCAGAAGGCTGAGATGCACGTAAATGGGGACTTACCACACACACACACACGCACACACACACACACACACACGCACACACACACACACACACACACACACACACTTTTATTTTTGAAGCAGGGTCTCATGATGTTCAGCATCAAGGCTGGCCTGGAACTTGCTCTGTGACCCTGCACTCCAGGTTCTCTTGCTTCTGTTACCCTCCTGAGTGCTGGGATTACAGGCATGTGTCACCACCAGTGCTACACAGGCACGCATGTTTAAATAGTTCTGAGAATCAGACCTCAGGCTCATGCATGCTAGACAAGCTCCCTACTAAGTGAATTACATCTCCAGTGTCTAAAGTCGATATATTCTGAATTAACTGGTTATGTGGCAATGACTATCACACTGTATTTAGCACCTTTAATTACTTTATGTATACTCTCAGGGAGCAGAATGTTATTAGCAACATCCTACATCAAGAAGAAACCACATCTGAATTCCAGAGTGATGCTGATTACTAAGACCAATTATGAGAACCAAGTCACAGCAATGAGAGGCTGTTCAGGGAGAAGTCTGTGTTCTGGGGGACTCAGCCAGCCTCTCATGCTTCGGCACCCCGTTCACTGTACCCATAACACTCTACATTCCTCACGCCCTGGCCCTTCTACTAAGTTGCACAGTTCCACCTTAGTTATCCCTCCTTCATCAGCACCCAGGTTTGTCAAGGACAGGCCTCTGCCTTCCTTTTTGTAAGCGCCCACCCAGGGCTGAGTGCCTGCACCGTAGGTTTCTGATGAGCGTTTGGGGAACAAATAAGTGTTTTTGTGTCAACAAGTTACAAAACGTTGCTGTGCATTTTAGAAAATAAACACAAGGACTATTACGATGAGGCAGTGTGTGTGTGTTTATGTGTGACTGTGTGCGTGTGTGTGAATATTTTTCTGTGTGCCCGTCTGCACACACACTTGAAGGGAGCAAATCTTAGTATCTGGCCAATGCACTCATTGAAGGCATCTAGTTCCCTGGTAATGCCACTTAAATGGAGCATTACTGTAATAAACACCATTAATTATTCATTGCTGACATAGTGTTCAAGGTCAAGGGAAATCTGATGGAAAATCTTTCCATTGTGGAAAAATCATTTGCTGATTTTTATCTCAGCTTTCACCACAGTTTTCTGGACCTTATTTCCTTCTGTATATTCTTTAGGGATTAGAGTCACTAAGTTCAGATTGGGGAAAATTGGACAATTTCATTTTATCTGATCGCATGTTTCTTTGCTGCATGTAATTTATCTTCTAAATTATATTAATTTTGTTTTGAAATATTATGAAAATAAAGAGGCAGTAGATTTTGGTAGAAAAGATTGCTCAAAATAGGTTGCCTTTGAGAATCAACCTCCAGCTAGGCGAGGATTTGAGCATTTGATTGACTGGAAAGATAGCGAATAGGAATGAAGCTTGTTTTTCATGGATGACCAGGGTGGTATTTAGGCTTCTTTGCCTGTGTTTCTGTGTTAAGAAGGATTCTGAGGTTCAGTGGAGGAACACAAGGATTAATTAATGATGGCACACTGTCTGGAGTAGATAATGAGTCAGTATATTTATGACTCAGGGTTTTCTATTGTGATTTAATCAGCACCGGATAGATTTTAGTTTGGTAAATCCTGCTGTGGATTACTGCCCTTGTTGTTATGAGTAAGACCTGTTTCTAGAGTCAAGAGTTCAAGGAGCTCCTCCACCTCTCCTCTTCCTCCCCCTCTTCTTCTCCTCTTTCTCCTCCTCCTCCTCCTCTTCTTCCTCTCCCCATTTCCTCCCACTCTTCCTCTTCCTCCTCCCCATCCCCCCTCTGTGTGCTTCACGTGTGAGGATGTATGTGCAGAGGCCAGAGGTCCATGTCAGGTTTCTTCCTCTGTCCGTCTCCGTCTTAGTTTTTTTTTTTTTTTTTCTTTTTTTTTTTTTTCCATCTTAGTTTTTTGAGACAGCGAAAACAGGCCTCTGTGTTTTGGGTAGATCAGCCTTCTGCTGGACCTCCCCGTCATCCTCCTGTCTCTGCCACCCCAGCTCTGGGATTACAGAAGCGCCTGGACTTTCACATGGGTGTTGAGGGATCTAAACTCAGGTCCTTATGCTCAGGTGGGAGGCCCTTTACCCGGAAAGCCTGCTCCCAAATCTCTTCTTTTCTTGTCCTTGGAACCCTATTCTTCTGACTTTGCTGTTTTACTCCGTTTCCAACAGGCTACTTCCGTTTGAGGGTGGGGACGGGGACATTTCAGGCTCCTCGATGTTCTCAGGTTTCCCAGCAGTAAGAAAAAAGTCCATAAAGAACATTTTCAAGAGTGGCAGAGACAATTGATGTTTCGGCTCTGGTGTTGCTGCCCCCATAAAGCAGTGAGTCCGGACCCACTGAAGACTGACTTTAATCTTAAGGCAAACAAAACCTGTTGGGGCAGAAAGTGCCAGTAGGATGGTCAGCAGGTGTGTGGGAGGGGGCCCCACCGGTTCTTTGTTCCCACATTACCTGACCCCCTCGGGCACCTGACACCACATACATAGAAAAGAAAAACGGTGTTTGAGGAGAAACAGCGATCCGGGAACACTGTACAACACAGCACGTCGAACCTGTAACGTGTACGCGCCATGGAGATAGTGGGCATTTTCAACAGTCTTAACCTGAAAAAATCCTCTCCTCCCTCCTTGGGGCTTAAGGTGGTCTGAGCCCTGAAAGCGAGGACAGGGCCCAGGACAGAGATTTCAGCTTCCCACTAAACCCCCCCTTAGCTGCACACAGTTCCTTCTCTCACTCCTCAGAGGTAAGAGGGGAACAGATGCCTTCTTGAAGGCCCGGCCTCTTCCTTGTCGCTATAACCACACCCTTTGTCTTTGAACTGGTTCATTCATTTGGGTGTTAATTTAGGGAAACTGTGTGCAGCTTCCTGAGGATGGTGACAAGCCCGGGCTTCAAGCCTGAGTGAGGGTGAAGTCCTCTATCACTGGAAGATGAGAAACAAACTCAGAAACCAGTAGCAGGAAATCGTGTTTACAGAAGAGATAAATAAGGGAATGAGAAAGAGGAAGCAGTGTGAACTTCTGTGTCTGGCCATGTGGTGGACAAGATACTTGCAGAAACCCCACCTAGAATGCAAAACAACAACAGGGAAAAAAACCCTGCTAACTAAACTGGTGAAGACTGAGCCGGGGAGGTGGCTCACTGGGAGACAGCTTCAACCCCTAGCACGAGGCATGCATGAGTACTGCTGTAATCTCACATCCAGCACCACGACAAATCCCTCCAAGTGAATCAGTGTCACTGTGAGGAGGAAACAAAACGGCACATCATGTTCCAAAACAAGGGGCGGGGGGGGGTGAGGTCCCATCCTTCTGAAACAGAACGCAAATGACAGAAACCTTAAAAATGAGATTGTAGAAATAAGTCCAAATGTATTACTAGTCATAATGAAATAAAATTAAAATTTCAATGAGAAATCATCTAGTTCTATGTGGTTTATCCGAATACATAGGAACGTGGAAAGACTGACCTGAAGAACACCTAGAACACACTGGTTATGTGTATAATATAATAGAATATAATAGAAAGTCATGGAACTGGCTGGGGAGGTGTTTCAATGGTGGAGTGGGGTACACATATTCCCACAAATGTTCTGCTGGTGGAGCAGCATACCCCTGAAATCTAGTGCACTTTGGAGGCTGAGGCAGATGGTTACAAGTTCAAAGCCAGCCTGGCCCACACAATGAGATCTTGTCTCAAAAACTAAGTAAACAAAACAATTCATGATGTTTTAATAAAATTTTCATTTTTAGAACTACAAAGAAATATCAACCAAACTTTTACCACAGCGAGAATTCTTCTTTATCCGTAATTATGCATATCAAGAATATGGAAAAGCCGGGCGGTGGTGGCGCACGCCTTTAATCCCAGCACTCGGGAGGCAGAGGCAGGAGGATCTCTGAGTTCGAGGCCAGCCTGGTCTACAAGAGCTAGTTCCAGGACAGGCTCTAGAAACTACAGGGAAACCCTGTCTCAAAAAAAAAAAAAAAAAAAAAAAAAACCAAAAAAAAAAAAACCAAAAAAAAAAGAATATGGAAGGAACGGGTGGTGACTTATTACATTTAGTGTGTGTGTGCGTGTGCGTGCGTGTGTGTGTCTGTGTGTACTCACACACGTAGCCATAGTACTTATGTAGATATCCAACAAAAACTTTCAACAGTTGATTCTTCTTTCACCGTGTGGGTTCTAGGGATTGACCTTGGGTTGCGAGACTTGGTGGCAAGCTCCTCCACCTGTTGAGCCGTCTTGGTGACCCCAGGACACTGAAACGATTCTTGGGGTACCCACACAGCATATGTGGACATGCACTGGGGCTAGAGTGAGCATGACTAGGTTTTAGGCAGCTTCTGTAGCACAGACAAAAACTGTGCTGGAGAACTACCTCTGCAGAAAGACAGCAAAGCGCCGGGTAGTGGTGGGCCTGTTTCTGCGGCATAGTGACATAGGCCACCACTGATTTCAAGCCACTGATGACTTGAGAATCAGAATACAAATTTCCTGAGCCTAACAGCTGCATCTTTTGAGTCACTGTGAGTCAGCTGTAGCACTCTGCAACTATATTAAAAAAAGAAAAGGTCAGATATTAATAAAATGTATACCAACCATGTCCCCTGTCATTGGATATTAAAAACATACATCTCAAGCCATATGTTTAAGAAGAAATTATAATGGACATTCAGATGAAACAATAGCAGAAATACTGCCTGATAAAACTGGGGGATGTAATAGAAATGTTCTTCAAGGGAAAGTCGCATTTATAAACAATTATACTTAAACATAGGGAAGGCTGAAAATACATTAATGAAGATTCATCTTAAAACAAGCACTGCAGAAGATCAAAGAGACCAAAAAAAGAGTCAAGGAAAACAGAACAGGAGACGTAACAGTGAAGAGGGCAGACGTTGGTGAATGACCACAATACAATGACAGAGGGAGGTGGTTTATTGAAATGATTTAATTGATGGGCTTTCTGCAAGACAAATCATACCCAAATAGACTAAATTTAAGGGGAAAACATTATAGACTCATCAGAAATAAAAAATATAGTACAAGACTAAATAAAATCTGATGCACTGGCACACACACACACACCTTGGTATGATATAACCCCAGCCATATCAATGGATTGAAAAACTAGATGAAATGGCTTCACATTTTTCTGGGAGAGACCGGAATTAGAAAAGAGTCAGTGCATCAGTTATCAGTTGCCCGGTCACTTGATGGCCTCAAATGACCAGTGCTTGTGATTGCTCTAAGCTCAGTGGTGATCACAATAGCCCTAAGGTCAGTGGTAATCACAACAGTGCTCCACCCCCTGTGTTTCAAGATGGGCTGTGTGTTACACAGTCTCCGGCTGCTGGGGGACTAGGCATGGCTCAGTCTGGGTGAGGGCAGTGGTCTAGGATGGTGGACAGAAGCGTGACAAATTCTTGGGAAATGAGCATAGCGGATGGACTGTCCTCTGTTGCCTAAGACCCCCCCCCCCCCCCAGGCCAATCTGGATCCAAGAGGCGAGGGAACCAATGCTTTCTCTTTAGTGAGGGGAGGCGGATACAGAGATGTAGAATTGCGCCCAGTTTTGTCATCTGCCACATCCTAAAATCTTCAGAGACGCTGGTTCAGGAGTTGTAAAGTTTTCTTGCTAAGAAACCATGAGGCCCAGATGCTTTCATTGGCAAGTTCTACCAAACATCTAAGGAACAGAGAAATGCAATCACACAGAGTCTTGTCAAAAATAGAAAAAGATGGACGCCTTCATAACTCATATTTATGAGGCTAGTAAAATCCGGGCACCAAACGAGATGAGAACATTATGAAATAATAATTCACTATAGACTAGAGATCACAAATGCAAAATTTTAAGGAATACTGAGTTAAACAAAACCTGTCAGCATTTAAGAAAGAGACCATATCATAACAAGAAAAGTTAACTTGAGGAAAGCAAGGTTGGATCAACAGTGGTAAAAAAATCTACCAATTCACCATACATATTAACAAAAATCCAAGAAACAAACAAAGTAAACTCTGCTCAATGAAGGAAAAGTATTTAAAAAATGTCAATAGCTATTATAGTAAAAATCATTAAAGTAATTATTGGTAATATAAAGGAATGTTCTTAAAAATGAAAAACATTAATTTTTTAAATTTAAAAATAAAAAATTTGCCCATCCTTACCCCCATCCTGCCCCCACCCTCAAGCTCTCAAATTTTGCCTGGCAATCTTGTCTACTTCCAATATCCAGGAGGATAACTACATGTTTTTCTTTGGGTTTACCTTCCTATCTAGCTTCTCTAGGATCATGAAATATAGGCTCAGTTCTATGGCTAGAATCCACTAAAGAGTGAGTACATACCATATTCATCTTTTTGGGTCTGAGTTACCTCACTTAGGATGGTGTTTTCTATTTCCATCCATTTGCATGCAAAATTCAAGATGTCATTGTTTTTTACTGCTGAGTAGTACTCTAGATGGGGAGAGAGAAGTGAGAAGGGGAGGATGGGGAGACCTAGGGGGAATGGGACAGTTGGGATGGAAGAAGAGTGAATATGGGAGCAGGGAAGTATACATCTTAATTAAGGGAGCCATTTGAAGGTAGGCAAAAGATTGGGCTCTAGAGGGGTTCCCAGGTGTCCAAGGAGATGTCCCCAGCTTGCTCCTTGAGCAGATTAGGAGAGGGGGCCTGAACTGGCCCTTTACTATAGCCACACTGATGATTGATTATCTTGCATACCACCATAGAACCTTCATCTGACGTTGGATGGAGATAGAGACAGAGACCCACATTGGATCACTGGACTGAGCTTTCAAGGTCCAAATGAGGAACAAAAGGAGGGAGAACATGAGCAAGAAAGTCAGGACCGTGAGGGGTGCGCCCATTCACCGAGACAATGGGACTGATCTAATGGGAGCTCACCAAGGCCAACTGGACTGAGACTGATGGAGCATGTGGTCAAACCAGATTCTGAACGTGGCTGACGAAGAGGGCTGACTGAAAAGCCAAGGACAATGGCACTGGGTTTTGATTCTACTGCATGTACTGGCTTTGTGGGAACCTAGTCTGTTTGGATCCTCCCCTTCCTAGACCTGGATGGATGGGGGAGGAACTTGGACTTCCCACAGGGCAGGGAACCCTGACTGCTCCTTGGACTAGAGAGGGAGGGGAAGGGGGGATGGGAGGAGGGGAAAGGAAATGGGAGGAGGGGAGGAGGTGAAAATTTGTAAAATTATATAATTTAATAAAAAAGAAAAAAATTGCAAAAAATATAAAATCAAATATTAGACTTAATGTTGAGATCTGGTAATCATATATTTAAAAAAATCAGAATGAAGAAATGTCTAGCCATTATTTTATTGAACATGGTAATGGTAATTATCTTATATAATTGTAAACAAACATGCATATATCAGACAGGAAAAAACTAAAGTCTCATTATCTGTGATGATACGTATGTCTACGTAGAAAGCAAACCATCTTAATAATTTACAAGTCATTATATATATGATGAAAATTTAGGGAGCTTATGGGATAATACATTTTTATATAGTTAACCTTTCTCTATATTGCTATAAAGAGAAAGTATGTTAAGCCTGTTTACAACAACAAGATAACTACTTACATATCTGTTTGTATATCTCTCTTAGAAGAAAGCACAACATAGGCATGGGATCTGATGGAGAAAATAAAATTATAAATCAGAAGCATTAGAAGCATGGATAAGAGTGGATGGGGAGAAGTATATGAAAAGGTGAAAATTCAGTTAAAGATGAGCTGGCCTCCATTTGTAATTTAAGAGATTGAAGCAAGAATCCAACGATAGCTTGGCTTGCGTAGCAAAACTTTTTCTCAAATGAAACAAAACATCCCAGAAGAAAAAAAAAAGAATGAATAAATTCATGCTGTCTACACTGAAAGGTTTTATCATTTATTCACTTATCAATAATTTATTTGTATTTTATGTACATTGGTGATTTGCTTTCAGGTAACTCTGTGTAAGGGTGTTGGATTTCCTGGAACAGGAGTTACAGACAGGTGTGAGCTGCCACGTGGGTGCTGGGAATTGAACCCAGGTCCTCTTGAAGAGCAGCTTGTACTTTTAACTGCTGAGCTATCTCTCCATTCTCCATTTATTTATTGTTAATGCATGTGCTTATGTGTACCTATGCTCAAAAGTGGGGAAGACATTGGATGCCCTACTCATTTTATTATTATTATTATTATTATTTTATTCTCTATCTGTCTTATTCCTATGGAGTATTCTCTCTCACTGAATTTGGATCAAGGCTTGTTGTGTCAATAAACCCCAGAGATCTGCTTTTTCCTGCTTCCTCTCTTCCTGAGGTTACAGGCCCACACAACCACACTGAGGTTTTCACATGGGTACTGGGGATTTGAACTCACATCGTCATGCTTGTGCTATAAGTCTGACTGAGCCAGTATCTGTGTGCACGTGTGTGTGGGCACACATGACAGTCCCCATGTGGAGGCTAGATGACTTTGTAGATTCTCTTTTCCCATCATGTAGGCCCTGGGTGCTTAGCCTGCATTCCCTTGTCTGCTTTCTTAATGGAAGTATGCACGTTAGTTTTCTGGCTGCCATGTAGAACACCTGGCAAAAATAACTTAATATTCCATTCAGGATTTCGGGTAATCATGGCAGAGAAAGTGCGATGAACTATGTGGCAGCTGGCGCATGGGAAGTGAGTGGCAGGGAAGGTGAGGTGGAGTATGTGCCAGTGGGAGTGCAGGGTCGAGCTCCTCCTCACATGTTGGTGGATCCAGAAGCCAAGAAAGGTACCAGAAGCAGAAAGTGGATTACCTCCTTGATTACCTACCCTGTGATCCACTTCTGCTAGCTAGGCCACAGTCCCAAAGATTCTATAATCCCGCAAACAATGCCACCAGCTAGGGACCAAGTGTTCAAACACAGGAGCCCAGGGAGGACACTTGAGACCTACCCAGCATGGGAAGGGAGTATTGAATTCTAGGCAGAAGTTTAGAATATATAGATACATTTTTACCCAATATTCAGGCGAAAGATTTTCTAACTTCTGATCCTCTTGGATGTCCTGGGATCTTGGACATATTCTTTTTTTCTTTTCAGAAAAATCACTTCTGATGGCATAAGCCACCTTTGTTACTATGGTTGCTACCTCAGGGCAGTCAGTGCAGTCACACATTGCCCACGAGCTAGGCAAGGCAGGAGTATCCTAGAGTCTTGACTCTCTGGAGGACTGGGGAGGGGAGAGAGGAAGAGACAAGGGTAGGGCCAGCCTGGAGGTTACTGCCTCAGCCTGATGGTGATCATTATTCATAGGCTATAACTGTTCGTTCTTTGAAGTTCATTGCTCTTTAAGAACCAAGAGCAACACCCTTAATTGGAGGCAGGGCCTGGACTCCTAAGAAGGTGGGTGGAGAACATCTGAAAATCTGAACCTAAAATAAAACTGGAAACAGCTTATTTTCGTAAGCATAAGTCTTCATATATGCGTTGGGGGAACCATTTTTCCTCCCCTCCTCCGTTTTTTTTTCTTGAGCTGAGAAGTTTGAGCCCCATAGTCAGGGGATTTCCTGGTAAACAGAAACCCTCCTGAGTTTGGCCAGAGATTCATATGTGCATGATGTTTAGACTCATATGTTTGCCTGGTTCCCAAAGGGCTCAGGAGTAGATACAATCAGGTCTTCTTTGAATTAGGTTGCCAAGGTGCATTTGCGCTAAACCATTATTTCTTTACAGCAGGATGTCTCAGAACCTTTATATACCAAATAACACACACACACACACACACACACACACACACACAAGTATGGAACCCAGAAGACAGAGCAATAAACATTCCAACTTGTATGACATACTTTTTCATCTATAGATTTTCTTAAGGACCAGCGATGAAACGCTGCCTTCATTAGACACACATTTTCTAAAGAAATGCTTCCCTTAGGGTGTGTTGGAGTCATTACCCTGTGAAGAAAATCAAGCAAAGGAGAAGTAGGGAAGTTGGGATCTGGGGGTGAATGAGCCTGTGAAGAGAGAGGGATGCAGGAGAAAGATTGCACTGTTTTCAAAGATCAGCCGACTGGCTGAGTTCAGTTAGTGACGCCATAGCCGGGGTGTGTGTTCCTACCTGCTGTGCTAAGAGCCTGGGTCCTCTTGTGAAGCTGCCTCCCAGTTTGCCTAGTGAGTGAGCTCTCTCCTCTGCACCTCTCTTTCAGCCATTCCCTCTGGCAGAGAAGTTGCTGGTACGGCTGGTCATTCAGACTGGGTCCTGGGGAAGTGGACTGGCTTGCAGAAGAGAGCATGTGTTAGTGGAGAGACGCTGCTGTGCATCTGGGCTGGCAGGAGAGGAACCCAGGGCTGTATCTCAGTTCCACATGGAAGGAAGCTGCCAGGGAACAGTACCCAGATGGCAGGCTGGCTGGCCTAGAGGGTTCACTCAGGGTTAGAAGAAGATTGGGAGGTTTCTCTGAGGAATAGGTATTAGCTTGCTTCTCATTTGCTGAAACCACAAAGTTAAGATTTTGAGAGACCCACGTAGCTGACCAACCTCAACTGACCATTCTACCAACGGCTCTCAGATGAGATCAGTGTTGTTTCCAGGGGACATCTGGCAAACTCAGGAGACAGCCAGTGAGCCCCAGGGATCTGCCTGTCTCTGCTTCCCCAGAAGTAACAGGATTATAGTCACCCATCACCACAGGTAGGTGATTTATTTATTTGCTTATTTGTTTATTTTTATGGATTCTGGAGATTGGCTTCAGGTCCTCATGCTGTTGTGGTCAGCTAAGCTGCTTTCCCAGACCATAAATAAAATAGTTTCTCACTATGTACTCAAAGATGGAGTCAGACTTGAGATTCTTCCTGGCTAGAATTATGGAGGGTACCAGAACTTTTGTCTCTTATTTTAATTGACAAAGAGACTGAATTGTTGAGTGTAGGCTGAGAGGAAGGGCTGTTGTTGATGTGGATCAAATATTGACAGCCTTTGACGACAGTTGAGGAAGGTCATAGCTCATATAGAAATGGAGAGGAAGGCCCTGTGTGGAAAAGCTTGGTTCAAGGGCAGGTAGGTTCATGATGGTAGAGGATGGGGGCAGTGAATGAGATCACATCTTAGGCAGAAGAAGCAGTTCAGGCAGGCAGGAGAGAGCCCAAGAGAAAGTCAGGACTCAGAACAAGAGTCCTGGACCCCGTGGCATGTAATAGATGCATCATGCAAGACTGGCAGTGTCCGGGAGAGCTGCCTGACAGTATCTCAACTGTCGAGCCCTGGACACCCAGACAGAACAGAGAAGAGGTTTGGAAGATAAAATCATGATCTTGCATGGGCAGGTTCTTAGAGAATATGCTGGTAAGTGGTAGGTGTGGGTCTGAGGCCCCTTCCAGTGTGACTTCAGGCATAGCACTGTTCACCACAGTCCATGAGGGCACAGGTCTGCACATGGACACAGAAATTGTGGAATCCAACAGGGAAAGCTGGCAGACAGCTAAACACAACTTCTGACGATCTCACAATTCTCTGTAAGTGGCTCTGGTTTCTGGTACCCAGTTAATGAGATGACACAGGCTGGCTAACTGGCCCCACAAAACTCCTTTTCTCAGCCTGGCTTTATTGCAGCTACTAGCCATGCGTCAGACTTTTCCTAGAAGTCTGTTAATGATCATGGCTAAGTCTTGCTTACTGAGCTTCTGTGGCTGTGGAACCATGAATGCCTGGAGCATCAAGGTCTCCAGCTATAGGATGGGGCAAAAAAAAAAAAAATCTCCACACACTTATGCTGCAGGTTTGCAGTAGTATTTGCCAGTGAGGAAGGAAAAATTGGTCTTCTGATGTAGGGAAAATGCACATAAAATTTGCTGGGCGGGAGCTGAGCGTGTAGCACAGTTAGGACAGGGCTCCCTTAGCATCCTTGAAACCCCGAGTTTGCTCTCCATTATCAAATAGAAATAGGGGTGGTACATGTCTTGAATCCCATCACTGGGGAGGAGGAGCTTCAGAACCAGCCTTGGCTACATAGTAAATCCCGGGCTAACCTGGGCTCTGTGAGGCATTGACAGAAAGGGAGGAGGAGCTACAGAGAGAGAGGGGAAGGAGGGAGGGAAGGAGAGAGTGAGAGAGAGAGAGAGAGAAAGAGAGAGAGAGAGAGAGAGAGAGAGAGAGAGAGAGAGAGAGAGAGAGATTAATTTTGAAAACAGTACATTTCTCCTAAGGACCACTCTATGTGAGGGCTAAAATGATGACGAAGAATTAAAATGGTACAGCAGCGCATCCCTGTAATCCCAGCACTCTCAGAAGGCAGTCAAAGCTACACATAGCCTGTCAAGGCTACAAAGTGAGACAGTCCCAAAAATCAAACAATAAAATAAAAAGTAAAAATGAATTGATGCTCAAAACAATGAACGAATGCTAGAGACAGAAGCTAAACAGCACTGTATCAGTGTGTGGGCAGTGCTATTCCTGACTCCAGTCACCCTTCATTAACACAGTCACTTCACGGCATAAAGGAAACGTTTCAAGTGGCTCCCCTGCTCCTTCAAGAACTAAAATCTGCGGCAAGGACACCAGTTCACATCTAGCAGAACCCCAGGAAACAAGGCAGTTGTTTTTACCTCTCTGATTTACTAAACCCTTCCTATGCAGCCATTCCTTTGCCCCTTCAGGAACTTTGGATTAAATAAGATATGTTTCCAGGCTACTTTGTCTCGTAATTTTTAAACCCTTGTTTATTTTAACTCAAATTTAACCCATATGTTTCTGATTCATTTACACTTAACTCATCAAAATGTTGTTTCATAGAAAGCTCTTTGATGTTCAAATTGCTTTTGGAGCTATTTTTAATACTTTTTTTAAAAAAAAATAAAACTTCCCTACTTAGAAACGGAAAGTTCTATTTCATTGCTATTTAACAACTTGGGGTCCACAGGGTTGGGCTTAGTTCATTATTTAAATGAAATAATGTATGTAAAATGGTTCATAAACTCTAAGGCAAGTACTGCCTGCTAGTGATTAGTGTTGCTTTTGGTACTAGGACCATGCAGTCTGCAGAAAGTTCTGGGTCCTTTTTCCTATAGTCTGCTGCAGTGGACTGTCTTTTTGTTTCCTCAAGGTTATAATAATCCTGTGACTTTCTCATTCTCAGTAGCACACGTCGAATGGTGGAAAGACTAAGAAGTATGTCATCAAGACAGACAAGACCAACCATATAAAACGGATCCAGGTTAACCTAGGGATTAGTTAGAGATTAGGGATGGTGGTGAGATGGGGATGCTCTTAGTGGGAACTGGAGCCAGGTTAGCTCTCCCTGACTGAGGGGCTAGGGTCCTCTCGGGGTGTTATTGGAATGAACTGATAGATTTTGGCAGAAAAAAGATTCATGAAGAAAAGAGTTTTATGGCTGGGGAGATGATGGCCTCCCATCTGGTTGGTAAGGTACCTGCTTTGCAAACACAAGGACATGAGTTCTATCTCCAAAGTCCACGTACATAAAAACATATAGATACACACCAGAATATGTGAGCCCACAAAAAGGAGGTTTGTGAGAAGTAACTGGGGTAGAAGGAATTAATGACTCAGTGTATCTTGAGCCCCATGAGGAGCTACATAAAAAGTTGCAGTTTCAATGCTTGTCTCTTTCTTTCTTTCTTTCTTTCTTTCTTTCTTTCTTTCTTTCTTTCTTTCTTTCTTTCTTCCTTCCTTCCTTCCTTCCTTCCTTTCTCTTTCTTTCTTTTCTTTTCTTTTTTCTTTTTTTTTCTTTTGGTGGACTCAACACTATGACTTGGTGCTAACCAAAGATCTGTGAGTTGGAAGCTTGGTTACCACCTCAGTATTTAGAGGGAGAAGGATCTTGGTGAGGTGGGTTAATGAAGCTCCTGAGGTTACCTTGGGAAGGATTAATGTGATCATCACAGGACCAGATTATCTTCTGGGAGAACAAGTATGAAGCAGTGAGGCTGGGTTGTACCCGGGCCTTTGACTTCTTATCAGGCCGGGAGAGCTCTCTCTTGCTGGCATGTGATTCTACCGTGTGATGCTATCCTTTACAAGGTCCTCAGGAGCCGGAGTGATAGCAACATCATGTTCTTAAAACTTCGGACACGTGAGCTAAATGAACCTCTTCTTCGTAAACTACTTGGCCTCTGGTATTTTGTTACAGCAACACAAAATGAACTAACATGGACACACGGTGTGGTTTAGGATCAGATGGTAAAGCCCGAAGCAGAGCAGCCTTTTTCTTCTGGGCAGAATCTAGTCCTTCTGGTTTGGGTGAGTCCTTATCCATTGGTAACCATGACTGCGCTGGCACATGCCTGACTGGCACAGTGGGAGAATGGTGGTCAGGATTCTGCCATCTCTGTAGGAGATAGCAAACAGGTTTTGGCAAAACACAGCTGCTGTCTGCAGCAACACCACCCTATTAGGTCTCATCTTAGGGTTTCTATTGCTGTGAAGAGGCACCATGACCATGGCAACTCTCAAGGAAAACATTTAATTGAGGGGGCTGGCTTACGGTTTTAGAGGTTTAGTCCATTATCATCATGGCAGGGAGCATGGCACATGGTGCTGGAGGAGCAGCTGGGAGTCCTATTTCTTGCAGGCAACAGGAAGTTGCCTGAGACACTGGGCGGTATCCTGAGCACAGGAAACCTCAAAGCCCATGCCCACAGTGACACACTTCCTCCAACAAGGCCATACTCACTCCAACAAAGCCACAGTTCCTAATAGTGCCACTCTCTATGAGATTATGGGGGCCAATTGCTTTCAAACTACCACAGGGCTGGTGAAATACATATAACACATATAAGCCTGGGTGCCTAGAAACACTTTGGAGTGTCAGGTGTGTGGGGGTGGCAGGGAGGTCATCCCCATGGTCTTCCTGACCTCACATAACCCAAGCTGGAATCCAGAGAGGCCTGGGGCCATGCAGGATACACAGTGTAGAGTAAAATGGCTGGTTTGTTGCATGTCTTGACAATTGTGTAAAAGGTCTTGACCATGCCATCAAGAGTGAACAGTCAGTCCTTGTCTCTGGAAAGTTGACCCCAGTGTGAGTGTGGAACACACACCTCTAGCTTTTCACACTGTCCTTGTGGCATGCCAGGCTGCTTTGAGGAATTTGGAAGCAAACAGGAAAACTCTGGGTCGCACAATGGAGGGACCACGCTTTGCCCTTTCACACATCAGTCTTTGAGGGTGAATGGCTCCAAGCCTTCTGATTCTTGCCTTATGGAACAATTGGTCCCTTCAGTTTACTTGCCAGCAGCTATCAGTTACTCCTCCTTGCCATAAATTACGACTATTCTTTTTTTTAAGGGGGAAGAAATTAAAGTAACAAAGGGAAGGGGTCATAAAAAAGGGAACTGTCGGAAAGGCAAAGGTTTGAGTCATTAGTTGGGTCTTGGGTTTCGGTTGACTGACTTTCAGTTTGATTTCGATTTGGAGTATTATTGGAACACAGTGCCCCCCTTTAATCTACCTTTCCAGCTGAGATTGTGACAAGGTGGGTGACAATGGCTGGGGGTGGGGGAGAAAGTCTGGTGACAGGAATTTTCAGTATGATTCAGCAACCTCACTGATCGCTATTTTATTTCTTTAGAACTCGGATTTCGTGTTGGTGACATCCCCTCCTTATTATCGATTGGATTTCAAATGTCCCTTCTAGGCTCATGACTGTCTGAACACCAGGTCCCTGACTGAGGCTGCTGTTTGACACACAACAAAACTTTTGGTTCATGTGGCCTAGCTGCTAGAGACACACCAACAGGAGATGGGCTTCACAGTTACAGGCCAGCCCTGGTGCAGGCTGCTCTGTCTCTGCTTCGTGACTCCTGCTGCAGTATAGCTAACTACCTCATGCCATGGCCACCACTGTTCAAACCTTGATGAACTGTATCCTTTCCACCTTGAGCTGAAATACACCTATGTTACCTTAAGATGCTGAAAGAAAGAAGAAGAAAGGAAGGAAAGAAGGGAGAGAGAAAGAAAGGTATCAGGTATCAAATATTTGTTTCATGATACAAAACAAGATAACTACCAATGTCCATTGAACTGGTTCACTATGGACACCGTCACGAAACCACCTTGTTAGCCATAATGGAAAAGCTGCTAGAGGCAGTTCATTCCACAGGGTCTTGTTTGAAAATAAAGAGGAAATTTCCAGGTGACGGATGGTTTTAGGCACAGCAGTCATTCTTATTGTTCTTAAGGCACCTGGAAGAACTGGCTGGAACTGGCTGGAACTGGCTGGAACTGGCTGGCTCTCAATTATCCTGAGAGGCGAAGGACTTAGAATGAAAGAAGGAAGATAGGGTTCCAAAGTCCCCAGCGCAAGGCCATCTGCTTCCACAGAGAAAACACTGAGATTTGCTAGCTTGGGACCGGCTGCACTACCCCCACCAGGGTCAGATTTATGTATTTTCTCTGGAACTGAGATTTTTGTACACCAGTCACAATACCGTGGGGTATTTACAGTGTAAGCATTTTTTTTTTCTAAAGCAAACAGCTGCACTCCTGGCTGGCTGAACCTCTTATCCCCAGATGCAGCAGATAGAACCTTCTTGGTAAGCAGGTGTGTCCTAGCTGGGAGGAAGCCTTTCTTTGGGCCCGACTCCCAGAGTGTTTGGACGGTTTTCTCCTTGCAGAGGTGTAACCTCATGACTTCTGAGAGCGGTTGAAAGGGCAATTCATTTCTTATTTTTCCCCTTAATTAAAAAAAAATAAATCAAAAACGGCCTGGCTAGTGCAGTTGGAAGGGAAGGGCTGGGAAGCTGAAGATAATGTCAGGAACATTACAAAGGCACTTGATCTTCGTTTTCTTGTTTTCAGCTTCCCTCCTTTCCTGAAAGCGAGGTGTGTGTGTGTGTGTGTGTGTGTGTGTGTGTGTGTGTGTGTGAAGGCTATAGTTAGAAACAAGGATTAGAAAGGAAAAAATCCAGAATATTGAAACTGCTCTGCCACATAGAATGCCAATGGTGCGTGTGTGTGTGTGTGCATGTAGAGTGTATGTGCTTATGTGCATTTGGGTGTGCACAGGCCACAGAGAGTTAAAGTTTTCACTTATCTCTACCTCCTCTCCCTGTAGGAGTGTTAGGTGTGCATACAGATGTGCTTGCCACCATGCCTGACTTTATACGAGTTCTGGGGATCTGAATTTAGGTCCTCATGAGTGTGTGATAAGCACTTTACCTACTGAACTCTCCCTCTCTCTCTCTCTCTCTCTCTCTCTCTCTCTCTCTCGATCCTCCAGGGCTATTTTTGCTGTACTTTCCTTAGGTGCAGATGCAAAGTTACAAGCACTTTCTGAAAATAAGACTTTACAAAACCACGCAGAAGCAGAGCGAGGAGGTCAAAGACATCCATATATTTACTCACTGAATTGGTATATATTAAACGTTCACTTGGTGTTGGGGTTTAGGTGACTGCCGGGATGAAGGCAAATAGCACTCCTTGCAAGGAACCAGAAAGCGAACTCTCCACAGCTGACTTCAAGACCATCACCATTCCCATTGCTAGCCTTTTGGAGAGCCGACATTGTTGGGTAATGGGCAAACTGTAGATGCTATATGGGAAGAGCTACCATGTTGCTGTGGTATTTAAAATCCTTGCTTAAATTAAGGGACTCTAAGTCCCATGGCATCATGGGAAAATGACAACGCAGTAATAGGAGGTTGAGCTCCTGTCTGGTGAGTAATGGATCACATGCAAGTGTTTAGGTCTCTTCAGGGCCTCAACTTTCCCGCAGGTAGATGAAGCGGGGAGGGCTTTTGATTGGCTTTCAACTGCATAATTTTGCAAGTTGTTAGTAGTTTGTATACAGAGAATTTGTGATTTGGCATGAGGGCTACTTGGAAAGAGATAAGGGTTAGAATATAGGGCAGGGGCAGGAAGTAGGGAGTCAAGTCCCAGACCCTAGGGTTGGTGACACATGCAGCTTTCTGACCTTGGATCCCGGCCCACCATCTACACGGTTTATAAACAATGGGAACGTCTTTCTCATAGTCTGGAGGCTGACAGTCTTACCTGGATTCTCATGTGTGGTAAGGCCTCTTCCTGAATAAAGATGTCAACTTTGCTGTCTCCCCGTGGTGTAAGGAGGACAAGAGAGCTCACTGTATGGGCCTTTGTGTCATGGTACTAACCCACTGATGGTTTAATTACAGCCCATTGTTCCACTCTCAGAACCAAAACCATCACATTGGAAATTAGGATCTTCACATCTGAATTTGGGGGTTACCGAAACATTCAGCACCTAGGCTACCTCCAGGGTTGCTGTGAGGAGCAGCGAGCTAGCCCACCCAGCACATCAGGTCTGTCTGCTCCAGCAGATGCTCAGCGTGGGTCCTGAGCTGAAAACTTGTTTTATGGCAGCACGAACACATTACTGGCCTTTCACTCTTGTTCTCTTGGAATGTTTCCAGGGGCCTCAGGGCACATGGCTCTGTAAGAGGCTGAAGTCAGGAGCAGCTGTTAGAGCCCACCTGCCTTCTCGGAAGCCACCCAGCAAGTATTTCCCCCACAAATGTGAAATGACGTACTCTTCGTCTTTTTGTTGTTTTAGAAAATAGTTTTTAAAACTACAGCATCTTCACATAGTTCCCAGTTTTCATGGTCTGGTCACCTCTCCTCTCTCTGGTCTCCTGAATCCCTGTTTCCTTCTCCTAAGGTTTCTTACGACATCTCTGGAACTACCGACCCAACCCAAGATAGCTGCCCACTCTTCAAGGTCCTTAACCCGATTACATTTGCTGAACCCCTTTTCCGTTTTCTTAACATGTTCACAGGTCCCAGAATTTAGCACACAGATGACTTTGAGGCTACCACCTCTACCCAGTTTAATTTTGAGTTATTTGCCAGTTGGATCCTTGAGATACACAAGAAACAGCACAGCGTACTAGCAGATGCTGTCTTAACAGCAGGTATGTTCTTTTCACGTACATGTCAACAATGCTTCTCACAAATCGACATTCCAGGCTTGGCCCTGTCTTTCCATTGACTGCTTCGTTGCCTCTCCTACCTACTTGAAGAGTATGCATGCTCTTTTCTCGGCTTCTCTCCCGAGCCTGACTCAGAGTTGTGTTCACAAAATACCACAGTTTCAGTTGTTTTCCAGTCTCCCCCTCCACCAGCCCCTAAGCCATCATTCCCCGGATGATAATGTCTAAGACATTTGTCAAGTAAAATTAGATCACACCAAAGCACAGAGCTTATGTGGCCGAAACATTTGAAGAAACATTGCATTTTGCCCTCCCTTGTGAAGATTCGCAGTATATGTTAGCAGATTAGAGGTTCTGAGCAGTCCTGCAGAGGCAAGAGGGTGTGGATGTTGGGCAAAGCATTTTTCAAAATGACTGGCTCATGGGATCCTTTTCCTGGTTACAATCACATTGGGAGAAATATGGCTTTTGATGCCTTGAGGCCAGAATCAAATGCTGTCTCTTTTTTCTTTTTTCTTTTTGTATAGTTTATTGCTGTCCTTTTTTTTTTCTGGCTTATGTAGGTGCTACACACACACACACACACACACACACACACACACACGATCAAATGGGTGCATTGAAAAGTGATGAGACAAAATCTCTTTCCCGACAGGTGCCTAAGATCTTAGTTATCGTACTAGGTAAATTAAAAGTAACTCAGGCCAGGATTGTGACTGGCAAGGAAAAACCCAACCCAAATGCTGAGAACCAATCTAATATTTGAACAGACAGAGATAGGCCATTCAAGCTCCCCTTGAACTTTGTGGACTGCCCTTTCTCTGAGAGGGAAAAAGAAAATCAAATCTGTGGCCACAAAGCTGAACAGAAAGAAATAGCTGTCTTCGGATAAAGGATGAGAATTGTTACAGAAAAGATTAAGTGAGGATTAAGACTCCAAGTCAGGTCTCTATTGTGCCCTGAGCAGCCGCAGAGAACCCCACTACTCATATCCAATTGTGTCTGCGAACTGCACGCAGTCACTTTGTGACGGTGAACCTGTAGCTGTGGTCAAAGGTTGGGCATGAATCTTCCGATTGCAGCCACTGTCATTTATCAGAAATGGAGGTTCTCTTGACACTGGAAGCAGGAATGGCTTCCCTCAGGGATGGTGCCAGAGTCCAGGGCAATCACAGGTAGATGAGCCATTCCCACTGCTGCTCTGGGGCCTTGCTGAGTTCCTTGCTGCTTAAATCTGGGACCAAATTCATGGGAGATTAGCAAGTAATCTTTCCTGTGTGTTGTTCTGCTGAGGTCCTAGCTCATGCAAGAAAAGAAAGAGAAAATTCTGAGCCAGCCTGCTCAGCTGACACATTTGAATATGCCTTTGTGGGTCTGGGGATAAAGCTCACCTGGTAGAGCACTGGCTTAGCAGGCACAAAGCTTTGGGTTTGATCTCCAACACTGCATAAACCAAGCATGGTGGTGCTCACTTATAAACCAGCCGTTGGGAAAGGAATCCAGGAGAGTGAGTTCAAAGTCAGCACTGGTTACAAGAGACTCTGTCTCAAAACAGCCAAAAACAATCTTAGAAAAAAAATCAGTTTGAGACCAGCCTAACTATCTTTGTACAGAGTTATAAATCCTAGAGATTATATTAGCAAAGAGCACATAGGTATGAACAGTGTCAATGGCACAAACTTGAGTCACCTGGGAAGAGGGAGGCCCCATTGAGGACTTGCCCCCATCAGCTGGCCCTGCAGGCAAGGCTTGGGGCAATTTTCTGGATTAATGATTGATGTCTGAGGACCTAACCTACTGTGGGTGGCTGCTACCCCTGGGCAGTTGAGCCTTGGCTGTAGAAGAGCAGCGGCTGAGCAAGCCAGGAAGAGCAAGTCAGTGAGCAGGGCTCCTCCATGACCTCTGCTTCAGTTCCTGCCTCCAGATCATGGCCTTGATGCTTTTCTTAGCTTCTTCTGACGATGGCCAACTTTCACCTGTAAGCCAAACAAGTCATTTCCTCTGCAAATTGGTTTTGGTCAGTGTTGTATCCCAGCAACAGAATGCACACTAGAACATGTGATATATTAAGATAGAAATTAATACAAAGGACATACATATAATGATGATCTTCGGTGAACAATGGTTAGAAAAACAAAGGATCTTGTCTTAGGGTTTTTATTGCTGTGAAGAGAGACCATGGCCATAGAAACTCTTATAAGGAAACATTGAATTGGGGCTTGCTTACAGTTCAGACAGGAAGCATGGCAGCATGTAGGCAGACATGGTGCCAGAGAGGTAGCTGAGAATTCTACATTCAGATTAGTAGGCAGCAGGAAGACAGAGAGAGACACTGGGCCTGGCTTGAACTTCTGAAACCTCAAACACCCCCCTCCCATGACATACTTCCTCCAACAAGACCACACCTACTCCAGCAAGGCCACACCTCCTAATAATGCCACTCCCTATGAGTCTTTGGGGGCCATTTTCATCCAAACCACCATAGAGCTATGAACTCTTGCTCTGATGTTTTTCTTTACCTTTTCCTTTTAATCTCTAAATATGTTGCTGCCTATTATGGTTTGCTGTCTTTGCATTAGAGATCATTAGATGAAAATGGGGACTTAAAAAAACTTCTGAATTTGTTTTCAAAACTCAAACAATGAAGGAAGAGAAAGAAGATTCATGCTACAGACTTGCCCCAGACCTGAAAAGTGGCCAGGCCATGTGTTGTGAGTTCATAGTACATACTGCACTTCAGTCTTAAAAAAACAAAAAGGATCTGGGATCGCATAGGAGGCATGCCTCCAGGCACATCCTGAGGGATTATTTATATTTATTTTAAATTACATATTAATTTTATATTATATTACTTATGTATTAAACCATATTATATTATATTATATATATTTATATTATAGTGCCTGCAAGAGGAGGGCAGCACTGTTTCCAGGCTGTGTCCTGGCCTGGATTTAAAGGAAACATCTACCTGGACACAAGCCCCCACTGCTCTTTTCTTTCTGACTGAATTCAGTGTGGTCATTTCCCCATGATCATGCTACCATGTCTCCCCCACCATGACGAATTGTATCCTAGAACTGTGAGCCACAGTAAACCTCTTCTCTCTTAAATTTCTTGTTGTCATGGTATTTTATCAGAGCAAGGAGAAAAGTACCTAAGACACTGTCATACATATGTCAGAACCTAATCCTTATAAAATGGTATTTGGAGGTGGGCCTGTGGGAGATGATGACATCCTAAAAGTAGAGCCATCTTCAGTGGCATTAGAGCCCTTATAAAGGACACCAGGGAATTACACTGCTCCCTTTGCCACCCACAAACCTATGAACTGTCCAAGGTGACTGGGCCTTCACAGCCTCACCCATTCACCTTGCCCAAAGAGTATTCCCACATAGCCAGTGGCAGAAGAGTGTCCCAGGTAGGGACCAGACACCATATCTGTCAGTACCTTTGTTATAACTTTCCAGTTCCATAACTGCATGAGTTATCTCCCTCTCTCTGAGCTGACTAGTCTGTAGTGTGTTGTTTGGGCAGCATTAAGTAGATTAAGACAATGATGAATTAAAGAAAAATGTAACAGTCAAATGTTGTAAACGAAGACAGCTTGTTTGTTTCCCAGACCCAAATAATCACACAGAACCTATATAAATTATAACACTACTTGGCCTATTAGCTTAGGCTTCTTATTAACTAACTCTTACATCTAAATTAACCCATTTCTATTAATCAATGTAACACCACAAGGCTGTGACCTACCAGTAAGTTTCTGGCATCTGTCTCCTTAGGTAGCTACATAGCATCTCTTTAACTCCGCCTACTCTCTTTTTATATCTCTTCCAGCTTAGCTATATTCTGCCCTGTCATAGGCCAAAGCAGCTTTATTCATTAACCAGTAAAAGCAACACATATATAGAAGGACCTCCCACATCAAAATGTGGAGGAGCATGCCTTTAATCCCACTGCAAAGGAGGTCGAGGCAGGAGAATCTTGAGTTGCAGGTTAATGCCTGAAGAAATGATTGACACTCCTTTCTAGACATGTTTTTGTTATTGTGAGATTTGGGTACATGTGCCTTCTGTGCCAGAAGGCATGGTGACCGGATGCCCAAAAAAGACCATGTGGCTGCCCATGGTAACTGGTTAGTCACAGCCTTCTCATATTCACCTTATCTGAAGAGAATTCCCACACAGCCCACGGCAGTTAGGTGTCCCAGATGGGGAGCAACTGTTGGACCTGAAGATGCTCCCTGGCTAAGAATGGAGCCTGATTTAGCCATGACTGAACATACCAACAGCTGAGAACCATACAGGCTGCCTAATGGGTGTCTCAGGGTGGATTGAAAGAAACTGTGGTGGGGACTTGACTCCTTGAGGGACTTAGTGTTTTCAGGAGAAAGCAAGAGAAGGAGGCAGGCAGATGAGGGCAGAGGAAGGCTGCTTCCACAAGACTGGACCATTGAGCTCTGGAGTATGAGCTAACCAGTAGGTTTTGTTTGGCTGTGTGGCTTGGGATCTGAACTTTTAGGTTCTATGCCAATACCTGGCCATAGAGGGCCCCAAGTGGGCTCCCTTTTTCGCATGCCTCAAGGCACCCCTGGGAGATCAGGCCAACTGCTATATATATATATATATATATATATATATATATATATATATATATACCCCTGCTAATGATGTTGCCCACCAATGGTAGAAGTCAGGAGCAGGGGCCTGATCAGGAACCCTGGGCTGAGTTTCCACAGAAGCACAGGCAAATAGCCAGAGGGAGAGCAGCACTCGCTACCCTCAGGCACTTTGGAGTCCGAGGCAGGAAGATGATAAATTCAAGCCTGTCCTAGCAACTTATGATACCTTGTCTCAAAATAAAGATTTTTTTGTTTGTTTGTTTTTAAAGTACTGGGGCTACAGCTTGGCAGTAGAGTGCTTCATTAGTAGGTATGAAGTCCTAGCCTCAATTCCCACTATTTCAAAAATAGATAAATCAAAAATTAAAAATGAGATTTAGGGCTGGGAGATGGCTCAGTCCGCATAGGGCTTGCTTACAAGTATGAACACCCAAGCTTGGCTCCAGCACTCATGTACAAGTTGTTGTGAGGCTGTACCTATAATCTCAGTTTTGAGGAGGCAGAGGCAGGAGGGGCCGGGGTCCAGCCAGTCTAACCAATCTGTGAGTTCCAGGTTCAATGAGAGATTGTCTAATAATCTAAGGTAGAAAAGTAAATGAGGAACTCTTCCCCTGGCCTATGCATTTGTACACACACAAGTGTGTGACACATACATATCACCCCTCCGGCAAACACACCAAGTTTATCTTTCATTATGATGATGCCTACAGCATGTCAAGGGAACTTCACAGCACAACAGGATGTGTATGAAGAAATCAAAGACATCTGACAATAAATACACACGGTCTTCTCATAATGAAAAAGATTTATGCGGTTTGGATCCAGTATGGGCTTTGGTCATGCTGGTGAGAGATATTTATACATTCCAGAGGTTCCATGATGCAAAGTCCAGGTGGGTCTGAAATGGACTGTGACAAATGGGGAATGATGATGCCGGCCCGGTAAATATCTCGTTAGCAGACTGCCACCACTTACAGAGAAGAAAGCTTTTATTGACTTCATTCATGTGGTCACCACATTTTCAAGAGAATTGTGCAAACATTTAGATTTGTTTAATTCAAGGCAAAAACAATCAGGACCAAGGAAAGTTGCCAATAACTCATGAGATTGTTTTGGGTATCATTTAATATAATACGCCCAGGCAACGGGTTGTTTTTTCTTCTTCCATTTTAATTTGCTTAACTGATGAGTTAAATCAATCCCAGTTTATATGTTGACCCCTGCCCTAGTTTATAAAGCATCAAAGAAGAACTTGAGGAGCTCAAAAATTAAAACCAACAAAGGGTCTGTCTCTTACACTTGTGTAAAAAATATCCAGTGGTCTGCGAAGCCCTTGCCAACATCAAAAGCGCTCAGGAGTGCTTCTGTCTCCAGGTTCTCTTGCTCATTACACCCTTTCTTGTTGTTGGCTTGCAGCTCCTCTGCCCTCTCCAGGGTGACTGTCTCCACCATGTGCTATGCAGTGTTTCTGACCCTGCTGCCCACTCACTTATGAAATCAAACGAGTTCTTCCAGTGACGCTCAAAGATTCTTGCCTCCAGGAAGCATGCAATCAGTACATAATCCTCACCTGGGCTAATGGAGAGATCAGTTTGACAGCTTAAAGCTGGTTGCTTTGGTGGTTTTTGTTCAACTGAATGTTTATAGCTAGTCATGGACATATCGACTGATGTCTTGCATCACCAAAGCAAATTATTTGGCTTTTAGAAACACAAATACTTATTTTTCCCTTCATGATATTCTGCCTCCAGTGCAGAGGGGCAGGAACCTGACTCCAGGGCCACCCAGCAGGCCACTGTCCCGTCTCTTCTTTTCCCCTTGAAGTGACTAAGCGTATATTTGATGTCTCATTTCTTCCTGGCCCAGAAGCTCTGTATTTTTCCCCTTCTAGTCTTGTAGCTTTTTTACCTTAATGCCATATTTAGAGGGAATCAATGAATTTGTGTATGCTCAGGGACTGAGGAGTGTTCAATAGGATCTGCCATTGAAAGTGTTTCACCGTGCAAGTTCCACTTGTTCAACAAAAGATCATTTGAATGCTGGAGATGAGCCTTTCTTCTTCCTTCCCTCCTTCTTTTCCTCTCTCCCTTCTCCCCCTCTCTCCCTACCTCCTTCTTTCCTTTGACAGAATCAAATGATCTTTTGTTGAACAAGTGGAACTTTAACCCAAATGAGACAGCAGACTTATTAAGAACTGATGTGGGATTCCCCTCTGAATGCTGTGAATATGTTTTATTACCATTGATTAATAAAGAATCTGCTTTGGGATTGTGGCAGGGCAGAATAGAGCAAGGCAGGAATTCTAAGCAGAGGAAGAGGAGAAAAGAAGGCAGAGTCAGGGAGATGCCATGTAGCTGCCAAAGGAGACAGATGCCAGAACTTTACCCAGTAAGTCACAGCCTTGTGACGACACTCAGAATAATAGAAATGGGTTGATTTAAGATGTAAGAGTTAGTTAATAAGAATCCTGAGCTAATAGGCCAAGCAGTGCTTTAATTAATAAAATTTCTTTGTGATTATTTCAGGTTTGGGTGGCCGGGAACAAATGAGCAGCCTCCAACTACAAAGAACTAGGAAGCATTCTGACTGCCAAACCTCAGGTGTAAGAATCCTTGTTCCTGGGAAATTCTAGGAAAGTTATTTGTGATTCTCTGTGGCCTTCACAGCCCTTGAAGAAGGATCTATGACAGTGTCCACTGTCTCTGTCACCTCAGCTTTGGAGTTACCAACTCACCCTTGAGTTACAATCTACTGTAATTGCCTCATCTTCTAAATGTGTTTGCAAAAACAAGCTCAGAGCAAAAAGTACAAAAATAGGACAAAATCCACATTTGGATGAATTGGAACAGAATGAATGGGGGAGATGGAGTGGGAAAATTGGTTCAGAGAGAAAAATCAGAAGAACATTGGAGTGATCCAGACGGCAAGAAGAAGTTATAGGACAGAGGTAGAAGGGAACCCAAGCGAATGGCATCTGAGAACAGGGAGGTATTTATGGAAGGCATGGTTAGCAGGGAGATCCTACTGAAGTCAGAAAGAAAAAGGGAAAGAACCTGTGGATGCTCTATTAGGCTGTGACATGGCAGCAGCCATTAGAAACTGTCTTGAGTGTCAAAGCAGACTGATGAACACGAAAGCGAGATTGCAGGTGACTGAAGAACTGAGCCTCTTCTTTCTGGCACAAGATGAAGGACTGCTCCTATGAGATTATGAGATTATGGGGATTTATGGATCACAGATAGCAGGTAAAACTGACTCTGACTAACACAGAACGCTCCCCATCCCAGCTCACTCTTGTGTTGTCTTTGGCATGCTGGAAATGGCACAGGGACAAAGCCTGCATCGATGTGACAGCCCTCAACTATTTTCTGACTACCACCGAGACAGCTGGGCCAAAATCAACTAAGAGATTACATGGCCGGGTGTGAGAGCTAAATACCCAGGGTTTGCTGTTTGCAGTAAGAGATAGTCATGATGAACTCTGCTAATTAGACCCTGTTTATATTTCCACTATCACAGCCAACTATCTGTTTAATCCAATGATATGCTCTTAAAAATATCACTAGGGTTCTTCTTGCTTAGCCTATTTTAAACATCTAAACAATGCTTTCTTTATCTACTGGGTGTCCTTGCCAGCCAAAGCTTCTTTTGCATGAAGAAAGCGAAGGATCCATAGAATGTCCTGTGCAAACTATGGAAGCTGTGCACTCCCATTGTTCTTCTAGGAGAAATATGGTCCTTGGCTGGTCAAGTTCAGAGTCAGCAGGCATGAAATATAAAGACTTTAATATATCCATTCTCATTCCAGAAGTGGACAGAAGTTTCTTGGGAGAAGTTAAAAATTCTTATTCTAGCCATAAGACCCAACAGGATGTCACCACCAGCTGCATTTCTGTGATATTACTACAATTTTGGTCCTTAAATGTTTTCATATGTAGTCACTATGATGACAGAATTTCTGTAAATCATATTGCTCAGCAATATGTACTTTTGGTATCTATAGCCCAGGTTTCTAAAAGGGTGATTGGAGGTTTGTAAGATCATGGGACAATATCTACATTTTATAAATGGGAGAGACTGAAGCCATAATTGAGGATGGTGGACTTGGACAGAGGTACCACCTGTAGAAATAGGAAGTGAGAACTGGAATTCCAATGTCATCCTTGTCCTCTTGACCTCCATCCACCTAGGGCATGCTGAGAAGACACAGTGGCAGCTCAGGCCCCAAGCTCACAAAGACCTTGTCAGGAGCCTCCCTCTACTCTGGGCCCCATTTGTCTCATCTAGAGAATGGGGGTGGCAGTAGTGGCCATAGCACAGGGCTTGTTCAGATAATTAGATGAGAAATGGTGATGGAAACCCACATAGTGCCTGGTACAGGATGCTCTCCAGTGAATGCCGGCTGCCGCGACAACACAGACCCAGAGAAAATATTTAGAATCCCCGTAAACTGAAATTCAGTCTCCTTTCACCAGACTGATGGGATAGATTTTCACACCTTGATGCTTCTGGGCATGCATTGGTGGGATTATTTAGATTATGGAGGTGGGAAGAACCATTTTAATTGTTGGAGGCATCATTTCATGGCCTGGCGTCCCAGCCCAAGGAAAAGGAAGAAAATGAGTTGAGTGTGGATGCAATGTGACCAGCCACTTCCAGTTCCTGCTGTCATGATGGTCTACATCCTCAAACTGTGAGCCAACAGAAGTCACTTTTGTCAGGCTATTTCATCAGGGCAACAGGAAAAGCAGCTAGAACCCTGGTGTCCGTGCAACCATAGCAGAAGGTAAAGTGGTTAGTGTGTCAAGTCTCCGGTTTTCTGAGATTATTTTTAGAAGCATAAGATGACTTATCTTGACTAGGATGGGCAGGGGAGAGGAACTAGTAAAATAGTGGTGTTATAGATGAATAAATGCTAGACTCCAAGAGCTAGGCCACTCTCCCAGAGTCACAGTGGCAGAGAGACATAGTCCAGGCTGGCATCTAGATCTTATTCCGCATTGATGTCTCTCTGAGTTTCACATTCTTCCATCGAGCATGGAAGTTCCAGCTGTGATGCCAACACACTTTGTAGTTCCCATTCTTAAAGTTTCTTCTTATAAGTCATTGGCTTTTGCGAGAAGGGGTTGCTGTGTACATGTGTAGGACAAAGTGTTGACCGAGTTTCCTGTCCCACCTACTCCCGCAGTCGTTCAGTCCCAAGGAAACATACAGAGGTCTACATTAATCATAAACTGATTGGCTTAGTAGCTCAGGCTTCTTATTAACTCTTATAACTTTTATTAGCCCATAATCCTTGTCTGTTAGTCACATGGCTTGGTATCTTTTTTAGAGAGGCAGTAACATCTTGTTTGCTCTGTCTGGGTGACAACTGCAGACTGACTCTCACTTCCCAGAATTCTCCTGTTCTCATTGCCCCACCTCTACTTCCTGCCTGGTCATCCTGCCTATACTTCCTGCCTAGCTACTGGCCAGTCAACATTTTATTAAAAATAATACAAGTGACAGGGTACAGACCATTGTCCCACAGCAACAAAGGGCTTTGGAAAGGGCTTCCACAGATGGTGGCTGTGTTCCTTTTGCTAAGTGAGCAGAGTTCCACATTTTTTCATTCTTCTGTTTCTCTTTGGTTGGACAACTAGTGTCTGGCCTTAGGATCTGGGCCTGAAGCCCTCCTGCAAGCCTTCCCAGACTGTCAGGCCTTTAGCTTAAAAATCTACCACCCTACCTTTAAAATACCCTCATTTATGACTTTACCAAGTCCCAAGAACAGGACACTCCTGTAAAACAGAAATCTTATCCATAAAAAAGTAATACTATGTAAATTATGCAAAAGCAAATAGCTTTTGCATTGAATAAATAGGATTTTAATGATCCACCGTATTAGAAACTAGAGCAGAAAATAAGTTAGGAGAAAAAATCTGCAGGCTTAGAGGAACGTGCAAATAAGTTTTCTATCAATGGAGACTTTAAAAATGCTGTGGATAGGTTAAACAACTAGTGAGACACAGGTGAAGGGAAAATTAGTCGTTTGGAAAGCAGAATTGAGGATCTTAACCAGACAGAAGAAAGAGAAGAATAAAGTAGAGGAAATGTGGGAAGAACAGAGTTGAAATGACAACAGCCACAAATGTGCCAGGTCTTGGGCATGATCCCTCAGAGGCTATTGGCTGAAGGCCTTCCCGCAACAGTCAAACTCTGGAGACTTTGGCGTAGTTTATGGTTAGGACAGGATACTAACACCCAGATGGTCAAACACACCAACCACTTATCTGCAAATTCTTTCTTGCTGAGGATATCAGTTATTAATATAGTTAAGAGTAAGCTTTGGAAGCCCAGGTGAAATTATCTATGCAAAAAAAGCACACGGCTGCACAAAGGCCTGATGATCACAAGATTGAGGAGAGGCCCTACCCGTCAAGGATGAGGCCAACACCAGCCCAGGAGATTCACTACACCATCATAGAGTTGCAAGAAACTTGATTCTAGCTACACCTGCATTAGTATTCGGGAGCTTTGAACCTTGGCACTTAAGGAAGAAAATCTTGGCTTCAGTATACAGCGCCTGCCTACATCAGTCCCGGTGAGGGCACTGTGTATCTTCCCACTGCCAAACCACTTCCTAAATTAGGCATCAATGCCAGGAAATACTTTTACAGTCCACGGTTTTTACTTTTCTGAACCAAAAGTAAAATGAGAGAAAAAGCACAGTATTTGAAAAAAAAGTGTGACTTATTTAAAATGTACCATACATGTCTTTGAGGTGGCATTAATATTAATATTAATAAATGAATAACCAATTCATTTTGAGACAAGGTCTCACTCTGTAGCCCAAGTTGGTCTGAAATTCACATAACCCAGGTTGAACTTGTGGCACTTTTTCTGACTCAGTCTCCTGAGTGCTAGAATTATAGGCTTAAGCCATTGTGCCTGGTTTAAAAGATGCATTAAAAAAATCAATCTGGTCAGGTGGTGGTGGCACACGCCTTTAACCCAACACTCGGGAGGCAGAGGCAGAGGCAGAGGCAGAGGCAGAGGCAGAGGCAGAGGCAGAGGCAGAGGCAGAGGCAGAGGCAGAGGCAGAGGCAGAGGCAGAGGCAGAGGCAGGGGGAGTCTCTGTGAGTTTGAGGCCAGCCTGGTCTAACAAGAGCTAGTTCCAGGACAGCTAGAACTGTTACATAGAGAAACCCTGTCTTGAAAAAAAGAAACCAAAAGAATCCAAAAAATCAAAAACCAAACAGCTCATCTGTAGGTGCTTGTTCAGTGTTAGTAGTAACCTGTAGTTTGTTAGTTATTGGCATAATTCGCAGTCATTACTGCCAACATTCATCCTCTCTTTCTTCTGAACTATAACATGGAGAACACAAAAGGATTTTCTTAGAACTTTGTTGTGATGGTTATTGAGTTGGAAAATAAATGGACTATGAGTATGTTTAGTGTTTGTGATATGCCTGCGTGGTTCTGAGTATTCGCTAACTCACTTAACTTTTCTGTTTGCATTTTTTTTCTGTCTGAAGGGATGGTACAAATTACAGAACTTAAGCAGATGTTCTGGTGTGAATCAGAAAAGGTCAAGGCAGCCCTGACATGCATGAATGTCATCAGTGAAGTCACTCCATGGCTCTGGGAAAGTCAGCTTAGCTCTCATCATCCCTGTGTCCCAGGGTGTGTCTGCCAAAGAGACATTCCATGCCGGATTCAGGGGCTCCTATAATGTGCAAGTTGGCCGCTGGTCACCCGGTTCTATGATGGATTTCACCGGCTAGTTTGGGTAATAAGTTTCAGTGAAGCCACACAAGTGGGGTCACTTTTGGTCAGTGTCCAGTTTGTACACTTCCTGGAGCGACTGGTTCACTCCTTCAGCGGGCTCTCCCAGTCGGCACGGTCTGGATTCTTGATGCCCTGTGGGAAGATTAACCGTCTGAGCGAGGCTGCAGCTCCATCAGTTTTCAGTGTGAGATTTGGGGTGGGGGGCAGATAGATAGGAGGCATATGGCTCTGGATTGATCTGGCTGTTGACGCAGCCTCTGCGTCTTGGTGGACACATCTGCAAAGGGGGGACATGGCTGTCACAGCCATGGCAGGGCTACAAGGTGGCATAGGGCTCTGAGGGCTCTGCTGGGGTCATAGGGGTCAAGTGCTGGTTCTATTTGATTACTGCTGAAGAGGAAGGCTCTGAGGCTCTCAGAGAATACCTTCATTTAATTTGTATAATGACCCTGTGATGGTCTATATTACAAATGGAGGCTCGAAGACACTAAATACATTATCTGAAGGTCACACAACTGTACAGGGTTGACAGTTGATAACTGCATGCAGGGAACCCAATCCAGGACCTGACACAGACAATCGAACAGGCAACATTTTCTCTCTTGTTGAGAGAGCCTTCCTACAGGGCTGTCTTGGGGTGTCAGTGAAGTCCCACATCTCTCAGTTACTCATACTAATACAAGTTCCTTCTTTCAAAGGCAGGCAAATTTCATGTTGCCCCAACTGACAAAAAGAATGATCTCTAAGCCATAAGCTGCAAACAAGGGTGGACATATATTTAATAAGGGTTTGTCCAAATCCATCTCATGTGGCTCCTAAATTGATGATACCTGCATTATAAATTTTCCTTTTAGTTATGCTACAGAGACCGGCAGAACCTTAGACGCATCTTTTGCAGCATTAGGACACTCTCAGGACAAAATAGTAATCTTAAGACGGGATGGGAAAACCCTCCCACTTGTTAAATTCTATGCTGGCGGGCCAGCCTTAGATTCAATAAAGGCAGGGATGTTTAGGATGATCAGGGACAGATGTTTAACATATTTTATGTAAGAATTGTAGACACAGTCAACTGCCAAGTCTGACTGTTTCTTGAAGTCCTGGACAGGTGGAGCTCAGGGCACATATTCTTGAGCTGTCTCAACTCCTCAGGGTGACCCTCACTTGAAAAACATGGTTAGCCTGATGGAAACAGTAGGTCTTCCATTCCTATCTCTGCTTGTTCACTCTGTCATGGCTACAAAGATAGCAGAGATGCAAATATTCTCTCCTCACCCTGTGTGCGGTGTGTGTTACTGACTTACGTATGTTCTTGCTTTCAAAATCATACGTTCCACAGTCTCTTTTCTTTCTGTCATTCTCTGTGGGAAAGCTGAGAGTGTGGTGCACAGGGCTGCTGGCTGACTCCCCAGCATCTGTTCCCTTCCCTGATTCCCATTTGGAGCTCTGCGGTTCCGGGAACACCGACTCCACGTTCTGTTCCGTATCTTGCTGTGTCTGCTTTGGGCTCCCCCCTTTTTTATTCACAATTGAGTGCTGAGGCTTCCAAGGATTGCAAGGCTCAGCAAGGTCTGGTCCACATTACCCGAGCCTCATCTCCTGCAGCTCTGCCCACGGCTTGCACCATTCGCCACCTTCTCCTACAGCCTCTTCACTGTTTCTTGAGTACGCTGGAGAGGCCCCAACACTTCCACCAAGCATCTCTCTGAATAAAACATGCGAAGGTCCTGACGGAGTTCAACACTTTTCTCTAAATCCCTCATTTTTTTTTCACACAGAAAGAACATTCCAGCAAAATCAGATTAATTTTAAGCATTCACTATTAAATGCTTCAAGAGGAGTTTGCACCAACATTCTGCCCTGGCAAGAATTTTGGAGGATGTGTATTGAGTCTTTCTTCTTGGGTTCAGAAAAAACAATGTGTAATTCAGTTGCGGAGAAGGCTTTGTTGAAAGCAATTGAAGGAGGTATTTACTGGGTGGGGTTTCAAATCTTGTTGCATTTATACGGTGTCAGCTGTTCTGCCGATAGTCACTTAATGAAAGCTTAAAAATAAAAAAAATAATAATAATACCCGAAAAGGATGCCAACCGATGCAGGCTTTATGAACTCAGCTTTCTGAATAGCCTCAAATAATTTAAATAACTATGTTAACTCAACCAGGGGCTTGAAATAACTCAGATTCTGTATCTGATCTTGTCCACTGCTACAGGACCAGTGAGAATAAGCCTCTGATTTTGACAAAGGACTTAATATCCCAGGAGTAGGGATGCTCAAAGCTTAGGAAAGGTGTCATAGCTCAGGGAAGGCCCACAAATGGTGTGTTTTGCTTACATTCTGAGCGCTGCCCTTTATAAGAGCTGTGTGGTTACCACCACCAAACTGGAACATTTTTCAATGCAAAGATGACCCACAGTGAGTTTCACGCAGCAAGCAGTTTGGAGGAAGGGTGCTAGCACTCCGAGACTGCCTCGTACAGACTGTTTAATTTCCTGTTTTAAAAATGAGATCTTGAATGGAATTTCTTCTTAAAGGATTGTTTGACTTAAACCTGATCCTCTCAAATGCTTTCCTAAATCCCCGCTTTGAGAATTTGGACTCTGGACTCACCTGAAGGGATCATTTCATTTCTTGGATGAGGGACACACTCTCCATCATTCCTAAGCAACCCGAGAGAGTCCTTCTCTAATGCGAACAGCGTCGGCAGGTGGACAGAGGCCACTTTGTTCTGTGGGCAGTGAAAATGTATTCTTCTTAACCATGCATCCTGGAGCTGAAATAAGAAGACCCTCTGGCTAGACATGAATGCAAGACAGAATCAATGTTATTAGCATGCACGTTGCTGTTTGTGTAGCTGGCGTTCTGTGTATCTGGTCTCCTTTTGTTCCAAAATAAAGAGTTTCTCTTACTGGCAACCTCAGTCTGGACTTCCTGGTATTGAGCTAAGCTAGGGAAAAGCATTATTCAAAATAGAGAAACTAAGGTCAAGATCTTCAGATTTTATTCCACTGTGGTCAGTTAGCAAAGCAAAAGACTGTCCAGACTCTCTACCCAAAAGCTCCTCTCCACCCGGCAGAGTCAGATTTCAGGGTGAGCAATGAAGAGTCAGTGTCCAGGCAGGCTCTTTGGGGATCATGTCTGGATCTGCTTCGAAAAGCAGGTGAGGATGACTCACTTAAACCACAGCACATAAGACCTGAGCAAGCCCAGTTGGAAATGTGTAGGCTAGGCATACTGCAACACACGTTGGAGTTTCCATACAACATAAAGGTAAGTAAACAAGCCCAACAAACTCAGGTAATGGCTGTGAGACCAAGCTATGACTATTTTAAATACAGTTGAATAGAGCACTTCTGGGAGACATGGAAACCTAGTTAAGTAATTTAGCCCAGTACTACATGTTCACCCCAGATACCAGAAGTTGCCTGGCAGGTGCTTGCCTAGCAGGAGATTGAGTACTAAAATCATCTTTCACTGTCCCTAAATGAAAATCAAGCTTTGGTAACTCTGACTACTTCATTCGGTAGGCTACCATTAAGTAGTAGTGTTCAGTCACATAAACGTTCATAGAATTACAAGCCATTCTTGCAGAAGACCCCAAAGAAAGAAAAATAACACGTATTGTAAAAAAAATTAATTTCTTATTTTGAAATCATTACTAATTCACATGACATTGTAAGAAACAGTATAGAAAGGTCTAAGGTATTTTATGGCTCCCGTGCGCATGCGCGCGCGCGTGCGTGCGTGCGTGCGTGCGTGCGTGTGTGTGTGTGTGTGTGTGTGTGTGTGTGTGTGTGTGTGTGTACACAGGTATTTTGGGGTACTCCCAGAGGCCTGAGGTTGGCATCAGGTGTCTTCTTCATCATTTCTCTACTCTTTTGAGGCAGGGCCTCTCACTGATCCTAGAGCTCACCAACTGGCTAGACCGGATGGCCAGTGAATCCCATGATATCTCCCCCTGCCCCTGTTTCTACAGAGCTGGGATTATAGGAACATGCCCCTGTGGGTACTCAGGATCTGAACTCAGGCTCTCATGCTCGCATGGCAAGCACTCTACTGACTGAGCCATGTCCCCGGATCCCCAGGCTCCTCTTTACTCACAGTCCTGCCTGGTAAAACTCTGTAAGCCTTGCTACAATATCACAAGCCTGATACCGACATTGCTCCAAAGAGAGGTAGGGCATTCTCTAGCCATGTCCACTTCTCTCCTACCTGCTCCTTAGCTTTACCCTGGACACATGATCACCTGCTCACCATTTCTATCTACCATGTTCTCAACAGCATGAAGTAATGGGATGACAGCAACATGTTCTCTTTTGGGAAAGTTCCAGCTTGTCTTCCAGAGTCTCTGCTGTCTTACAGTCTCAATGGCAATGGACAGTGATTCTGTTTCTGCACATCTCTGGCCTGTGGTGCAGTCACTGTTCTCTGCTTTAGCTGTTCTGATGGGTCTGTAGTGATTTCTTGCTATGGCTTTAACCAGTATCTCCATCACAGCTGATAATGGGGGATGTGCTTTCATGTGTTTCTTTGCCATGAACACAACTTCTTTAGAGAAAAAGGATTGTTTATGTCTTCTTTTTTATTTTCTAAATGGCTTCTTGGCTTTTTTTAACTGCTGAGTTTGACAAGTTTTTCTTTTTTATCATCTAGAGACTAGTTCTTTGTTGGATATATGTTTTTCAAACATTTTCTCCTAGTCTTTATCTTTTCATCCTTTGTGGAGTATTCTGCAGAGCAAACATTTTAATTTTGGTGAAATCTAACTTGCTATTAATTTTTTTTACAATTATGGATCACGAGTTTTGGTGCCAAGAGTAAGAAACTTTCCCTAAGATATTTCCTCTGCTTTTCAAAATATGAGTTTGTAGTTTTATATCTTCATTTTAATTCATGATTCATCTCTATTTTCTAGGTACTGTATGCGATTCAAGATTATTCCCCCCCTTGCATCTCTCATCTTTCAGCATAAACAATTACAAATAGCTACTTTTCTCTTTGCAATTGTTTTCCTACTCTGTCAGAATTAATTGGGTAATTTATGGAACTCCTTTTCTAGGTTCTATACTCTGTTCTTTGGTCTGTGTGTCTAGCCACCTGCCAGTACCACAAAGTCTTACTACAGCTATGTAAGTTTTGAAATTGGACTTGTGGATTCTTCCTACCCATTTGCCTCTCTCAAAAGTAATGTAGCTATTCTAGCTTCTTTGCCTTTGCATATAAAATTTAGGAAGTCCTTATTTATTTATATAAAACCTGGAGTAAGATTTTGATAAGAACTGTTTATACTATTTAAATTTGGCTAAGACTTGATATTTTTAAATGTCAAATCTTTGTGTGACCACACTGTATGTATTCATTTATAATTATCTCCATTCATACACAGGAGATGTGCTGAAGCTAAATCCCCAGTGTCATCGAATGTGGAGTTAGAGTCTTGGGGATATACTACCATGGGAGGTAACAAAGAGAAGGTGGACATCTATGAAATAAGAAAAAAAGTCATGAAACAGGAACCTGGATGCAGGAGCTGATACAAAGGCCCTGGAGGGGTGCTGTTTTACTGACTTGCTCCTTCTGACTTGTTCAGTCTGCTTTGCTATAGAACCCAGGACCACTTGGCCAGAGGTGGCACCACCCACCATTGGTTAGGTCCTCTAGCATCAATCATCGATCAAAAAAATGCCCTACAGATCAGCTTTTAGGACAGTTCTATGAAAGCATTTTCTCAATGAAGATTCTTTCTCCTCAGATGGCCCTAGATGACAAACAGAAATGGCTCATCATTTCACAGGGTTCAGTTCATGGATTACATGGATTTAGGAAGAACATTACAGTCACAGAACAGGCAGGAAAGGAGGCTGTTCTCCTAATAGGATCCAGGAAGCAAAACAAAACAAGACTTAGAAGAATAAAGAATGAGAAAAGGGGACAGGATAAGATACAGGACATTCCATCAGAAACCTATTTTCTTCACTTAGATCCTGTCTCCTAAAGTTTCCAGAAACTGCCAAAACAGTACCACAAGATGGGAATCAAGTGTTCCACACACAAGCCTGTGGGGACATTTCACATGGAAACCATAACAGTGTGCATTATTTATGTTTAAAAATATTTTAAATGGAATTTAAAAATTTTTAATTTACCATTTTACAGTGCCATATGTGGTCTTTTTTTAAAAAAATAGTTCTTATATCCTGTAACCATTTTAAATTTACTTACTAATACCAGAAAATCTTACACAGATTCCTTAGGGCTTTCTATACAACAATAATGTCATATAGCTATAAGTGTGACAGTTATATTTTCTCCTTTCAAACAGCCGCTTAGCACAATGTTGGATGCAGGTGATGCGTGGGTATCTTTACTCTGTCCTAGGTCACCAGGGAAAGTCTCTTACATAATGTTGCCTATAGTTATTTTTTATTGAAAAAGGTTTCATTATATAGAAAAGATCCTCTTGTCTCAGCCTGTGTCTTGGGATTACAGGCATGTACACCTCTCTTCAACTGTTCTTATATTGTTGAACTATTTTGTTGAAATTAAAATGACCATGTGATTTTTCTTATGGTAGATTATATTGACTGATTTTCAAATATTGAACCAATGTAACATTCCTAAGAGAAATCTTACCTGGGCATGTCACACTATCATTCTATCTGATGTTGGATTTTTGGCTACTATTTACTTGAAGATGTATGCATGTATGTTTTTGATACATGTAGGTTTCTGGATTTAGAATTTTGTTTGATTTTAGTATGAGGCTAATGCTGACTAAATGAGGAAACGCTCTTTACTCTCTGCTCTTCTACTTTCTGAAGGAGATAATATAGAATTGGTGCCACCACCACTACCGCCACCAGCAGTTGAAGCACAGAAAATGCTGGGTCAAAATCTCAAGTCAAGCTGTCTGAGATTGGCCGTTCTTCCGAAATATTAAAGCTACAAATAAGTACCTTCAGTGGTTTAGGCTTTGGGGTGTTATCTGTTTTGATGACGGTTAGCTTTGGTAGCTTGTAGTCTTCGAGGGGTTGGTTGGTCCATTCCTTTTTTATCCTGATATTAGTGGGTGAACTAACATCTGTATCGTCTTTACTGCTATCACGATTCCCTTTCTGCACAGCTAGTATCTGTAAAGGGCTCAGCACTGGGGTCTGGTCATCTTATTCCTGCTACTGCTAATTTCTCTTCTTTTTTGTTTCTTAGCTTTTTAGCCAAATTAATTTCTTTGCTTATAAGAAAGAATCAGCTTTTGTTGGTGTTGCTTTTCTCTTCTGTTTTCAATTTGTTAACTTTTGCCCTTATCTTTGTTATTTTCTTCATTTTTTTCTCTTTGGATTTATCTTACTTTTTTCAGTTTATTAAAATTGAAGCTTAATTAATTAGAGACCCTTCTTCTTTCTCTAGTTGCATCCCATAAACTTTTTTTATGTTTTCGTTCTATTTTTTCTTCTAGCTAAAGTTATTTTTCTAAGTTCCTGTTAGACTCCCTTTCACCTGTGTATTCTGGAAAGGGACTGTTTAATTTTGAAGGGCTGAGAGACCCTGCCCCCTGGTATCCTGTCTAGTTTATTATGGGCACTGGCTAAGGACATGCTTTCCCACTTGGACTCTTTCACACTTGGTTACTGTTTGACTTATGATCTGGGTGGGACAGAATCTGCCCTGGTGAATGTCCCGTGTGCACTTGAAAGAGATGTGTATTTTGATGTACTTGATGGGATGTCTTAGAAAAATCAATTAGGGTGGTGCACGCCTTTAATCCCAGCACTCGGGAGGCAGAGGTAGGCGGATCTCTGAGTTCGAGGCCAGCCTGGTCTACAAGAGCTAGCTCCAGGACAGGCTCTAGAAACTACAGGGAAACCCTGTCTCGAAAAACCAAAAAAAAAAAAAAAAAAAAAAAAAAAAAAAAAAAAAAAAAAAAAATCAATTAGATCCAGTTGGTGAAGGGTGTCGTTAAGTTCTACTATACCCGGGCTGAGTTTTCTGTTTGCCTGACCTATTTACTCCCAAGAGAGGTAAAGGCTGACGACTTTAACCACAATTTTGAACTTTTCTATTCATCTTTGCAGTTTGGTAAGTAAGTGTTAGTGCATGCATTCTGATACACTATTGTCGGGTTAAAATATTTAAGATGATTATTGCATCTGGGTAGTTGATCCTTTTCCAGTAGGATCTTTTTATCTACGGCCATATGTTTCTCTAGAACAATGAATCCTCTCAGTCCTACTTCACTGAAAGCTTCTTAATTCCATCCTCACTATTGAAGGTGTCTCACTGGCTAGCTCTCTCTAGTGCGTATGGCTTTCTCCTGGTGTCCACGACATGTATTCAGGAAATCTACACTCATGGGCCTCACTACTAGACAATGTCTGATGGTTTTTTTTTTCTGGATGCTTTTAAGACATTTTCATTCTTTAGTTCAGTGGTTTGGTGACATTTGAGCTGCCACTGCTTTTTGATTTTCCAGCTTGTGTTTTCTCAATCTTCTTGAATTCATACATAAATATCTTTTAACTTAGGGAATTCACAGATACATTTTTCCTCAGATTTATTTTTCTCCTCCTCTGGAACTCTGATGATGCAGCTGTGAGAACTTGTGTTAGTGCTTCATGTAGCCCAGAGTTTTCCTCAGTGTTCATCACCATTAGTATCGTTTGACATTTTCTCCTCTCCAACACTGATATTAATTTCTACTGATTTATCTTTGGGTTTATTCAGTTGTTTCATGAGTTCTAATTGGTCTTAATATTAAAAACCCAGAGTCAGACATCAGGGTAAATGCAGATAGATCAGAGAGACAAAGGAGCAAACCACAGTCGACTCTTACCTTGCTAACTCCTCATCTGAAAAAGGACCAAGCTCCTGTTTCCTCCCATTTTATATTCCTCCCTCTGCCCAGCCATATCATTTCTGATCTGTCTTTACCGACCTCCAGACCTCTATGGTTAACTAGTGGCTAGCTCTGTACTCTGATATTCAGGCAAGCTTTGTATGTTAGAGCACAAACAAAATATCAACACAGTTGATGAATGTTACCTCTGCTTTGCTTTGATCTCAATGAATTTTTTGTTTTAGCTATTACATTCCACAGTTCAGACATTACCATTGTCCTATGTCATTCATTTTCTTGTCGAGGTCTCTTCATTTATTTTAAGTGTGCTTGTTGGAGAACTTGCTTCTGGCTCCTTTAAAATCTTTCTCAGATAATATGAGTATCTGTGCGATTACAGTGTTAGTGTTTGTTGATTTTTCTTTCTGGGCAATTTGGATTTTTTTTTCTCAACCCTTGTGTGACCAGTAGTTCAGAGCATATTTTTAATATTACAAATCTAATTGGAAGTGTTCCCTTTCTTGTTGTAGCAGATGATCAAATCAGTTAAACTTCTGGTCTGGCTAAATTGAGACAACAATCTCCCACCTGTTTCCTGTGGGCACCCCATTGCGATGTAATTTTACTTTTCAAAACCTATTCAGTGTTACTCAGACCTGACCCTCAAGTGTGCCGCACAGTGGCTACCGGGAAACTTGGACCACAGTTCAGTTGTTCTTTAAGTATTTGGTTTGCTGATTAGGATGAGACTCATGTGAGAATATTTTGGGGTAATGATAGGCAGGGCTGCTTTCTTGTAGTGACCCTCTGCCATCTCCTGGGTGTGCAGTTTCTTGTTTTCTTGAGTTTCTCTTTGGGACGTTGGCTGCTTTTCCCACCTGGTAGCCCTGCAACTGTCAAGCTCAAGAGATCAGGGAAAGAATAAAAAGAAGGAGAGACTGTTCTCTTGGAGCCATATCTCTATCTGTGTTAGCCCTTGCTAGCCCCAGGTGCAGTCGCTGTCATTGCTCCCATTGGAATGCTCGAGAGAAGAGGGAGCCAAGAGAGTGGGTGGGAGAAGAAACTGGCATTTCCATCTGCCTCTGCATGTAAGGAACGCTTCATCCTCTCTTCTCAAGCCAGCAACGAACACCTTCTCTGGGCCGCTTTCCGTATGGTAGGGCTTGTGTTTGCCTATTGGGCAATGGTGTGTTCAGGGCAGGGAACTCCAGGGAAGTGATAAACTCACCACCTGTTTGGTGACTATTCAAATTCTAGTCTTTTCTTCTAGTCCTTGTACTACTGTTTGCTTCTCAGGTGCCCGTTAACTGCTTATTCATTCTGTTCAGGTTTTATAGTTGCGCACAGTGGGAGATCCGGGATTGAGTGTGTGGTCTCTATTTTGCTTGGACCAGGAACCTCAAAGCTATATTTATTTTGCCCTTGTTATTTGACACTGAGTCTCACGTAGCCCACGCTGGCCTTGAACTCACTGTGTTGCTGAGGTTGGTCTTGAACTCCTGATCCTTCTGCCTCCAGCTCTGAATTGCGAGCTTGCACTACCACATCCAGCTCAAAACAAGTGTTTAAAATTCACTTTAGCACCAATTAAAAAGTCTTTTAGATTATACTTCGAGATGCATTGTTCAAAAGTAGGATTGTTTGAGTTCTCTTTTGTTGTAAGAACATAATACTTGCACATTTATTAGTGATTTTATCACGACATGGGCAGTTAGCAAAAAACATAACTTAAGTCAGATTCTCAAAGTGACTTTTAAAAATGATATATTTGGGTGATATTACTTTAACTCTTAGTTGAAATACACTCAAGGCAGTGATTAAACACAGACTTTGGTTGTCATCCAAGGTTGAGAAAAGAAACGGTAAAACCTAGAGCTTGCTTTGCTATCATTTGCAGTGCTGCTCTGGGAGACACTGTCCGTCTTGCTCAACACGTTTAAACAAAACACATTCTTCTTCAGATTTCACGCAGAGAGAAGGACGTGCCCTCTTGAATGCCCGTGGTTCTCCTGGGTCGCAGGTCTCCTTTTGATCCTGTCGTTCAGGAAACTCAGACCCCCACCTGCCTTTGTTTAGTCACACCGGCTTTCCTTAGCTAGGTCCCCTGGAACTGCTGATTGTGGAGCAGGTCATAAAGGAAGGCAAAGGGATGAAGCGATGGTAGGATTATTAGTCTCTGCTCACCTTTTCTTTGCCGTTTATTTTGTATTTTTAATGGTGCACGTGTATGTGCACGTGCGTGCGTGCGTGCGTGCGTGTGTGCGTGCGTGCGTGTGTGTGTGTGTGTGTGTGTGTGTATCACGGACATGCATGCGTGTGGGGATACAGGTCAATGTGTGTGTCCTCCTCTTTGCTGTCCATCTCGTGAGGTAGGGTTTCTCACTGACCCAGGAGCTCACTGATAGGCTAGGTTGGCTGGCTACCACCCCCGGGAACCCCCTGTCTCTGTCTAGGTTGGCTGGCTACCCCGCCCAGGGAACCCCCTGTCTCTGTCTAGGTTGGCTGGCTACCCCGCCCAGGGAACCCCCTGTCTCTGCCTCCCCAGCACTAGGATTCAAGCATGCATCACCCTTAGGCGTGAGCACGAACAACTCTGTATCCTACCACAGGGTTGCCTGAGTGCCCATGTTTACCGCATTCTTCACGGTCCCCAGGAAATGGAACGATGCTCGTCAGCAGAAGAATGGGCAGCGGGAATGTGGTGTCTGCACACAGCGGACTGTTACTCAGATGCTAGGAAAAATGAAATGATGAACTCTACAGGAAAATGGATGGAATGAAAATTTATTTTATACTAAGTGAGGTGAGTTAAACCCAGATGACAAAAAACAGGCAAACAAACAAACAAAACAAACCAAACATGTTTTCTCACATATGCAAATCTTAACTTTCAATGTTTTTAAATAAGGACTTATGAGAGCACTGGGAAGATATGAAGAAGGTAGGGGAAATGGGGAAGAAAAACCACAGAAACAGATCTAGCTTTTAAAATGCCATAATAAAGCATGCCTTTTGTATTCTTTTTCTTAAGGACCAGCCAGTACTGAAGTAAGCATAATTCATGGTGTTCTGGGGCACATGTTGGAGACACGATTATAACCCTGCTGGAGACAGGGCCTTTACAAATGGGCCTGTGTCCCCGAGGTGAGCCAGCTTGTAGAGAACAGCTTAGTTTTGATTGGCTGCAAATGATCACAAATGAATCTGTGTGTGACTGAGAGTTCGGTGGGATGGATATTTAAAGAATAAACTTTACTTGGGGATGGACCTTTTATGGGAAGAACAAAAAGATGGCGAACATCACATATTTTGTTGCATGAATATTTCACCCTTCATATTTTAACAAATAAATATAACACACCCGGTAACCCAGTGACAAAGTGGGAATAATAGTTTCAGCAAATACTGCTGGCAAAAAATAGTTTACATATTTGTTCTATATAACTCCATCAGGTAATCAGTCAATTGCCTTGATAATTTATGAAATAAGATATGGATATATATATATATATAATATCCATTTATTTTGTATTTATTTTATACATATATAATAAGACATGGATGTATCCATATATCCATTTTATTATATATATGATAAATATAAAATTAAAAAACATGTTATAAAAATATAAAATATGGTTCTGTTTCATACTAAAATGAAATTAGAATAATTTTATCATAATATTTTAAATTATTTTTAAAAACAAAATCTGAAATTATTTTTTTTTTGAAATTATTTTTTGAGGCAGTTTCTTATTATGCAGCCCTGGTTGACCTGGATTTTAACTATGAAGACCAAGCTGGCATTGAACTCACTGAGATCTACCTGCCTCTGCCTCCCAAGTGCTGGGATTGACTTGGGAGAGCCTCATCTTTTTAAATGTAACCTTTTTCTTACCTTAAAGACTTAAAACAAATCTAGCAGAGCCAAACAAAGCCAAACAAACAAACACTTCCCAGCACACACATACATACAACATAAACCACCACCATCACCACCAGAAAACACATCAGTTCCAGGAGGTAAGGGACTTTGGCCAGAACCTCAGTTTGTGTAAAACACTCTCTTTGCCTTGGACACCAGACACACCTCCACTGGGTTTTGGGAAGGAAGAGAGTTCGATGGTTTATGAGGGTAGAGTGTGAAGGTCCTAGGATGTGTTATCTATCTTCTAAGACACTGTCCACTGACAGAAGCTGTGCACTCATTCAGGAACGGTTTGGGAATCTAGTGGCTTTTCACTTGTTCCTCCGTGAACCAGTCACTTTTCATGCTTCTTTACAGTCTGTGTAGAAAGATCATGGTTCATCAGTGGCTTCCCTTCCCTCTGCATTCCAGCGAGGGCCAGCAGGGGCACTGTCTGAAGTGGTGAGTGAGGTGGGATACTGGTTCCCCTTGCTCCTTCCTCCACACTGGTGCTACCCCTACTGAAGGCTTCATTCATCTCCTGCCTCAAATATACATCATCCTAGTTAGTGATGGTTTTACTCAAAGTGTTTTCAACTTTATGATGATACAAGAGCAATAGGCATTTCACTGAGAACTCTCCCATGGACTAGATACTGAGCTAGGATGTTTGGTAGGCCAGGGATGCTAAATGCATTTCCCACTCATGATAGGCGTGTCAGGGCACAGCTCCCTCCATTGTAGTGAGACGGACATCTATACAGCTAGATCTTCTGTCTCCTCATTCAAGGCCGGAGCCACTCAGCTCCTCTGTAGCTCCCTCAGCTAACATGTCTTTTTATAAACAACACACATTTTATCGAACTCAACCCCATTTGTTTTGATGTTCAGCAGGCCCCTACCCGCACTGTGCCTTCCACTGGGCCAAGCAGAACGTCTGGTAGCTGAATGGCAGTGATGGCTTCAAGATGGGGCCTTATTACGTGATCTTGTGGGCTAAGGAACGCATCCCAGAGGAAGAAAAACATGAGAAGCCAGATGCACACCCTGAAGTCAATCAGCACACATCAAAAGAGGCCACTGTTCTCCCCTAACCTCCAGTGGCTCTCTGATAAGGAGCTGCAGCTTCCAGGCTTCTCTTCATTTCCATCTCCATAGCCCAGAGAAAAGACTCACAATGTCTCAGCCTCCTGGGTACTGCTAGAGGGATTCCCAGAAAGAAATAACTTTTTAAACATTTGCTTAACAATTTAAATGTATAAAATTTGACTTATTCTTTTGGTAGTGTCCTAACCCTTTTATTGCCCGGAGGGGGTGAATCTGATTCCCACTTCCATGAAAACTCACGAGTAGATGGGTGCTTGGGTGATTTTGATGGTGGTGGTAGAAGCTGAGGTGACACCAGTGAAGGGGGTTATTAATATTCTTCTAATAACCCACACCCCTTGTGCCTTAACTGTCTAGTTGGTCTGTGAGCATCCTTGCCATTGTGTACGATGCAGTCACTCTCTGATCGCCATTGCCACTGTTTACATACAGTCTCTCTGTGAGCATCCTTGCCATTGTTCAGAGTAAAAAAAATCAAAGATCAGAGACCGTAGATAATGTGTCAAAACCACATCGCTATATGAGTCTGGCTGAGATCTGGACTTGCCTCTGCTCTTAACATCATTGTTCAGCCCTCGTCACTAGTCCTATGTCACATGACGCTTGAAATGTGGCTGTTTCAAGTTGAGATGGGCTATCAGTGTAAAGCAACTACTAGATTCTGAAAACTTAATATATGAAGAAAAGAAGAAGAAGAAAATTATCTCAGTAATTGTATTCAGATGATATGCCTGGTGTATACTGTTTTGACTACAAGTCCACTAGTAAAATGCAATTCAATTGTTTCTTCTGCTCATTGAAAAGTATGACTAAGAAATGAAGATTTACAGCTGTGGCGCTGGGGAGCTAGCTCAGGAGGCAAAGGGCTTGCTGCTGAAGCTCGAAGACCTGAGTCTGAGCCTCAGAACTCCCATGAGAAAGGCGGAGCGCTGCTGTGTGCTTGCAGCCCTAGTGCGGACGGTGGAGGCAGGTGGGTCCCTGGACCGTGCAGGTCAATGGCAGAGCTGAGTTAGTCAGCTCCAGGCCAAGAAGAGACACCGCGTCAAAACAAAAGCACCAACCAAACAAACAAAACCAAGGTGGATCATTCCTGAGTAATAACCGAGGTTGATCTTTGACCTCCACATTTATGAACACATGTTTGCACACCTCACACACAGACTTGTTCACTCTTCTCCCTAAATTCTAGCTTGCATTTTAATTCCCTTGGGCAGCACAGGCATAGAGGTTTGCTGGGCGCATTTCTGAGACTGCAGGGCACATGGCAGCCATGGAATGAAGCAGATGCTTGGTTTTGATGACGTTTAGGAGACACAGTGATGGAGGTGATGGAGGAAGGTAACAAAGTTACCTTTATGAGGCTTCCAGAACACTGCAGCTTTGCAGCTTTCTCTTCATCAGGAGGGGGATGTGCTGTGTGGGATTGCACCCGGTCTCTAAATATCCCGACGTCTAAATGCAGACAAGAGCAAACATTTCAAAACCTCTGGCTGGAGCCGCTGGGAGAGCTACTGCCAAGCCATCAGGCCAGCAGATGGTGTTGACTTCTTGTGACATGAGAACGGAATCAGATTTTACTTTATAGCAGTCACTTTCATGTCTCGAGAAAAGCGAAGTTCCTTCAGATGACCAAGCCCCAGAGTCCATTAAATAAGTATGTGACTTTGCCTTTTGTGAAAAAATGGTGCTTTGGTTTTTCCTGGCCAGGCAGGTCCTTTGGCATCATGATAGCCTTCTCACATTAAAGCTGACATGTGTAGGTGTCTCTGTGTGTGTGTGCATGCGTGTGTGTGTGTGTCTTTCTCTACACAGATGATAAAGTCTAGTTTGAAGGCCATGACTGACTTTAGGGAGGTTAATTCCAGGACTTGCCACCTATGGCAAGGGACATAGACTGATGGGGACAATGAGCCAAGTGTGTCCTAAGCAAAGAGCTTTACAGTTTTCAAAGTTCTCGTGCATTCATGCTGCAACAGCCCCTTTGAACATCTTCACAAAGGTGTTGGAGAAACCGAGGTGCGGCAGGATCACAGCTGAGGCCCCGGCGGAAGGCTGACCCTGGGAATTTCGATCAGCTTTTCTAATGCTGTGCTCTTGGGCATGTTTCTAAACTTTGCTGGGCTCTTTGACTTCTATTGTGGTGAACTGAAACTCAAAAGGCTACATCCATAGTATAATTCCATTTATATGATGTTTTGGAGGAGGCATAATTCTGCCATTGGTTTCCGTGGGTTAGGAGGGCATGAGGAGTTTCCATCAGCAAAGGGTCAGCATAAGGAAAGCTTTGGAGTCCATGAACTGCTCGGTGTCTACGTGGTGGTTATGGAAACAGTCAAAAAGTGAATTTTAATAGGTGTAAATTAAAACATATTTATATTTAATATAAATATTAACAAATGCCTCTTGTGCAACGTTGGGATTGCACCTGAGTCTCTTCAGCACAGGGAAGAGTGACAATTAAAAACTTGTTTGTGTGTGTCACGTTAAGTGTGTGTGGGTTCATGTGGACGTGTGTGCATGTATGAAGGCCAGAGGACAAACCTGGCCACTGTTCTTCAAAAAGCCATTCCCTTCCCCATTTTTTGTTTTGTTTTACAGACAAGGTTTCTCATTAGCCTGGGGCCGTCAAATTCAGCTAGACTGGCTCGTGACGAGTGACCCCAGGAATCCACCTGTCTTCTTCTCCCCTCCCCTACTCACCTAGTGCTGAGATTATAAGCACATGCCAGTATGGATTTTTTTTTTGAGACAGGGTCTCAAAATGTAGCCTTGGCTATCCTGAAGCTCACTATGTAGACCAGGGTGGCCTTTAACTCAGAGCTCCTGCTGCCTCTGCCTCCTGAGTGCTGGGACCAAAGGCGTGGGCCATATGCATGGGTTTTTAACATGACTTCTCTGGATGGGACTCAGGTTTCTTTAGCAACCCTGCTCTGATATTTCTAGGTCTATACTTGCTGGAGAGACGTACAGGAAATTGAGCCAAGCGAACTCAACGTAACACTTCAAAGGGGTGAGATAAAGAAAAGGCCACCATTCAGGTTGTGACTGTAGGACCCAGTGGTGACAGGTGATAAGAGGTGGGAGCTGGGCAGTGACAGGCTCTGTGGTGAGGGCAGTGACTTGGGACTCGTGAACCATTTTATCTCCCCTACCCGCGCCTTCTCTACTCTTCCATTTTTCACCAAGCTTCATACTGATCTACTTGCTTCTTGCTTATTCATTGGAAGCATGGCGCCGGCGGGCTTGAGCTGCCTTCTGCTATGGCAAAGAAACCTCTCCTCCATTTCTCATGTGTTCCCAGCCTAACACGTAAACTGCTGTCTAAACTTTCCGCTGACGCGTGCAAACAACCCGCCTCTTTCTGCATGAAGCACTTCCTTCGGATGAAATGTGAGGAACGGGCAACAGTGTGGTTTTCCAAGTGGGCAGAGAGTATTTCTAGCTGCTAGGTCTTCATGAATGACCCTGGCCACTGGCTGTCACGGCACCTGGCTCTTCTGCCTCGATGAGGGAGATGGAGTTGGCTCAGGAATCCAGAGCGTGTGGCTTTGAGATAGAATTACCACTGTCTGAAGGATCTCAGTTCGGGTTCCGTCATCACAATTTGCACTTTTAGGATGCTCTGAGCATTAGATGCTCTTGTGATGGTGTACAACAAGAGAAGGTGTCCTCTCCCTTCACACGGCTGGCTCCTCGCCCAGGTTTTGCTTGAGTATTGAGTATTGGCTATTACCTGCTTTGTGGCCTCAACTCTCCCACTTCTCTTCCCTTTAAGAAAGTGTACTACATAGAGAACATGGGGACTCAAACTTGTCTGGAAAATAGAGAGCTATGGTTATCTGGGTGGCTTCTGAAGACAAAACTGAAACCTTCTGGGGACTTAGTTGGCAGGGACTGGTATAAATAGAAGTGTCCTAACTACCTGGACATGGCGACTTACACCTGTGATCTCACCGCTTGGAAGACTGAGGTAAAGGGTAAACTTCAGGTCAGCCGTGGCTAACTAGAGTGAGACCTTGCCTTCAAAAGGTGAAACAAAACAAAACAACAACAACAAACCCCCAAACACAACACAATCAAAAGCAGAAGAGAAAGTGTTCCAGGTGACTGCCGTATTCAGTGGAGGCATTCAGAGGCTGAAGGACCACTGGCCTTGTTACTGAAGGAGGCTTGGGAGAAGTTCTAAAGTCCCCGATGGGGTAGCAGCTTTTAGAGTGCCCCCAGGGTTAAGAGAGTCACCATGACCCCTAACTCAGACAGCAAGACACTGCTACGGAGTGTCCAGCTCATCTTTCTGGAAATCTGTTGAAAGCCATGGGCTGACCTTCGTTCTCTACTTTCTGTTGCATCAGATCTTTCTGTGTGCTGGGAGTCTGGCCTGCGTGGATCACCTCGACAGGTCCCTGCACCCTCTGGCCTGGGTGGATCACCTCGACAGGTTCCTGCAGCCCTGGCTTCTGGATGAAGCCAGTGTGGTGATGGGCAGGAAGGGAAGGGGGATGAGAGGCTGTGGGGTCATCCCCAGGCCTCTTTATAGATTAGGCACATGGCAAACATGTTCCTTGGTTAAAGGCAGCTGCCTGCTCCTCACCCTGCCATCTCTTTGGCCTGAGGATGAGGCTGGAGGACATCACACTCTCCAACCTTACTCAGCTTTACTGGGCCAGCTCTTTCTGGGAAACATCAAGCTGAAAGTTTTTGAAGTAAACTAAACATGCTCAGAGGCAGTCCTGTCCACCACCTTTGTGATACAAACTGAGCATGCCCCATAGCATTCCTGTCTGCCATTTTAAACATCCAAACATTTATACCACATCCTTGAGCTAAACATACATAACAAGTGTCTGCCATCTTTCTGTCTCGAACTATGACCTTAGGCTGAGCATGCTCAGAAATGTAGTCCCTCATTAAGCATGCTCAGGAACTAGTCAGCACCTGAATGCTTTCCCACGTGACCGTGTATATGTCCCCCAAGTCCCCATGATTCCTTTGAAGAAGGCATTACTTTGGAAAGAACTCTTCATGCTACCTGCTGCAGGTAGCACATCTTTCTCTGTTGTTTTATTTCTTGGCCATGCTTCTTTTTCCTTGGCATCATTTTCTATTGCACTTGCCCTAAGCTGCTTCCCAGGGTCCCTTTGGAGAGAAGGCAGGGGCCGTGGAGCAAACGCAGACATGTTCGTTATGGTGGCTGTTTACTCTGTGGGATCTTGTAACCTGAGGAGACGATGCATTCTGTGCTTAGATACATGACGAGAGCGAATTTGCTAAAAGTAAAACAGATTGGCTCTTACAGGAACCCCATCAAGCTAATGCCTTCGCTTCTGACTTTCTGACACAGCAGATTGAGTGTCCCTCGTGGACCAGCTGTTCTGGCACTGCATCCATGCATGGCCTTGGACAGGGTCGGTGTAATGACAAGGTTATGTTTGCAGAAAAGGCACAGGGTTGGGCTCTGGTGTTTGATCCAGCCACAGGGTGATCTGGGTGGGTCCAGATCAGAGGAGGGCGGGATGCCAGGATGAAGGAAGGACACTGTACCCTGGGACTCATGCAGCTGCCTGATCTCAGCGCAGAGTCCTGACTGCCCTGAGGAGAGGGGAGCACCTGCAGGCTCAGGAACAGGAGCAAAAAGTCAATGTCACTCCAGGGAGGACAACACAGGAAGTAAAATGACCTCACGAGCCTTTGAAAAGATTCTAGGGGCTGCACAGGGGCTTGGCCTCAGATCTTGCCTCACGGAGCTGGGCAGAGGACATTAGAAATAGTTGGGAGAAACTATTGGTTGTAAATGGCTCTGATTTCCTGCTGACCTCTGTTTTTCTGAAGATGAAAACCTGTGTGAAGTCAGGGGCTGTGCTTTGACTATTTGTTTGTTAATACAAATATATACATAGGTCTTCATGGAGAAGAATGTGTCCAAGGAGGCTTACCTTCTATTGACAGCCAGAAAATGTGTGGGCTCATTCTTGGTCTTTCCCAGAGAAACTGTTGGAAAGTATGTGGTCTATCTGGGAAGCTCACGTTGTGGTCTCTATTGTCCTACCCTATGGCTCTTGAAAGCAAGGGGTCCGGAAATAAGGTGTCATTGTAGACCCTGAAGATAACTTTTATTATCAGAGGATGTGCCACTGTGGTCCACTTGAAGCCTGCATGGGTCTCAGGAAAGGGGAAATGTAGCCTTCCATACCTGGCTTAGACACATTACCCGTTGTTCTCTGTGACCTAGAAGGTGCCACCCCCTTCCCCTGTTGCTATCCAGTCCCTAACCTTGCAGTCTTAGCATACCCTTCATTTCAGTCGTGATTACTTGAAGCCATATGTAATTATAATGTGTCCTCTGTCTTGATGACTGACAACATTTCCATGTGAGTACGGACAACTGTGGTACCCAGCACTTGGAATTTGTTTGGCACATGGGAGAACTCAGTGAGTTTTCACAAGAGAATACAAGAAACTGGAGCACCAGCTCTGCCACTCCTTGGCACATGCCCGAAGGACTCAGTGTCTCCCTCTGCAGATGTTTGCTGACCCACATTTGTTGCAGCTCTATTCCTAATAGTTAGGAAATGGAAACAACTTATAAGTCCTTCAATCAATGAATGGATAATAAAATGGGGTACACCTACACTAAGGTATACTACACTAATACTATAGTTGCAAAGAAAAAAAATGAATTTTTTAGGCAAATGACTGGAACTAGAAAAGATTATAACAAGTGTGCTAACCCAGCGCCCGAAGAAAAAGGTTACATGTTCACTTTCACTGGAGGCTCCTTGCTCCAAATCTTCAAATGAATACATGACCCAGAATAACTACAAACACCAGGAAAGTCAAAAAGAACCATTGTCAGGGTGGGGGAGCAAGAGAACAATAGGGAAGAAAGTTTCAGGGTAGAAGTAATCTGACTGGGGAAATGGGATGGGGAAATCTAATTAGAAGAAGGAGAGCGGATGGTAAGATAACAGTAAGGGTGTCTGAAAAAGTCATGAGGAATCATACTGTTAACTATATACCTAAAGAAAACCTATACTACAAATAAGTCTCTGTATAAATATACATAGATAATTTAAATAGAATTTTCCCACCTGGGCTGACAGTGTCCCCTCCAAGAGCTAAAGATTACTCTAAAACCCAAAAACAAGCAAACAATCAAGAAACCCAGTGCCAGATATGAGAAGCTCTCTTTTGAATTGTTGGTCAGTATTGTCCAAGAGACCCCCTAAAACATTATAGGATATTGCTATTGCCCTTGGTGGTCCTCCAGAGGTGGAAGATCAGTCCCTATTCCTGAAGACACTAAGCACTTCAGGCCCAGGGTCCTGGAGCCCCTCAGCTGGAACTGACCTAAATTCCCCTTCCCTGAGGACTAGCCTTTGCGGTATCAGAAGGCACCACGCAAGCTTCCAGCGGAAGCAAGCCACCAATGGTCCTGTGAATCTGTGAAGTTATGAGCCACAACAATGACCAGCATGACAATCACACAGCAGGCGCACTGGTGGCATGCATAGCTGGATGATGACTAGCAGATCTTCAGTGCTCTTAAGACTCACTCAACAGGAGGGAAGTCATGCTTGATACTGCAAACTGAGCCCCCAGGTTTCCATGAAGTTCCCAGCCCCCGTGAAGTCATGGATCTTTGAGGAGAACATACAAACACCATTTTATCAGCACTATTCCTAACTACATTGAATTATTTGTTCTTATATAGTAGATAAATGCAGCTTTCACCTTCTATCCAAAGACCTTCTCTTTGTAACAGACGGAGATCACTACAGAAAACTACAACCAATAAAAACACAAGAGTGATGGTGCCCAGCCCTAATGGAAAGGGACACATCTCCAAAACAACCCCTGAACTCAAGGCTCCAGGATTATTGTGGAAGAGGGGTGGAAAGATTGCAAGAAGCAGAGGATCAGAGTTTTCTGTGGGATTATGTCTCTGAGTAATGTCAGAAGTTACAACCATAAAATCTCATTAATGTGATTGCATAAGCATTATCTGAACAAGGACGGACATGACAGAGATGCCAAAGCAGTTAGGCGAAAGCCCATGGGGCCTCAACCCTACACAAAGAACTACAGGCAACTAATGAATGCTGAGAGTCAGAGAAATGGTCTTCTGTAAGGAAGAGCACACCAGTGGGTGATCCAATACCAGATATTCAACGCTGAAAACACATCTACAAATAGCATTATACAAAATTTAGGATCTCCCTCCCTTCCTCCCTCCTTCACGCCTTCTCTCTCTCCCTCCCTCCCTCCCTCCTTCCCTCTCTCTCTCTCCCTCCCTCCCTCCCTCCTTCCCCCCTCTCTCCCTCCCTCCCTCCCTCCTTCTCTCTCTCTCTCTCTCTCTCTCTCTCTCTCTGTGTGTGTGTGTGCGTGTGTGTGTGTGTGTGTGTGTCTTGCATGCAAGCACAATGTCATGATTTAAAAACCAGCAAGGAGGTATGTATGGGAGGATTTGGAGGGAAGAAAGGGAAGGGGGAAATGATGTAACTATACTGTCATCTCAAAAAATGGAAGAAGTAATAAATCCCTAATAAATAAATAAAACTGGAAAAAGACACTGGGTCACTTGGTATTGCCCCCACATTGTGTCATTTGGTCTACAGATGTCCTAGCAAATGGGCATATAGACAGCTTGACCTTAAGATAAGGTTTGGATCAGGAGGGGTTTCTAGTTTCTAACTTACACACACACATTGTCTATGAGGCTAATCACCCAGGAAAATCTAACTATGATCTGAAGGCAGTAGGCCAGGCTAGCCCATCCCCTGAGATGAGTCACAGTGTGGACTCCCTAGCCTTTTCTGTTTTAGTGTATTTGTATAGACAGATGTAGAACCTCAGATGGAAAAGGGTAATGCCAACTTTTCCTTAAGGTTCTCTGTAGTTCATGTTATAATTGCATCTTACGTGTTTCCCCCAAAGACTGTGTGTTAAACACTTTGTCCCCAGAGAGGCACTAGGGCAAGGTTATGAACACTTGTAAGAGATGGTGCCTGGGAGGAGATCTGTAGGTCACTGGAGACAAACCCTCAAAGGGGACTGTGGCCCTGCGCCATTCTCTTTTGCTTCCTGGCCATGAGATAAGTGGTATGGCTCTACCACACACTCCTTCTCTGCAGAGATCCAAAGCAACCTGCCCACATGACCACAGGCTGGACTCTCTAAAACTGCAGGTCACAGTACGGCTTTATTGCATTTCTCTGTGTGCAGGCTAGAGGTCAACCTCAGGTGACTGTCCTCAGGTGCTGGTCATCTTGTTTTCCGAGACAAGGTCCCTCCTTGGCTTAGAGCTCACTAATTAGTACAGACTGGCTGGCCAATGAGCCCCAGAGGTTCATCTCTGTTTCCTCAGTGGTGGGATTCCAGTGGTGTGCTTTTGTGCCTGGCTTTTTAAATCTATGTTCCAGGGATTGAACTCAAGTCCTCATGCTCGCGTGGCCAGTGTTTGACTGGGCTGTCTCCCAACTCTGTGTTTCTCTTTGTAGGCTGATTTTCCGAGGCATTTCGCTGCAGGGATGGAGAGTGCTCTCAGAGATGGGCACTTGACTGTTCCTGTCATCAGATGGATTCTTCTGTTTTCATGTGCATTTGTTATGTGGCTACAGGCAGAGCACTGCTAAGCCATTGGCCCACATAGTTTTATTCATCAACCAACAAAAGCAACACATATACAGAAGGACATCCCACATCAGAATAAGACAGAAGGAATGTGGGACTGGGGAACTGCTTGTCTTGCAGGAGGAGGACCCAAATTCCATCTCCCAGAACCCATGTGAAAAAGTCAGGCACAGGGGAGTGTGCTTGTGATATAATTTTAATGCTGGGGGAAGCCAGTTGGCCTAGCTTGCTTGGTTAGTACCAAGCCAGTGAGAGGCCCTGTTTTCATGACAGGTCCCAAGAGACAAAAGCCAAGTTTGTCCTCTGACTTCCATGTGCACCTGAATACACATAAATATACACACACATGAAACATATACATAAGGAAACTCGGCTATACTTTACTAATCTGTTCACCCCATCTCTTCTTCCTTTTCTTCCTTCCTTCCTTCCTTCCTTCCTTTCTCTCTCTCTCTCTCTCTCTCTCTCTCTCTCTCTCTCTCTCTCTTTCTTTCTTTCTTTCTTTCTTTCTTTCTTTCTTTCTGTTAGTGATGGGTATTATACCAAAGTTCCAGTATTGGGGGACAAAGAAGGATCTACCCCTGAGCTAAATCTATTCCACTTCCCCATTCTATCACCACATAATAATCAATTGAAGTCCCTGCAGTTAGTGAGTAGCTATTTCAGAAAGTATCCCCTGTCCAGTGTTTCCTGGTGAAACACTAACAAGTTCAACCTTAACTTCAAGGCTACTCATGCGAGCAGAGCAGGTACATTTCCACACCTCCAAGTGGCTATAAGGAAGCATCTCAGGGGATGCTGGGAACCTGGGAGGTGGTAGGGGCAGAACTTGAGAGTCAAATGGATTTCTTGATGGCCAAACAGAGCTATGTATCATTTGGGGTTCAGTTGATAGCAGGACATAGTCTATGCAAGCAGGTTTATGTTATAAATTTTCTACTATATTCAGTGTGTGGACTAAGACTGGTCTTCTTTATTTAGTGTGGTCCATAGAAGTCCAATGGTTGGAGGGTGTCTTAGCTACTTTTCTACTGTTGTTACAAAATGTCATGACCAAGGCCACTTAAAGAAAATAAAACATTTGGGGGCTCATGGTCCCAGAGGGTTAGAGTTCATGACCATCATGGTGGAGAATATGGAAGAGGGCAGGCAGGCATGGTTCTGTAACTTAGCTGAGAGCTTATATCTGATTCATAATCACGATGTAGAGAAAATTAACTAGGAATGGAGTGAGGTTTTGAAACCTCAAAGCCCACCCCAGTGAAACACCTCCTTCAACAAGACCACACCTAAATAGTTCCTAAACAGTTCCACCAACTGGGGACCAAACATTCAAATATGTTAACTTGAGGGGGCCATTCTAATTCAAACCACCACAGAGACCTCTGTTTTATACAATAAGGAAGATTTTCTCTCTCAATAACAAGAAGTGTTAAATTTAATCCCAGCACTAGGGAGGCAGAGGAAGATAGATCTCTACTAGTTCTAGGCTAGCCTGGTCTACAAAGTGAGTTCCAGGACAGTCACAACTGTTAAATAGAAAAACCCAATCTCAAAAAAAAAGTGTCTGGGTCAGGTAGCTTGAGGTTAGTGCTGCCATGTTATTCCTAGTGTGGCTGCCTTGGGCTGAACACACGAACCGCCATAGCTCTGAACACCACACTGACAATGTCCAGTGCAGGACACACGCTCTCCTCCCTTCCTCTTTTTACTTTGTTTTAAAGCAGAGTCTTGCTGTGTAGCCCAGGCTGGTTTCAGTGTCAACCCCTTGTTAACACTGTATTAACCCCTTGAGTACTGCTTATCCTATGTTGGCTTACCAAATGTCCCTAAGGAGGCTTTGTTCTGTGTTTCCAGTGTGTGTGTGTGTGTGTGTGTGTGTGTGTGTGTGTGTGTTGAAGGTTGTCACATACTCATCTATAAACAGATTATGCACATCAATAATAAAAAGAGTTAGCCTTGTCACATGGCCACTCAACAAAAGCAGGGGGTAATTCTGAAGAAGTAGCTGGGAGAAATGACTGTGGGAGAGAAAAGCAAATGGCATCCCTTATGAATGGCTGCCTAAGTAGAACACATGAGACATGAATGTGGACAGGGGACTATTGGGAACAGAAAGGTACAAATAGGGAGGGAAGGCAGAGCAATGGAGGAGAGCGGGCAAAGCTTCAATCATCACTAGATCTGTATAAAAATGCAAATGAGCTTCTTGCTTTGTATGCCAATTAAGATAAATACAAAACATAGAAAATATATATGATTATATAGGTTTAAAACAAAAATTTTGGAAACATCTATAAAAATGAATATATTTAATATATAAAGAGGTTATAAATCATTAGGGAAATGATAGAAAGCACCAGTTTTCTTTTAAGAAGCTCAATGAGCATGAGTATGTGATTTATAAATGGGTATATGCAAAGGTGAAATGTCTGTATTCCCCTAGAGTAACAGACTAAGTACAAACTAAACCAAAACTGGCTGCCATGAAAAGAATCGAACTGTGAAGCTGCAGGCAGCATTGCAAGCCCCGAGGCGAGATCGGCTGCAGGTTTCTGCAGCACAGCCTCCTCCCAGGACCCCTCACTGCCGTAGAGCCCCTCATGAGTAGATAAAGAGTAACCAGAGGCTTGCGAACCCATCCAGGTTAGCTTTCTGCCCAAGGGCCAAACCTGAGGCCCAGTGTACTCGGATTTGCTGCAGGGAGTCCGATCTCAGGACTGCTCTCACCCAGGGCTGGGGTTTGAGCCCCGGCCTCTTATTTCCTTAGCATCAAGCTGATTTCCTTCCTATCTTATCACTTAGAACATGGGTCCTCATTCCATATTTGGAACTCTTTGTCTGTTCTTGAGCTGGGGAGATACCTTCCTTAAGAGTTGATCACATGGCCGGGCGGTGGTGGCGCACGCCTTTAATCCCAGCACTCGGGAGGCAGAGGCAGGCGGATCCCTGTGAGTTCGAGGCCAGCCTGGTCTACAAGAGCTAGTTCCAGGACAGGCTCTAAAAAAGCTGCAGAGAAACCCTGTCTCGAAAAACCAAAAAAAAAAAAAAAAAAAAAAAAAGAAAAGAAAAGAAAAAAGAAAGAGTTGATCACAGGAAAGCAGACATTTCCCCTCCAGCTTCAGGATGTGTCCTGGGCCCCCTGGTCCAGAGGGACAATTAGTGCTGTTTATTTCCCATGACCTGCATGTGTCAGCACAGGACAGGAACTACATATGTGTTAGGAGCTGACCTTGACTTCTGGGTTATTCCACTGACTTGTCACCTAAGCCCTTTCCATTAGCTTTTAAATGCACATGTGTATGCACGTGTGTATCCTATGCATGTGTGTACACATGTGGAGGTCAATAGACAAGCTTGGACATCACCCTTAGAAAGGTTCATTTATCTCCTTTGAGAGAGACACTCTCATTGGCTTTGAAGCTCAGCAATTAGACTAACTGGCTGCTCAGGGTGCTCCAGGGATCTGTCTGTTGACAGCACTGGGATTACAAGCATATACCACTACATCTGGCACTTTCACATGGGTTCTGGACATGGACCTCTGGTCCCTGGCTTGCAAGACAACCAAGGCAGCCACCATTAGATATCTGGAGATTTTAAGTCAGGGATCAGGAAGATACAGCCTATGGGACCAAACCCACCCAGTCATATAGTCTTATAAATAAAGTTTTATTGAGACACAGAAACTCCTTGTTTACATATTACTTCCAGTTGATTTTGAGCTTATACCATCAGATTTTGAGTTATTCCATAGAGACCTATGGTCCCCAAATCTTAAAATATTTACTATCTGCCTATTTGTAGCAGTCTGCTGACCTCTATCTGAGGAAGAAAGAACAGATGAGAAGTTCAAAGCTTGTAATCAAGGCAAATGCCAAACCTGCTACAAAGACACTGAAGGAAAGTGGGAGAGACAGGATGGGATTGGCTGGCTTGAAAAGGACCGTAGGAGGTTAAATTGTATTTTACATGGCCTCTGCTCAGCCCCCGAAATATCTAGGTACCTCATAGTGGCCTGAGCCAGTGCCATGTCTCACTGAGGAGAAGCAATGTGTTTGTGTTCTCAAAGTGAGACGTGGAGCCAGTCCTCCAAACAGGATTTAACTGCTCCTGCCAGCGGTGGTTTTGCAATCTGACACATCCATCCATTAGGGCCACTGCACGGAGCCTCTGGCCTGACCATAAAACACTCAGCCACAGACCTCCTTGGCTTTCACACAGGAGCCCAAGAAAGCCCACAACAGAAACCTGTTTATATAATTTTGGTTTTCTTTAGTAACACACAGCGGATGTCAGATGGATCTTAATCACTTGCTGTGAGGATGGATTTCTGTGGAAACCCAAGACAGACAGACAGATGTTCAGAGTTCTGGTTTCATGCCTTTTCATTTTTATCATTGTATATATGCGTACAGTATGTGTATATGTGTGCATGAGGCGTGTTCAAGCGTGACCTTGGCGGTCAGTCCATGCTTTCTAACTTGCTTGAGACAGGGTTCAGCACTGCATATGCCAATGTGCAGCTGGCAACATCAGCAGGGCTAGTCAGCTTCGGGAGTTCTTACCTCTGCCTTCCATCTATCTGTGGGAACAGTAGAATCAGAGATGTGCGTTATCATGCTTGATTTTACATCTGTCTGTGGGAACAATAGGATCAGAGATGTGCGCTATCATGCTTGCTTCTGCCCAGGTTTGGGGATTTGAACACAGGTTCTCATGCCTCTGTAACAGGCACCTTATCCACTGAATGATTTCTCCAGCCCTCGTGTGCTTTCTTAACCAAAAATGAGAGAGAGACAGAGAGAGAAAGAGAATGAGAGAGGGGCACATAAAAGAAAGAGAACAATGTTGAAGCATTCTGGTTTGTGACAGGCACTAAACATTCTACTTCACAATCTCACTTCTCGTATGATGGGAACGGTCTTCTTACCTCCTTCTGAAGGGACAGAAAAGCTCCATGTTCCTTAAACCTGGCCTGTGTTAAAACACTGGTCTCTGGCTGCAGGGAGCCCCACTCAACCCACCTGCCATGGGGGTTGGGCGCTAAGGGTTTGCATTTCTTAGAGGTTCAAAGTGAGTTCCTGTTGTTCTCCAGGCCTGTCCTTTTAGCATACTTGCCAGGTTTTCACAAGGACAATGAATCTCACAATTGCTTTGGTGGATCCAGTTCTTAAGTCAGGTATGGATGTTTGACTCCATACACTTTGAAATCATTTTTTAGTAAACTGATGTCCATGAGCTTCTAAAAGAACAAAGTAGTATTTAACCCAAACCTAGGGTGTTACAGACAACAACCCACAGATTATACTTCTCAAATAACTCAAGTCTTTTGACCTAGGGAAACAGATCTAACAGTCTTCAGATAAATCCTTACAAACTAGCTTTTCCCAGAGAGAGAGAGAGAGACAGAGAGAGAGAGAGAGACAGAGAGAGAGACAGAGAGACAGAGACAGAGAGAGACAGAGAGAGAGAGGTAAAAGGATACTATGGGAAGAGAGGAAGAGTGAAGGGAACAAGAGAGGACAATAGAATATATGTGACATGAAAGCAGAAAGAGGGACTATTTCAGGGGAGGAAGGGCTACCAAGAGGTGGCAGAGGAAGAAGGGATGGCAGAGGGGAAAATTAAGAACAAAGTATAATGACGAATATGTATGAAACAAAAACATCACATTAAAACCCATAACTCTTTACTCTAACTCAAAAAAATTTAATTTAAAACAAGGAAAATTTCAATATTTAAAAAAGAAATTGCTGCATTGAACGTACAGAGCTAAGTAAGCCATTACACAAAGAAGTTCTGTAGATGTATTCGTTTGAATGTAATTAGCTCCCATAATTTCATAGGTAGTAGCACTATTAGGAGGAGTGGCTTTGTCGGAGTGGGTATGGCCTTATTGGAAGAAGGGTGTCACTATTGGGGTGGGCTTTGATGTTTCTTATGCTCAAGACACTACCAAATATCGCAGGCGACTTCCTGTTCCCTGCAAGCCAAGATGCAGCCAGCACGACATCTGCATATATGCTGCCATGCTCCCTATCTTGACGATAATGGTTTGAACCTCTGAAGCTGTAAGTAAGCCCTCCCAATGAAATCTTCTCTTTATAAGAGTTGGCATGGTCATGGTGTCTCTTCACAGCAATAGACAGAAGTTGGTACCAGGGTCTGGGATATTGCTGTGATAGTCTGGACCATGGGTTTGTTTGGAGGAATTTGGACTTTGGTACTTTGGGTTATGAAAGCAGTGGAATGCTTTAAACACTGCTTAATGGGTCATACTGGTAGGAGCATGGAAGATAGGTGTTAAGAGTTATTGAACTGTCAGGGGCTCACTCAAGAGGAGAAGGAAGAGGAGATGTACATTCAGAGGAGAAGATTTTAGTATGTTGCCTAGCGATAATTTTTGTAATATTTTGGTGAAGAAAGTAGCTGCCCTTTGCCCTTGTCTGAAGAGTTTGCTTGAGGCTAAAGTGAAGAGTTTCAGATTAATTCCATTGGCAGAGAAAATCTCAAAGCAGCCTAAGACAGACTCTGTTGTGTGGCTTTTAGTGGTGACTCTAAAGAAGATTTATAATGAAAACCAGCAAACTGAGCAGCGTAAATTACAAAAAGTAAATTTTGAGGCGAAAAAGAGCACCAGGAAGTGGAATGGAGCTCAATCCTGTGTTCAAGAAGATAAATGGATTAAGAAATGGAATAAAGGGAGTGGTGACCTTAGAGCAAGATCCCACCCAGCTAAGTTTCCAATCTGTAGAAGAGAGCTAAAGAAAAGCTTAGATCTGGTGTGTGTGTGTGGGGGGGGGGGGGCACATCTTCAATACAAGCACTGAGAAGGCAAAGACTGGCAGATCTCTGAGTCTGAGGCCAGCCTAGTCTACAGAGCATGTTTCAGGACAGCCAAGCTTAGGTAGTGAAGAACAGAAAGCTGGTAAAGATGTAACTGAACAAGAGAGCCGTGTTCCAGCCCCAGTAAGCAGCAGAACTTGGCAGCTTCCGTCATGTGATTCTGGCTTTAGAGTTAAAGATTGAAGGAATGGGTTATGAAATTTGCTTCTGGGTTTAAATAAAGCCCCTGGGCCAGGCATGTGTCAGGGGTGTCCCTGAACGGTCTAGCAGATAGGCTATTGCGTGAAGCTGTGAAGTTGAAGTCTGCATTGCATTGGAGAACCCAGGATGATAGAGATGACAGAGGTTGTGAGATGTCTGCTGAGGAGAGCTGCTAACAGGGAGTGGAGGCAGCCCAAGAGAAAGACGTGTGTTGTAGTCAAACCTGAGTGGAGTTGGAGATCTGGAGAGTGTTTTGACATCTGACAAGGAGATGCAGTTCCGAGTTTGTCCAGCTGGTTATGGTCTTGCTTTGCAACTAAGAGATTACATGTAATTGGCCCGCATAATCTCATAGGAACTGGCATTATTAGGAGGTGTGGCTTTGTTGGAGTGGGTATGGTCTTGTTGGAGGAAGTGTGTCACCTTGGATGCTTCCTATGCTCAGGATACTGCTGAATGTCTCAGTCTATGTCCTGTTCCCTGCAAGCCAAGATGTTGCCAGCTCCATGCCTGCCTAAACGCCACGATGTTCCCCACCAGGATGATAATGGACTGAACCTCTACAAGTGTAAGTGAGCCCCCTCAATTAAATGTTTTCCTTATAAGAGTTGCCATGGTTATGGTTTCTCTTCACAGCAATAAAAAACTGAGACAAGGATAAGTTAAAGATAGAAGGAATGGGTTATGAAATTTGCTAAGACAACAGCAATGATTATAAATTATATGATTTATTATGTATACAGCTATATATTAATATAATGTACATATACAAATATATACAAACTGATTAGTGGATATATTCTTATACAGTATGTACTCTGACTATGCTATATATTGATATTAATTAATGCATTATTAATATAACTGAAGATGCTTCTAGACTTATAAATGACATTGGACTTTAATAAACCAATCATACACTGGAGATATTATTAAATGAAAATGCATGAATACTCATTGTAGTAAGTATCCTGGTTCAGCTCCATCCTCTTTTTTTTTTTTTTTTTTTTGGTTTTTCGAGACAGGGTTTCTCTGTGGCTTTGGAGCCTGTCCTGGAACTAGCTCTTGTAGACCAGGCTGGCCTTGAACTCACAGAGATCCGTCTGCCTCTGCCTCCTGAGTGCTAGGATTAAAGGCGTGCGCCACCACCGCCCGGCTCAGCTCCATCCTCTTAAACATGCACAGATTACTTCTGGGAGGCTAGTCATGGTCCAGCAAGAGTCACCTGACATGCACAGTGATGAATATCTTGTGTGCTTGATCAAACACTGCACAGAAAATGAAAACCAGAGTTGCTATAAAAACTTTCATAAGTCAAGTCTGCCTAAAGACCATCTGTATATTAATACTATATTTCTGTATTGTTCATTATAGAGAGGGAAATAATTACTATTAATAGAGTTAATATTCAGGGATGTACTCTGTATAGCTCGGTACAATCATGAGATTACACAGATATGAATTACTCACGAGGACCACGCTGGCTAAACACCTTTGTGAATCTAGGAAGGTCGAGCTGAGCACACAGGGGCCTGGATGTAGCAGTCAGTGCACGTTAGCTCTGGGCAGGGCTGTAGTGAGAAAAGGAGCCAGCCAGCTCCTTAAGCACTATCTCTTGGTTGAGACTATGCTCCTTCTGAAATGTTTTGTGCCACCTCTTTTCCTCCTCTTTGAGCTTCTCTGTTCTCAAGCCTTCCTGTATTTTTCACCACGTAGAATCTCATCCTTCAGCCAGGAGTATATTCTGCCTGAAAGAGACCGTTCATATCTGGCTTGCTTTGTATCTACAACACCCCACTCAGCAAATCTGAGAATACCAGAATGGGGAAACAATAAATTCAAATGGGTTCTGTGGGAAGGAGCGGGTTTAGAGGTGAAGAGAGTTTGTTGATCCTCGCAGAACAGTCTCTAGTCCCTTTTGCAAAACAGCATTGCATTTAGGTCCAGGCAAGAACACAGTCCACGGGAGCATCCCAGCTCTGAGAGGCGGGGCTGAGAAATGATACTGCCATCACCCTGCCCCACTGCCCGCAGCCACCACACAATTTGGCACGTGCTTGAGACTAGGGCTATAAACAGTTCTTAAATCTAATCGTAAAAGGGCTGTAATCCAAACTCTCTTCTCCTTTAACAGAGTCACTGTGTTTTGACATAAGCCTGGATCATGCTGTCACATGAGGTGAGTGGCTTAACTCTGGGTATCATGATAAGGGGCATTAGTGAATGTTCTAGTACAGTCTAAAAAGGAGAGTGACTTTTAAAGCTGTCCACACTCAAGGTTCTGCATTTTAAGCAAAACATATAACACTCCATGTGTTGTAAGAAGCCACTTGTTTATTTCCCGGCTGCCCAGACTCCTGAAATAATCACATAGAAACTATATTATTTAAACCACTGTTTGGCCCATTCGCTCTAGCTTCTTATTGGTTAACTCTTTCATCTTAATTTAACCCATCTCCATTAATCTGTGCATCACCACGAGGTTGTGGCCTACCAGCAAAGTTTCAGCGCATCTGTCTCCAGCTCCATGACTTCTCCCTGACTTCACTTCCTGTCCCCCAGCATTCGGTTTAGTTTTTCCCCACCTAGCTCTACTCTACCCTATCAGATAAAGCCAGTTTTCTTTATTAACCAATGGTATTCAAAGCATACAGAGGGGAATCCGACATCATCCATGTAGACAAGGTCCAATTAACTTGAAGCCTTGCTGTGGAGGCAGGAGGCTGGCGGCCTTAGTAATAGCTGTTCTGTGTTCATGGGAACAGATCCACAGCAGCCTTGGATCTTGAGGTCATCCTGATATTGTGTTAATAAGTGCAGAAGAGAGGCAATCCGCTGTGAGCATCAACTGGCAAGCAGAGGAGTGGTGGGGGAGGGGGGTTGGCGGAACGCTTCTATGTGAGCTAGGGTTATCACTGGAGTGTAGGCCCAGCCTTGTGCAGTCCACACTGGAGAACAGGATTCGAGTAGTCGTTGTTCCCCATGCACACTGTGGGGGATGAGTAGGTAGAGGATGTTGGAGCAGTTAACACATTGCTGCAAAAATTATCAGCATAGGTGCAACCAATGAGACATTCACCTTGTGTTAGTTAAACAGAATAGAAACAAGGAATTTCTAGAAATGGAGACCATGGTGGGAATTCAGGGCCAGGACTATCCGTCCTTTTAACAGAATGGCAGGATGCTGTCAACTACAGACTTCATAGTTGAGAACTGAGCAACCGAGTCACAAAAATATCATGAAAATTCTTATAATGCTGTAAGTATGCTCATGATTATTATGTCAGGCCACCATCATATCTACTCCCGCGGCCTGCAGTGAGTCACATGACAGACATACCTGTTAGGCCTTTCAGCCAACTTCCTCTCACTTATAGGAGAGAGCGGCTCCAGTTAGACATGCTCGAGACCCACCAAGCTGACAGGCACACTTTCCATGCTTGTCAGACAATGGATCCAGAGAGATTGCGAGTTGAAGGTATCAGAAGACAGCTCCACAGGTGGCATGAGTGAACTCCTGCTAGATAGCTCATGTCGGCCAGCCAGGTTGGCTCCATGCTTCTGACCTGTTTCCCCTAATCCTAAGGGGGAATGGCACTCACAGACAGGGCTGCTCTGGGAACATAGGTGGACCAAGGTGGACCAGGAAGCACTTTATATTCTGTGTGCCACACTCTCCTCAAGGTGTCACAGGTACCTTTTAGATTAAAGAACTAATCAGCCAGAAATAGCTGGTTCTCACTTACTGGAGCCTGCACTGAGGCATTCCTAAGGAAAATGGAATATTAGGTAGAGGAAGGGAGAAGGAGGAAGAGGAAACAGAATAACAATTCTCAAGTAAATCCCCCAATCTACCTAAAGAAGCAAACACATGTGCATGTGGAATGATCTAATATTTCCACAGCCACACGCCAAGGCCCATAACACATAGGCCATACAGCACACACAGGCCATTTGGAAAAAGCCAAGGTTTAAAATGATGTCACTGGAGACAGGAAACCAAACAAGTCCCCAGACAAAGTCAGGGCCGTATGACATCTTTCCATACTTTGTTCTCCAGCAGGATAGTGACAAGAGCCACTGTCATATGGAAAGCGTTTTTTAGAAACACCTGGCAGAACTAATTTAGGAGGAGAATTTTTTCACACAGATTTAATACAATGAAATATAAGGTGTGTCTGAGACACAAGGTTGCCCTGCTCTGAGGTTAGATCAGGGGAGATAAAGTTCCTTAATTCCCACATCATTTTAGCTACGGATTTAATGGTCCTTTGGGGGCATGGATGAGGAGCTCTTTTCTTTTCTTTTTTGTGATACTCAGAAGGCTCATTTGACACTTTTCTCATGGGGACAACTTTGGAAAAGAGATCACCAGAAAAGCTTGTTGTAAAATCCATCTTTAGCTCACCTTACATTGCGTTGTTCCCATAGATCTGCCTGCTGATAACAAGGAGGCGGACTTGCTGTTGGGGAGGATGGAGGCTGAGTCTTCCAGGAGAGCGCCCTATGTCGGTCCTCTGGCTGAAGAAGGTGTGAGCAATCCTTTTCCCTGGGGAAGATAGCACAGGGAGACTCACACTGCTTCTCAGTGTGACTCCATCCACTGGATGGGGCCCACAGAATTGTTCCTGTGCACAGAAGAGTTTCTCTGGTGAGTCGTTCACAGTCGTTGTTTGTTCTAGTAAAGGTACTTAATTCTGTTGTGTTTTCCTTTTCTTTCTGTGTTTAGCTTCTTATCTTTACTTTGTTTGCTTGACAATTGGCTTTGACTTTGTCTGGGGTATCCAACAGGCACTGCTGACTGAGTTAAGTTCATCAATATCCTTTAGTGTCCTTCAAAATCTGAGGAGGGCTTGTTCTCAGATCCCCGTAAATGCCAACATCTAGAGACGCCTAGGACCCTTGGAAAAAATTCTGTCGTGTGTGCGTGTAGAACTAAGCACATTCCTTCTGTAGTTTAAATTGTGTCACTTAGATACCAGATGCAATGTAAGTGCTATGTAGATAGTTGTGCCACATTGTTTGGGGAGCAATGAAAGAAAAAAAGCCCTTTTTGCATAGATATAATTTTTTCCAGTTCATATCAATTATACAGAATATTGGGGTTCAGGTCACTGACATTTTCATAGCTGCATGAAATATAATTTGATCATATTCCTTCCTATTTTCTGAAGCACATACTTGATCCGTGGTTGGTTGACTTTATGGATGTAGTGATACTACAGGGAACATTGGGAAGTGGACCCTGATTTCAAAGAGCCCGTTATTTAAAAGATGGATAGGTAGGGAGAATATGATCAAAATACATTGTATGAAATTCTCAAAGAATTAATAAAAATATTTCAAAAAAGATGAGCGCAAAGATGGGTTACTTCAAAAACAACACAGTAGCTACCCAATCAGAGTTCTACCAGGGTGCTGAGAAAGCTTGCGGTGAGGGTGTCTGTTTTAGAAGGATGACAGTTGAGGCTCTGTATCTGTTGCAGAACATTTGATCACACTGTGTGGGAATGTGCCTCTGTCCTTTCTTGCCTTACTAAGGTACCTCTGATTGGTTTAATTAAGAGCTGAATGGCCAATAGCGAGGCAGGAGAGGATAGGCAGGGCTTCTGTGCAGAGATAGGAATGGGGACAGGGTAGGGTGGAAGGGGTGGGGTGTGGGGTAGAATCTGAGAGGTGGGGGATTGACCAGGGAGATGCAGAAGTCAGGCATACAGTATGGAGGACAGATAATGAGCCACACAGCAGAACATAGACTAATATAAATGGGGTAATTTAAGTTTTAAGAGCTAGTTGGAAATAAGCCTAAGCTAAGGCCAAGATTTCATAATTAATAAAAAGTTTCTGTGTCATTATTTGGGAGCTGGTAGTCCAAAGAAAGGCCAGCTACAGGTATCTGAACTTAGGTGTGAACAAGGAACAATTATTACTGAAAATGCATATAAATAATTTGATCAATGCCTGGTATAGAGAGTTTACATGACTAGCCGAGCCATGAAAGTGAGCAGGTGGCAGATCCTGAGTCTGTGCTCTGGATCCGAATGCAACCCTGGCAGAGGAAGGTAGAGAGAGATGAAAGGAGTGGCAGCAAAATAGAGAGCGCTACAGATGCCCAGCATGGCTGGACCTGGGGTGGCCTGACCGTAAGACTGGAGAAAGTGTGAGGGGACCAGGCTGGAGCCCTGGGAGGGAGGGAGGGGTTACAGAAGACCCATGGTCACACCAAGGGGCCTGGCTTCTACTACATGGACACTAGGCTTTAAGTTAGAAACGCAGGAATTGTGTGTGTGTGTGTGTGTGTGTGTGTGTGTACAGTTGAATCTCATTATGAGAGACCGTCCCTGGTGTGGTAAGAAGGATGAGGCAGTGGGCAACAAAGCAGATTAAGACAGGGATATTTAGAAACCATAACATTCTGTAAGAGAATAGCAAACCACAGTACAGATGTGGAGGGGAGGGGAACATGGAGGATCTGAGAAGCCTCTGGCCAGCAGAACCCCTCGCTTTGAAAGCCACTGCTAAGATGGTCCCCAGGGTACGTGCCTTCTTTTTTCTTTTCTTTTCTTTTTTTTTTGGTTTTTTTTTTTGAGACAGGGTTTCCCTGTAGTTTCTAGAGCCTGTCCTGGAACTAGCTCTTGTAGACCAGGCTGGCCTCGAACTCAGAGATCTGCCTGCCTCTGCCTCCCGAGTGCTGGGATTAAAGGCGTGCACCACCACCGCCCGGCCTTACCTGCCTTCTTATAGTTATCCTTTCAAGCAGTTTCTTATGCTGTGTCAGTGTGGCCAACAGTGGTCACTTCCGAGGTTAACTATATAAGAAGATGTGAGTGTCGTGTAGCCCTTCACTGCCCACACAGTACGCCCTCACCAGTTTTGTTTCCTAGTCTGATTTTGATCGGCACAGGCTAAGATACGATGATAAGTAGGAAAGGACCCGGCCACAGTTTCCCCTTCAACTACACCTCCTTCTAGATCTTCTGCAGAAGATCTTTTCCCTGTCACGACCAACTTTTGTGGTCATCCATCAGGCGGCTCACCAGTTCCTACATATGGCTGGTTCCCCAAGGCATGCTGCTGTCGCCCCACAGAGGGTGTTTGAGGACTGTTCCTGAGGTCTCCTCTGCTGGCCTGCCCGTTACCTTTCCCCAGGGATCTCCAATAGAGGCGGTGTCAGGACAAGCTGTGGCTGGGTCAGCTACTTCAGCCAGCAAACATCCCTGGTTGTTTCTCTGTGCTGGTAGCTGTTTACAGCCCAGGAGCCTGGCTGGTGTGCTTGGGACCTTCCTGGAAAGAGAAAATGCAGATGCGACAGGACTGTCGCTGCCACAGGCACCAGCCATGTTTTATGCTGTTGATGTGGCTCAAGAAGGCATAAACATCCAGGACACCCTGCTGACTTGGTTACTGAAGCTGCCACAAGCATGTCCCGGCTCATTGCCAGTGACCATGCTAGAGATATTCAAACCACTAGAAAGTAGTGTCTCTGGATTCCCCGAGGGACTCCCAGGACCTGAAACACAGCTTAGCTCTTCCTGCTGCTCTGGCCCTGACTTTACCCTAAGGCCACTATGCACAGCTATCCCATGGCTGTGACAAATTATTCAATAAAGCACTACTAGAGTGGGCTAGTAATCCCTGTTGCTGGAGTGTTGGCCTAGCAAGGATGAAACATATAAAACCAGGCATGCTAGTCTCTGCCTATAATCCTACCACTCAGGATGTAAAGACAGGAGGATCAGAAGTTCAAGGTCACCTTTGGCTACAAAGTTAGTTTGAGGCCAGCCTGTGCTAGATAAGACCCTGTCTCAGGAAAAACAAACAAATAATTGTTAGGGCAAGGAAGTGGCAAGTGTAATATTAAGGACAGCAGCTAACCACCTGGTATTTTATTAGATATTAATTTATTTATATATTGTCCACCCCTGCCAATGTAGTGTAACCCCTTACTTTATCTTTAACTAGGGGATGTGTGTGTGTGTGTGTGTGTGTCTGTGTAAGCATGTGAATGCAGTACCCTTGGAGGACAGAGAGGACATCCGATCTTCTGGAGCTGAAATTACAGGCTATTGGGAACAGCTTGACAAGAGTACTAGGAACTGAATTCTGTTACCTGCAAGAGAAGTTCATGCTCTTAACCACTAAGTCTTATTGACTTAGTGGTTCCCTCTTTCCTTATTGAGGAATTTTTCAGGCAAAACCTGCTCTCAGAAAGTTCTCGAATATAAATCAGCTCCCAAAAGAACCAGCAATATTGATCTGCTATTCACATTGACTCAGGGAGGTTTCGTTTTTCCTTCCCATTCTCTTTCTCCCTCCCTCCCTGTTGGAGTTCGGTCTCAATGAATTTGTATGTTCCAGGGTGGGGGCATGTGGATTAGAAATGTTAGGCAGAATAGACAGAGATACAAAAGAGATACAGAGATTTAGGATATTACCCGGAGGGCAACTCAGTGAATACTGAATACTAAATCCAACCAAGTTTATTTTCTGTATGTTTATATACCCCAATGGATGGGGAGGAAGGCAAAGACTACTTTAACATGACACAAAGAACAACCAGAACAATTACTTGCTTTAGTACTTGAGACATCAAGTCACTGTTTCCTGAGTTAAGCATCCTGAAGTTTTGGGCAGGATATGCAGTGAATACACCCTAGACCAAGTATCCTATGTCAAACCTCCTGTTTCAAAATGAAGGAACAGGAATAGGCTTGAATTCGCTGATCCCTTTGGTCAAGGTGGAGCAGATCCACTTCTATGGACCATCTTAATGTCCACAATACCACATAACCATACCCTAGGACTGGATATCTTGTCTTTGGCCATATCTGTTGTCAATAACTTTGAAAGAGTAAAAATAAGCTCAAACTCTCTGACCTTTAGTCAGGGTGAAACAGGACTCATATCTGTGGGCCTCCACACCTCCCTCCCTCCCTCCCTCCCTCCCTCCCTCCCTCCCTCCCTCCTTCCCTCTCTGCTTCCCCTCCCTTTGTCCTGTCTTCACCTACTTTCACTGGACTGGTATTTACTGACACCTAAGACACATGAGCATACTGCCTATATAACATATTCATACAAAGGCACACGTGCCTTTGCTTTTCCTGAGTGTTTGGGGAGAAAGGGTGTGGGGTGGGTAACTCTCCGATATGAAGGATGAGGGTGATGGGCGCTTGGAGAATCTGTTGAGAAATGACACTATGCACAGAGACACAACCTGAACTGAACACATAGCGAAGCCATGAAGACTACTCAAGGGGTAAATATAAAGTTAGAAAGGAAGATATAATCTTACCATGGTATTTTTATGACAAAAATATTTCCTAGATCAAGTCACATGTTCAAAACACTCAATAAAATCCATTCCACAGAAAAGGTAAACATTTCTCACCTATAAAAACTGTGACATAAGGGGACAAAATAAGTAATCTGGGATTGGTAGTGAGCTAGAAAAATAACACATTGCTTAAAGCAGGAGTAAGCAAAGTATGGCCCATGGAACAAGTTTGACATACAACTTGCAGTTATAAATAAAGTTTTATTGGCACAAAGCCATGCATACCCATTTCTATCTTTATGTATGGTTGCTTTCATGCTATAATAAGAGTTTGAGTACTTACAGCATAGAAGGTGAGGCCTACAAAAACGAAAACCAAACAAACAAACAAACAAAAAAACCAGTCTTGTCACTGAAAAAGTTTCAAGACCTCAATTCCTCAGGAAAGAAGTTCTGGTGCCAAACAAGATCCTCGCCAAGAATACAGTCCTCGTATTCAGTTTGGTACATTGATGTTTGTACACCTGCTTTCCTTATCAGTGAAATGGTCAACCCCATCATGTTATTGTTCTCTATAATTCTCTGCAATACGGTCACAAAATTAATGATCTGGGATAATTTCCTGTAAGAGAAATTGCTGAGCGATCAAAGTATTTTCAGGGTAGCCTTCCTGGTGCGCTGCCCTTCAGCTCCGTCCTGCTGAGCTGTATAGAACAATCCCAGGCACTCCTGTTTACCCTGCGGCTGGACTTGGCATGCCGGGGCTTCCTCGCTGCTGATTCTCTCACCTGTGCTTGCTTTGCTGTGCACTTACAGGTCTCAGAACCCCCGTAAACCTGATTAAACTTGTCCCTCCTCTGCCTTCTCGGTTCACATGCCGATTGTTTGTGATTCCGACTTACATAATTCCGTGGTTTCTCAATAAAGAAATCAGCAGGTGGTGTGACTTTTTGTTTTCAAAGTTACCTCCCTGTGTAAAAATATAGGGCCAGGTGTCTCTCCCTGAGTCCAACAGACCCAGGCACTGAGACCTCCTAGGCCTCAAAACACAATCCTGAGGTTTTAAAAACGGAAAGTAAAATATTTTCCATGAGGGACCAAAGGCCTTGGACCATTCTCCCTTCTTTTACTATATGCGAAAACTAAAAAATAGAGCTCTCCTTCACTGTTTCCAGGGGTGTAACCTTCAGATACTTGGCTATTATATTTCCCACAATGCGACACAGTTGTGGTCAGTCTTTGTAAAGGCTGAAGCTGACTATCACTCACTTCCAAGAACTTCAGTGGGGAGGAGGGAGAGGGAGCTGGAGAAGGAGAGGATTCAGACCCACACCCTCTCCCATGGCATGGGAGGGATGTTAGGATTCTCTGTGGCCAGGGGTCAGAGAAATAGTGGGTTTGTCTACTTTTCTTTTGGGCAAAGAAGTAAGACATGTGGACAGATATGAACCTCTCATTCATGGAAGTAGTTTAGACAATTCTCTCTCTCCCTCTCTCTCCCTCCCTCTCTCTCTTCCTTCCTCCCTCCCTCCTTCCCCCTCTCTCCTTCCCTCCCTTCCTCCCTCCCTTTCTCTCTTTCCCTCCCCCCTCCTGTATGTGTGCACACCTGTGTGAGAATCTCGAGGTAAGAGGAGAATGCTGGTGTGTCCAGCCTTGCTCCTTTGCAATAGGATCTCCCACTGAACCCAGAATTAGGTGTAGCCCCAGCAATCTTCCTGTCTCTAGTTTTCACAGTGCTGGGGTTGCGAGCACACCTGATCACACCTAGCTTTTTGTGTAGGTGCAGGAGATTTGAACTCAGGCCCTCATGTTTCTCAGCAAGAGTTCTCACGCACCAAGCCACCTGCTTGGCCCTGGTTTAGGTCATCTTAACTAGCAGGCGTGGGCGCCATCTTTTATTTTGAGCTGCAGTCGCTCTGAGTTAAAGAGTTGATGGAGAATGTCTGGGATGGAGCGGAGGGATAGGGAAGCAGAAATAAGCAAGATGTGATTCTCACCCGGAAAGCACCGGGAGGGAGGGAGCCAAATGATAATCACAAGAGAAAGTGTGCCCACATAGCTGCTAGAGCCCACATTTTTTTTTATAGTGGGTTAACAATTTAGAGTTGTGTATTTTTAAGGAGTACCCTACCAAGTAAGTTATGGCTTGTGAACACAGCGCAGAATAATTAAACTAATTAACTTATCTAACTTACCAGACACTCACCGTCTTTCCTGGTAGGACTATCTGAAGTGCACTCTCCCGGCAGTTTTGAAGTGTGGGTAACATGACTGTAACTGTTGTCAAAGCATCCTCAACACAAGACGGACACCTGCTCTTGCTGACATTGTGCCCTGTTCACCATCTCCCCAGTGTCCTCTCATCCTACAAATACACGTAAGGAACGAGAACTTTTTGTTTCTTAACTTATTTGAGACAGAATTTCTCACATAGACCAGGCTGGCCTTGAACACATGATCCTCTGTCTCAGCCTCTGCAGTCCTGGGACCACAGGCGTGTAGCCACTGTGCCCAGCAGGAAGTTCGTTAATGGAAAGTGATAGAGAGTGACGGTGCCCTCTCAGAGTCCCCCTTGTCCTGGCCTCCTGCTTTGCCCTCTTCTCTCATTCAGTCACACATTTATTGGCTACTGACAAGACAAGGTGATCTGTGAGAGCCTGGGGATATAAGGACATTAAGGCAGGCATCTTGCTCTCCAGAATCTTGAGTTTAGGGCTTCCATTCCATTCTCCTTGTTGCTCCCCCTGGGGGTGGGAAGCAGGGGGGACATGTTGGGAACCCAGACAGGCTGCCACACAGAGAAGCTTGCCCCTCACTATGAAGCTTGTTCTGGCGAATTACCATGGGATGTCTCTCCCCCCCCCTTCTTTCTGCTCTGTCTCCCCAGTTCCTGTAACCACATCTCTACACAGAGTGCCTTTTGACCCCTAGGGATAAGGTTAAGGGAGAGGTGAAAAGTAAGCTGGCTGATTTTGACTTCTACCCATAGGCAGGGGGAAACACAGACAAAACATTGCCACCACGAGTCAAATCCACGTTCTCTGTCTAAAAGAGCTAGCTTCATCTATGTATCCCAAAGGGACTGGAGAGGGTGGATACGGTACCCTGGTTCCCATTATTAACCCAGAATACTTCATTAATCCATTTTTGAAAATCTAAAAACTAGTTACATTTTCATTGTTGTTAGGAACTCACGGGTGCCTCTAGGAGACCCATTACCAAGAGTGGATCCTAGCAACACCATGGACTTTGGGAGATGATGGATCACCACAGGCTCAGGTCACTCTGGTTGGGGGTATCAGTAACTGGGGGAGTACCCATTCCTGTGTATGCATGGGACACAGACGACTGTAGGTATGTAAGGGACAGGGCTTCTGTCACAACTTTCTCTACTTCCTGTTTGGTATGGCTATGAACCTAAAACTGCTTTTAAAAATTAAGTCCATTAACAACAACATTCACAGACTTACTGTAAAAATAAAAACCTGTAGAAAATGCAAAGAGGAAGATAAGAATCAGCCAGTATTCTCCCTTTTCCAGTGAAGGAGGAGTAGGAGGAGACTTAGCCATACCCATGGGTCCTGTCCAGATGTCTATAACTAAGGGTGTTAGTAAGCACGTGTAGTTTGTTTTTCTCCTAATACTGGCCTACACAGTTTTTAACAGCTGCATAGTATTGCAGGTATGAATGTGGCATAATTTACTGAGGTAGTCTTAAATTTAATGGCCATTAGGACGTTTTTCCTAACATAAATGGTATTACACTGAGTATGTTGAATATTTATAGTTTTTGTATATTGACATCGTTTTTGAATCTATGCATCTTTTCACTCCACACTGCATCTGAGAGGATGATGTCATGAGCTGTACGTAATTTATCCTGTACGAGGTCCTGCTCTACACAGAGTACAGGTGTCGGCAGAGTTCTCACTATATTAACTCATCTTCCAGAGCAAGGAAGATAGCTCATAGGGTAAAGCACTTCCTACATGAGCATGAGGATCTGAGTCCACATGGCAACGCGGTACACATTCCCAACCCAGTGCTCGTCAGGTGATACACAAGGCAGACAGGAAAAGTCCTAGAAGCTTGCAAAGTGCAAGGTGAAGTACAACACTGACGGTTGACTCCTGACCTCCACACACACTCCTGCACTCAGATACACACAGACACATACACATGTCCCCTGACCTCCACACACACCCTGCACTCAGATACACACACACACACTCACACACACACACACATGTCCTCTGACCTCCACACACACACTCCTGCACTCAGATACACACACACACACACACATGTCCCCTGACCTCCACACACACCCTGCACTCAGATACACACACACACACTCACACACACACACTATGTCTCCTGACCTCCACACACACTCCTGCACTCAGATATACACACACACACAGACACGCAATGTCCCCTGACCTCCACACACACTCCTGAACTCAGATACACACACACACACACAATGTCCCCTGACCTCCACACACACTCCTGAACTCAGATACACACACACACACACAATGTCTCCTGACCTCCACACACAGTCCTGTACTCAGACACACACACACACACACACACACACACACACACACAACACACACACACACACACACACGTCCCTGGAGCCTCACTGACCCCAAAGAGAAAGCCACATTGTTACTTACGGATCATTCCCATGAAACCTTCAGGACCTCCTTCAGAAATACAGGAAGACTTTGGGATTCAAAATGTCTTACCTCAAAGGCACTCAATTATAAATAATAATGGTTATCATTTATAAAGCACTTATTGAGTGCCTGGCACTGTACTAGGTTCTTTATACAAAAAAGTATTTATGAATACCTACTGTGTGCCAGACTTTGTTCTAAAGGCTCACAATGCAGTAGTTAAGAAAGACATGCAGAGTCTATGCTTTCTGGAAGCCTCCATTCTAGTAAGAGCAGATGATACTCAACTTAAAAAGTCTTAAGTTCTTGTTTATGTGCATGTATGTGTGAATGTGTGTGTGTGAGAGTGAGAGAGAGAGAGACAGACACAGAGAGAGAGACAGAGACAGAGAGAGAGACAGAGAGGGAGACAGAGAGAGAGGTGGGGAGGTCAGAGGACTCGTGGGAATTGGTTCTCTCCTACCATAGGAGTTCTGGGGGTCTAACCCAGGCAGTCAGCTTGGTGGCAGGTACCACTAGCCACTGAGCCATCTCATCAGCCCATCCTTAAGTTTATAAACACACAAAAAGATAGCAAGTTTTACATAAAGAATCAAAATTCCTAGCAGACAGTGAATACATTAAGAAAGGCCTCTGAAGGGAATACAATTAATTTTACTTCTTTTTTTGAGACAAGGATTGCAATTTATCGAAGTTGAACTCACAACTCTCCTATCTTTGCCTACTGAGTAGGTGTACAACACTATACCTACCTAATCAAAATCTTAGAGAATGGAGGAGCCGCCCTAATGAACTTTATCCATGAGAGAACCCAGTTGTGTTGCTGCTCTGGGAAAATCAGGTTGAGGCCGGATTGTTTATTAATGGTAACACCATGGTTCCGGTTCTGTCCTTTGTCCACAGAATGTCACGCTGAAGAGTAACAAGGTCTGGTCCATTTATCACCAAGAGGGAACAATGGCTGTGGGTGGCACTAAGTAGGTGGGGAAGATGAAAGGCGGGTGGCTTGGAAAATGTAAGCTCAGAGTTTATTGTTGCAGGTGTGACTGGCCCAAGAAAAACGGAATTGCAATGGGAAAGTGAGCTGTGTCCTATGAGCATCAAGGAGCTGGGCCAGGTGGGGAAGAGAGAATGTCCAAAGATCTCATAGGTAGGGCCAGGTTGTTTGCGGTGGGCTTGACACCTTCCTTGCCTGTCTCCATATTCAGGACCTTGGACTTCAAGATTGTCAATGAATCTTAAAGAAAAACACTGGGTCAACTCTCTGTCACTCTCACAAACACCTGAGAAAATCCACTTAGAAGACAAGAGATTTACTCTGGCTCAGTTCTGGGGGGTTCTATCCAAGACCAGGCAGAGCTATTGTTGGACGTGAGCCTCCTATTAGGAGGTGGCGGAAATGTGAACATGTAGTGCTTAGAGCAAGGACTTCTGTCCACTCGAGTGTGCCCTTGAAGGAGAAGCCCTGTCTTGAGGTTTGCCCTGCCTCATACACTCATAATGAGGTTGCCTTCCAGTCCCCCTAGAGGCATAACAACAATGGGTCTGACCAGAATTTCTCTGGTGTTTTCTTTAATTCATCAGCTTACTGTTCCGAAGAACAAACTATGGAAAGAAACTCCTATTAGGGTAGAAGTCTCATAGCCTGGTTGGCTAACTCAGCCTTCTTTGGGGCTTTCTTTCTATTTTCTAGATGCTTATTACAAGGATTTTGGAAAAATTCACAATTTCTTTAGAGTTAGGAAGTTTAAAGTTATTAGTTTTGTTAGCTATCCATGTTTGAATAGAATTGGGAGTGCAATGGTTTTTCCCTAAATGCAGAAATATGGGCAAAAATAATCTAGCATAAGTGGGCAGTGTGCATCATTCAATTCCAGACATGTCTGTACCTTTTATGTGTGGGTCACAATGTCCAAGGTTTTGAGGGAGGTCCTGATGCTGCTGGCTGCTTTCCACTAAGGCACAAGGACAGTCTCTCTCCATGTCTCTTAGGAACAGATATATAAGTAGAGGATTATTTTTGTTAAAGCACACCTACACAGTTTCACTTTTTCTTGATCTGTGGAATCATTTCTGAGGGTCTGAGACCCTCCATGGTAGGTTTTAGGTGTGTGTGTGTGTGTGTGTGTGTGTGTGTGTGTGTGTGTGTGTGTGTATGCATATCTGTGCATGTTTATGAGTTTGTTAAAAAATGAAGACACAAGACGGGGGAGATAAATGAGTCAGTAAAGTGCAAGCATCAGTGCCTAAGCTTGATCCTCAGAAACCATGTTTTAAAAAAACAAGCCAGGCGTGATGGCTGATGCCTGTAATCCCAGTGCTGGGGAGGCAAAGCTAAGAGGATTCAGGGTTTGCTCCCCAGCCAGCCTTTCCTACAGTGAAGAAGTTTGTATCAAAAACCAAGATGGCTGATGCCTGGGGTGGTAGCAGAAGTTGTCCGTTGGCTTCTGTATGTACCTTTATACATGCCTTTATATACACCAACGAAGACTTGTGAATCCCATCTGTGTTGCTTAGCGTCTGTGCATACCTGTGGGGTTCAAGAACATACATGCTAATAAGTATTGCAAGTACTATACCCCAGGTTTAGCATCTAGTCCCGGTTAGTGGCTCTCTCTCTAGGAAAAAGATTTCTTCTATGAGATGTAAAGATATCGATAACTAGACCATATTTTGGGCCATCAAGTCACACCCTCTAGGTAGAACTTAGCTGTCTACAATTCTTAACTTTTTAAAGTGGATCTCATGTGGCTGAAGGGAAGTGCCTTTCCTGGTGTAAAGTGTCAAAGGAACAAAAGTCAGTATGGACAGGGAACTCCGTCCTGAATCAGATCTATGGGGGCTTCCTTCACAGTGTTATCCCCACTTCCTAACTTTACCCAACAGGCAAACCCCAGACACTCAGAACTGTCTTAAGATCTTGGTGTTCACAGGAATCCTTGGGAACCTTAGCCAAAGCCAGCCTCCTGGTCAACCTCTGCCTGCGTCAGGAGGGCGAGGTGACGTGAGGGAACAGTATCCTGACATGCGCCTGGGTGACTCAGGTGCAATCTGTCCATGGTCCCTCTGAGAAACAACATCTAGACCAGCGCTGTGTCAGTTTGCTGTCTGTTGCTGTGATAAACACGGTGACTGAGAGCAACCTGGGGAAGAAAGGCTTTATTTGGCTTACACATCCTGAGCACAGTTCATCACTGAGGGAAGGAAGGGCACCGTCTCAAGGCAAGGGCTGAAACAGACACCTCAGAACACTGCTTCCTGGTTGCTCCCAATGGTTTACTCCTCAGCCAGCTTTCTCACACAACTCAGGACCACCTGCCCAAGAGCAACATCACCCACAGTTGGCTAGGCCCTCCCATATTAATCATTAATCAAGAAAATGCCCTAAAGACCTGCCTACAGGCAATCTGATGGAGACGTTTTCTCAGTTAAGTACTCTCTTCCTGGAGGGTTTTAATTTGTGTCAAGTTGATGCAAAACGAACCAGCACAAGTGCCTCTCATTTTAGGGTGATGTTGTGAGGGGGGGAACTTTGACCTTGCTTAGAGATATTTTTGATGGTCATAATTGGTGTGTGTGTGTGTGTGTGTGTGTGTGTGTGCCTGCCCCTCGTAGAGTTCAAAGACAACATCTTAGTATAAAGAGAACATTACTGACCAGTAACTATTTACCTGGTTCCCAACATAGACCAATGCTGAGAAATGGTACTAAATCTTCATTCTCTCCTAGCCTCCAAAAAAAAAAAGATGGGGTGGGGGGATAAAAAGAAAAAAGTTAATAACCCCTTTCAGAACTTCGATAGCTAAGATGGGGAGTAGCTTAGGAATAGAATATTTGCCTAATATATACAAAACCCTAGTATATACAAAACCCTGAGTCAACTCCCAGCAAATAAACAAACAAACTTCTTAAATTGAAAATTTAGCAGTAAAAAATGTTTCATGCCAACAGCAAGCAAACCTTCTGTAGACCCGAGTCCCTGAATGTTTGTTCAGCTCCGTTGGATTCCTCTTCCAGCGTACACTCTACACCTGACAAATTAGATACCATCTCAAACGCACACTCTTTGGGACACGCCATAAAGTAGATTTGTGTCTGGTCACCAAGCCTACTGTCTACAGGAAGAAAAAAAAGCCCATGGGCCTAATTTTAGTTAGAAAGTTTAACACAAATTTGTTGGGGGTTGAATGAAGGTTATGTAAGGATGTCATGAATTTGCGACATGAACACGGGACAACCAATGTTGATGTTTTTCAAGAAGGAAACTTGGATGCCAAAAGTTAGAAGGAACACAGGAATGCCTGTGACCTTCAATTTCTAGAGACTAGTTTGGGTAGGTTACACCCAAATGTTTCTTTCTGAAGACAAATAGCATCGTTGGGTTTTGTAGAATCTTGAACATGGCCCTCTGTGCAGCAGATCTCTCTGCTGACTTATGAACTCATAACTCTGTTATCAGAAGAGCAGTAATAATAAAAATGAACATCAATGTGCAAATTGTACTCCAGGGTTCAGCTGCCTTGAGTCCCGGTCTCTTGCTTTAATTCTTCCGGTATTAATCAGGAGGTAATTTGGCCAACCTCTCCCACAAATGTACCAAGTTTCATCTAGGAAAATAGCTTTGACATTTTTTTCTCTGCATGCACCAACTAATACTTCTACTTCTGAACCTGCCAGGGGAATCTACGGACACAGGAGTCGTGAGAACACAGGGACCACCCCACAAACAGTCATCACCTGGGTCGTGTCTGCCACTGTGTCTGGCTACCAGCTGGCAACAGTAAGCCACTAACTTGGTCCCTAAGCCAACCCTGAATTCCAGGAAATTAAAGTTCAGTACATAAGTCTGCCCAGATCTTGGAGAGAAATGTCAAGGAGACGGTATCCTGGATGGCTCTAAATACAGCCAGGTAATTACCGTTGAAGCTCTCTGGAGGAGACGCACTCAACTGCTCACGTGAAGCAGCGAAGCAGCGAAGGACTCCTTTGTTTGTTGACAGAAGCTGTCTCTATGTAGTCAGCCATCTTTGGAGTGGGTGTTGGCAACCCAATCAATATTTGGGTACTGCTGAGTTACTATGCCACAGGCTTGGCCATAGTTAAAGACAAGAAACGGCCGTAGTGTGGCTTCTTAGGCTACACTGTTTACTAAACTGAGCGTGTCGGTTTTCCTCACCTCAGTTTTCAGTTCACGAGTCACGCTTGGCCTGAATATTGTGTGAAGAGTGGTCACTGCTCTTTTCTGTGTGCTGGAGAAATCTGTCAAGACCATCGATTCTCCAAATGCTGCTTTAAAGATCTCTCACCTTCTTCTAGCAAGATCGGAGAATCTAGACTTGAAATGCATCAAACAGATCAGGCCCGGAGTGCAGCAAGTTGCTGCCTGTGGTGTAGGACCCACCGACAGCTTTACTTTCTCTTCTTGGTGCCTTAATTTTCTGTCTTGGCAAAAGATGCCGAGATGGCTTGCCGTTAAGAAAAGTATGAATCTGTGTTTATCTCAAATAGTTTGCGCTGTTCCTCATCAGCCAGAGGCCCACCACAGGTGTGAATATTTGTTTATTATCCAAACATAGCAAAGTAAACAGGCACATTTTGCACACCCCATTCCCCATACAATGCTTTGAATATTTTCTTTGTGATGGTCAATGACTTTGTTTAACTTCAAAAACAGCCTGAATTGAAAGGAGGGGCTGGGAGACTTGAAACTGTTTGCACAAGGTCTGAAGTGAATGATGGCTAGGCTAAGCTGGGCATAGAGTCCTGACATTTTGTCAGCTCCCCAAGGAGGCAGATGCAATGTCCACAACTCACCTGCCATGTGCTGATAGAAAAACAACCCCTGTTATGCATAGATTTTTTAAGGCTACACACGTGACCTTTAACCCCAGAGCCTTTCCAGAGTTTTCCACCGGGTATCAGAATTCGCCCAGCTATTTCCAGCTGGGCATCTCCTTGAGCCTTACTTGCAGCTCAGCATTTTCACAGTGGTGCCTATTGTTGAAGGGCCGTTTCCCCTCCCCCACGGCAAGGACCATTTGGTGAAATCAGAGGGGGGGGGGTGGGCGGGTGCGGGGGTGGGGGGCAGAGGGGCAGGGGTTGGGAGGATAAGGGGGGTGGGAATGGCGACTTGCTAGGATTGTTAAAGCTTACTAGCCTTTTGCTTTCCAGTTGAATCCTAGTGTCTTGAAAGAGGAATATTTTTGTGGCCACTCGAATTCCTGTCTTCATGTCAGGTTTCTGAAGACCTTGAAGGATCCTGGGAGGCAAACAATTTATCCGTGCTGTGAAGTTCAGTGTCTTGACAACAGAGTGGAAACTCAGACAGACACCCAGACTCTAAGAACCGGTGCTTAAAATCACCAAAAAAAAAAAAAAAAAAAAAAAAAAAAAAAAAAAAAATCTAGTGGCTGAATTTCAGGGCAAAGTACAAATCTTTTGATTAGTATTATCTGCTAACCTGATTAAAATTATCAAAGATTATTTATTAGAAGAGGAATTGGGAGGGCATACCTAATAAATAACAACATGGAACATATCCAGGAGAAAAGAATTCAGGCCTAAAACAATATATTTCCCATATATTAAAAGGGTTCACAGAGCAAACAAACATATCTGTTGAGTTAACCAGAGGGCCAGCTGGGGAACTGGAGTGAAAGAAAAATCACCTAGAGCTGTCGGTGATGCTCCACCAGGGTCTGGGAGTCCCTGGCCTGGTGACACTGTCTTTTGAGATAAATCAGAGCTGCCATGGACTATGTAACAAGGCAACCGCTCTCTAGAACTTGCAGTGAGGCTGAATATTTCCACTGTTCCTTCCAAGGATGGTTCATTTATTTTTCTGACTTCTCGGATTGTCAGTCCAAAGGACCCCAACATTTGCTGTGCACATGGGTGCTTATAGCACCTCCATAGAAATTTCCACTGAAGTGAGCTAAAAATAGCCGAACGAAAGGAAAGTGGTGGGCTCTGTCTTTCGAACTATTAACACCATCATTTCCTTCACTTAACGGACGACGGAACTGAGATACAGAGAGTGGAATGGTTACAGAGTTCATAAATGATAAACCCGTCATTTCTTTAATGCCCTGGGACAAAATTCGGTGCCAATCTATAATGTCTAGCTCACTCTAGACACTGTTCTGTCTGGAGATTCAATATGCTAAGATTCAAAACCTGCAATGATCTAGAAATGAAGTAGGCTCATCAATTGCTCTGAAATGCACCTCCCACATACACATACATGAACTGTCCCTCGGTATCTCAGGGGTTAGTTTTAGCACCTCTGCAGATGGCAATCCACTGGTGATAGTATCTTTCCCAAAGCGTCAGTGTTTGCAATAGCCTATGTACAGCCTTCTACCATCTTTAAATCGTCTTCAGGTAATCTATAATACTGAATGGCATGTAAGTATCCATTAAATTGCATTTTTTAGAGAATAATAATGAGTAAAAATCTGTACACATTAAGTACAGACACAGTTGTATCTGTGTGTGTGTGTTTGTGTGTTGGAGTGTGTGGTTAAATGCACATGTACAAAGGTCAACCTTGGGTAGTCTATCCATCTACTTTAAACTCACCAGCCCAGAGTTTGCCAAGAAGGGCAGGTCAGCTAGCCATCGAACATCAGGGACTGATTTTCCAGATTCCCTATTACTGGGATTGTAAGTATGTGCCCACAGCTTGATTTCTTTTCTAGGAGAGTTCTGGGGATCAAACTTCATGTCTTCATGTTGTAAGACAAACACTCTACTGGAAGAGTTACGACCCCTGCCGCAGACATAATTGTTCCAAATATTTTTCTGTTCTTTTAAAAAATTATTTTAATTGAAATAAAATTACATCACTTTTCCCTCCCCTCCAGGTGCCTTCCCTGGAACCCCTTCCGTGAACCCTGTCTTTCTCAAGTTGATCTTCTATCTGTGGCTGATTAAAATCCTAAATGTAGGCTGAGCAAGGTATCTATCAAAAGAAAATGGATTTCAAAAAGTCAGTACAAGCAGCAGGGACAAATCCTGGTGCCACTGCCAGTGGCCCCACAGTCTTCCCCAGCCATGCAACTATCACCCACATTCAGAGAATCTAGCTTGGTCCTATTCTGTTTCCTTCCCCGTCCAGCCAGAGTTGGTGAGCTCCCATTAGCTCAGGTAAACTGTTTCAGTGGGTTTCCCCATCAAGACCCCTGACACAGACATAATTTTTCCAAATATTTTTTCTGTTCTTAAAAAAAAATTTTTGAATTGAAATAAAATTACATCACTTTCCCCTCCCCCTCCAGGTGCCTTCCTGAAACTCCATAATGGTCTTGGTCCTTCCTCACAGCAATGGACCTTGCCCTCTCTGGGGAATGGATGAGGGGTGGGGTGGGGGAAGGTATAGGGAATGGGAGGAGGGGAGTGAGTGAGAACCGGGATTGGTATGTAAAATGAAAAAAAAAAAGATAGTTTGTTTTATTTTTAAAAAAAAAAGAAAAGAAAAAATTTTAAAAAATCATAAAACATTAAAGAAAAAGAAATCCTAGATGCAGAACTCATAGGTATGAGTGTCAAGAGTAAATGTAAATCCCACTAACATGTAAAATAATGATTAATTAGAATAATAATCATGGACATATATATTAATACAAAAATATCATTTCACACAGTAGTGATGATAAATATTATGACATAGTAGAAACAGACTTGGAGAGAACATAAATGCTTATGGCTTCTTGGAAGCAAAGCTTGACAGCATCGAGCCATGGTAAAGAGGCCTGTGTGGTGTGACCCAAGAGTCTCAGTGGTAGGTTAGTCCAGAGCTACTCTTCCTCAGGTGCAAGAATGCTCACTGAAGCAATGCTTGGAATTGAGAGAAATCAGAAATGACTAAATGTTCTTCAAAAAGCAAAATGATAAAATGTATATTTGTATATTTAAAAACTATGTGGCAACATTATGCCAACACTATACACATGCAAGCATATGCAACTCTCCTCTCTCTCTCTCTCTCTCTCTCTCTCTCTCTCACACACACACACACACACACACACACACACACACATATGCATCACTAATATATGTGCACCCAAAGGTACACTCAGGCACACACATGAACTAACATTCAAACACACACAAACTCATGAAAGTACACAAACATATGTATGCTCAGACACATGCAAGTATATACACAAACACACACACAGGAACATATGAACCCCCTACACAAACATGTATAGACAAATATGCACACACAGACACACACATATGCATGCATGCTTCTTGACTCACAATACAGTTACATTCCAATGAACTCATTTTAAGTTCAAAAATTCTAAGTAAAGATATACTCAAACTGCCAAATATTGTAGCTTAGCCTAGCCTATCATAAATAGGCTCAAAACACATATGTTTGCCTATAACTCTGCAAAGCCACCTAGCTTCAAGCCCATTTAACAGTCAAGTTCAACAATAAAAGCATATAGTAAAATAAATAGCGTTCTGAGTACATCACATTTATAAACATGACAAACAACATTTAAGCATTCAAGTACAAGAAGTAAAAACAGAATTATGCTTAGCAGTGACAAGCCTCGAAGGGACAGCAGTGCAGGAAGGGACAGGAAGGGAATGGGCTATGGAGATTCCTAAACAGAGCAGCGACACCGCAGGCGGGGAACTTAAGCTCATTGGTAAAAGGCACTGCCGTGTTTTCTTGGTATTCATTTAGGTGTACCAAATCCTGACCAAATTAAAGGAAAGGAGTTTTCCCTAAAGGACAACTTGGCTCTGTCCTGGCTCCCTCTTCCTACTGTGCTGCCACCATCAAACAGAGATGAACTCTCTCATCCATGGTCTGTACTTCCCAGCCCATCCTTCCCACAGGCCCCTGCACGACTTCCCACAGGCCCCTGTACTGTTTCCCGCAGGCCCCTGCACGACTTCCCACAGGCCTCTGTACTGCTTCCCGCAGGCCCCTGTACTGCTTCCCGCAGGCCCCTGTACTGCTTCCCGCAGGCCCCTGTACTGCTTCCCGCAGGCCCCTGTACTGCTTCCCGCAGGCCCCTGTACTGCTTCCCGCAGGCCTCTGTACTGCTTCCCACAGGCCCCTGCATGACTTCCTACGGGCTCCTGAATGGCTTCACACGGGCCCCTGCATGACGTCAGCAGTTCTGTTCCTAAGCTTCTAGGTCCTTGTTCCAATCTTGAGCTTCTCTAGCACTGCTAACTCATAGGCTGCACCCTGGATCTTGTTAACCAGAATGTCTGTTTCCCAGAAACTCTTTTCTTCATGACCTTGTGGACCTCATCTTCCCTTTAACCTGAGTTATTTTCTTCTTTCTTGACTAATCTGGATCCATAAGTGGTATCTTGGAGCCTTGGTGGCGTCTGTCTTGTCTAACCCCACATATCGTCTCTTCTCATCCAGCCTGAATGATACTACTAGAAAACTGTGGTGCAGTCCTTGGCCAGCATCTCAAATCCATAACTTCCATAGCAACCGGGCTCTGAGTCCTGATGTTAATCCAGCCCCAAGGTATCTAATTCACTACTATGAGACTGGTGTTCACTCCTCTCAAGAGTACTGGGCCACAACCCAAATAGCTCCCCTAAAGACTCCCTCACCTTAGCGCCATTATAGAATTAAGCCTCCTCATGAGTTGTCGTGGGAACAGACCTCACGTAAAGCATGACAGAGTACGAGTGGGGGTCCTATTCTTTAAGGCCCTTACCACGGGGCTTGTGGGACAAAGCCCTGTTTTCTCCCACCTCTTTCTGCGCTACCTACTTGGGTTCCCACACTGGCTCCCCCACTGAATTTCTGCACCCACCTCCAGGCCCCCCACACTGAGCCACCTTAGCGTCTTCCTGCCCCTTTGTTCATTACATGCTTGCCTGCTCATTTTCAAGTATCTTCTTGCCAGCCAGCCTAGTTCTCCTGGTCATCTCCTCAGCAGCAACAATCTGCCATCTTGATAAAAATCATTACGTCCTGACTTAGAAGCCATTTCTACCACCAGTGGACTGGGGCCACCCTGAAGGCATCGAGCTTATCCTGTTGAACCCAGAGTAGCAGGGTTGAGGCATGCTCTTAACTCCTGTTGCTTTCCCAGACGAGGGCCTTCACCCCATTAGCACCCAGCGCTGAAGTCACAGAAGAAGAAACAGCACTCTTGTTGGGGATCTGGGGTTTCGATGAAGGGCCACCCTTAGAGCCAAACACTGCTCTGGGCCTTGCCTCATAGAAATTGCCTCATAGACATTCTCACCCTGCCCCGGGGTCAATGTCCATTTGGTATATTTGCTCCATATACACAGAAAGCGATTGGGAAATTAGTTGAAAGAGCCACCAAGTCTTTGCGAGCTTGAAAAGCGTAACCCTAGGAAATAAAGTTCACAGTGTCTAAGTCAGCATGAAGAGGAAGGCTGGGGAGGATGGCTCAGTGAGGAAGGCACACGATTGGAGACCCGAGTTCGATCCCCAGCACCCACATGAAAAGCTGGTGTGGCGATGTGTTCCTGTAATTATTGAAGGGACTCTAGCCAGCCTGAGCATGGCAAACATGGCTCCGGCAGGATTTGCCCTGCTAGCCCTTTCTCTCTGCCTTGCTAAAAATCAATAGGTTATATCCCTAAAGCCAACCACTAGGGCTTCTTCCTTTAGTTGTTAACTTTCTCTTTCTGAGGCTGACTACCAAAATATTGAAGCGAAGCAATTAAAATCCCCCTTTTGGCTGCCACAATTAACATGGCCAATCATAATTAAAAATCTCATCCTAACACAGGGTTTTCTCATTTACCTTTACAAACTACCATTTGCCTATGAGCCATGCCTGTCTCCTCTCTATCCAGAGGCATCCTTTGTCGCCCAGGGACAAATATTCCTCCCTCTTCTCCCTTGTTTCTTCTCCCTTTTCCCTCATCCTCTGTCTCCTGTCTTTGTCTCTTATTCCCTGCCCTTTGCTCCTCTAGGCAAATAAATGTCTTTTGTACTGAGAACTTGGTCTTGGGTCTCTTGTGCCAAATACCAGTCCCTTCGATGACAGTGATAGAGAGGCATAGCCAAATGACCCACTGACTAGTTCCAGAGAGGCAAAGTGGACGGTGCCAACACTCTAGGTTGGCTCCTGCCTTCCACGTACGCCGCTACAAACATATACATAAAACAGGAAGAAGAAAATTGGCAGAAGCTTAGTGATTTTCTCTTTCCTCAAGGTCTGCTCCTACACAGCAAGCAATGCTTCATCTTCAACAGAATGCTGCATGCAACCTCACGTCTAGAGTAGAGACCGTGCACAGGGACAATGGTTGTGGAAATAAAACTCAAGAATAAGGGTAAATTATCTAAGATTTTCAATCCAGGAGTGCTCAGTCCATTGTAGGATAGCTATCAAGACTTGCAGAAGGCAGGAAAGCCTTTAATTGTGACAGTCTGACACGGGACTGCAGGACACAGAACAGAAGTTATTTCAACTCCGTGCGGTAAATTAGATATAATCTATAGTTAAGGAAGCCAAGCCCTGAAGAGAAGAATCTCAATCCTGCTTGTGTGCGTGAGTCATCTGCCTGTGTTTCCCTTGGCGAGTGTACTCTGTCCTTTTTCTCCTGGCGGTTTTTGTCTTCCAGGCTCAAAACGAAACATGAGGAGCGAGCGAACGAGCGGTGTGGCTGTTTCTGCTGCTCTGGATCAACAAGACTGAGTTCTTTAAAGGAGAATCAGAAGCAGGGGCTGACTTGGAGCCCTGGGCCAGGGTCAGGTCCCTGGAGAAGCGATGGTGACGGTGGCGTGTGGAGATATGTGAGCAGTGCATTGGGTCAGCCAGGCATGGCCGGGGTGTGGAAGTCTGAGCCCTTTCTTACACTCCTTTATATGATCCTCTGAGACAGGGTCTTTTGTTATCTGCATTCTACATGTGAAGACATTGACCTCTCAGAGAAGTTAAATGATACACCGAAAATTACAGTTAGGATTTTAATGTATATATGTTTGTTCGAGACAGGGTCTTGTTGTGTAGCCCTGGTTGTCCCGGTACTTGCAATGTGGCCCAGGCAGGCTTTGCACTCAGTGCCAACGTTGCAAGGGTACGCCTGGCTCACAGTTTGGATTGTAGTCTAGCTCTGCACACTTGAAAACTTTCTGTTCATAACCAATGTTATGCCCTTCCCCAGCTTCCAGGTGGCATGACAAAGAGAAAGGGTTAGTCTGGAGCTACGCTTATGGTGGGGAGTCTTCATTTTGTTAACTTTTGAGACAGGGTCTAAGGTAGCCTAGGCTGGCCTCAGACTTACAGCATGAATGAGGATGAGCACAAACCGTGGAGCCTTCTGCCTCCACCTCCCGAGTGCCAGGGCGACAGGTATATATCGTGTTGGGTTTTGAGGGTGTTGGTGGGACTTCATGTATGCCAAGCAAACACTGTATCAACTGAGCTCTGTCTCCAGAACCTGCAGGGACTCTTTCTTATGGGTTGACAATACAACAATGAGATAGCCCATCTCTGACAGTCCCAAAGTGTATAATAAAGGAACAATGAGACAGCCCCTCTCGATAGCTGCCCCAAGGTGTACAGTAAAGAAGAACTCTCAGTGCTCCAGAGAAAATATGTTCTTTTGTTTTTTAATTTGAACAAACAATAAAAACCATGGGCTTGTGGCAAAGATGCCGGGAAGGAAATGAAAGAGCCAGGAAAAAACAGTCAAAAAATGGTAACCACTAAACTGTCCTAATGAGTTTACCGAATGCTTCGAATAGTTGATGGTTGGTTCTGGCTGTAGAGGCTTTGACACAAACAGGGCCAGGTTGGGTTCTTTAACAATGGGTAATTATTTTCCTGAGCTGGAGTGGCTTTCCTTGAAAGACAACTCATAAAGAGAACTCAGATGGCAACCTAAGAGCTTCCAACACACAGAGCAGGGCTGCTGCCTTTGCCACTTGCAGGGCTTTGCTGCCGAAAACGAGGCCCTTCCATTGCCCATGCTGTCCAGGTAAACAGGCACACTGGAGCAAGATCTTGTGCTTTAAACAGGAACTCTGGATGAGTTTTATGTGCATTAAAGCCAGAGGAACACTATCCTTGAGTATCCTGTGCCATCTTGGCAACTTGGTGAAACCTATTCATCCGTCAGAACCTGGTTCAGACACCACTCCTAGCAATGCCCAGAGACTTACTCATGCACTCCTTTCTTCCGTTTCTCTGGAACCCTGACAGTGCAGGCAGTCTGTCACTAAACAGAACATCTCTTTCACTTCATGTCAGTCAGTAGTGTCACTCAACAAGAGGTTCTAGAAAGCCCCGAGTGACTCAGTTTAGTAATAATTACTCAGAGGAAGTCTTTCTTGGCCAACGATCTTTAAATATTCCTTTGTACAGTGAGCTTGTTAAACCAGAAGTCTGTGGGCTGTCTGACGTTCTGATTCCATATTTAGTTGGGTCCATTTTGCAATTTTGACAAGGAACACTAAGAAAATTCTAATAGAACATTCTGGCTACTGCCATGGGGGAGAAAGCAGGAGGGGAGTGGAGGAACAGGAGAGTTGGGCAGGGGGGAGGGGCAGATCAACAAAATGTATGAAATGTCATAATGAAACCCTTTACTTTGTATGCTACTTAGAAAACCAACTTTAAAAATGGAAGAGGAAGACTTCGGTCTAGAAACATTTTGTGGTACCCAGAATGCTGAGCTCTTCATCTAGCGGGTGCTACAAGGGTCCTGTTTACTGTCCTGGTCTCTATCCACCAGGTTCTATGGATGTCTTAATCCATCAGCAAGGAGTACCAGATATGCCTGGACCATATGTCATTACAGATGACAGACAAGGTGAGATGGTCTTCCTTTCCTGTGATGTCAGTGAGGTGTTCAGCATTGATGGACATCTCTACCGGCAAAGCTGTCCTGAGACCCCTCTAATATTCTGGAAACCCAAGAACAGACGTCATGTCCACAGGTCTGTATGAGTCCTGTAGTGATATGGGTATATGTTTATGATCTCGAGTCATACAGCAGGGCTGGGGGTGAGGAGTATCTTTAATGACAAGAATTAGAGCCTCAGGACCTTTTATAACTCACTAGGGTCGCATAGTTGAGGAGGATTTGTGTGAGGACTTGAGACACAGTTAAAACTGGCCGATCTGGGAGCTGTTTTCTGCTTACGATCTGCTAGGTGGTATCTTTCTCAGCTGCTCCATTTCCTCATTTTCCTCTCAAAATTGCCCAAGGATGAAGAGGCATGAGCTTACTTCATGTCAACCTGCTGGTTTTCATTTGACAGTCTGCCATGTTAGCAGCATGGGTCATACACAGGTATTTTAATTAAAATTATACCAAGTAAAAAAAATTCAATTTCTCAGCCCTACTACTAGCCTCATCTCAAGTGCTTCCTGTGGGTAGTGGCTTCTGAACTGGACTACATGACCAGCCACCATGGGCTGTTCTAGTAGGTAATAATGTCCTATAGCTTGCCTCCTGACTTGTCAAGAAAGAATAAATTCCCACATGTTAAAGTCTTTGCTGCTTATAGCTGAATCAAACACACACCATAAAATTCTTTTAAAGTGAACATATATCAATTTTACAATATAAAACTAACAGTTTTATACACACACAATTGGACATCAAACATGGATTAAAACAGACAAAAGGACACACTATAAATAATCTAGTTTGGTTACTTTTTAAAAGAGAGAAATATTGCGTCAAAAATAGATTTTTTTTAAAAAAACCCAAGTATATAACAGATCGGGAAAATTATAAACATTTAGATTTATTTCCTCGCTCAAAAGCAGAAGACTAGGTACTGAAAGTTTATGTAACCCTCACATTGACTTGGCACGGACCGCACACCAGGTAGGCCCACACATTTCTGTGGCCTTGTTGTCTCGGGAGTCTGCTATCGGGAGTACCGAGAGATGTGGCTGACCTCCACAGGAGACACTTTTATAAGGATAAGATACGGTCTGGTACGCCTTAGTTATTCCTCATACTCTGCTGTTTGCATTTGGGAAATATACAATAGCGCTACATTTTAAATACACCAAGTTCAACTGTACTGTCTTTGAACCTGCTGCTAACTTATGATACCATTGTGTATTTTTAAAGATTAAATATTTCTCATAGTCTTGCTCTACGGCAAGCAAACCAAAGGCTTTTATTGTTGCGAGTCACGTGCTCGGCCAGTTTCAACAGGGGCTGTTTATTCTTCGTCAACGTGTGTGGGATTCAAGAGAATCATTTCCTTTCTTCTATGAAGGGGACACTTAGGTAAATTTTGGCAAACGGGTGTCAACCACCCTGCTCATCTGTCTAAAAAATTCCGTTCATAAAGCCCCCTCGACAGGTTGAGGGGACGTGGGGCGAGGAAACCAGAGCTCTACCGTGGATGCTTCCAGCAAAGAGACGCCCGTACACTTTCTTTCAGTCAGGCATGAGACGTAGTCAGCCCTTACACAGCCGGCACAGATAACAGACCTACATGGTCTTTCTCCTCCTCCTGTGTGTGTATGCATCTGTGTATGTGTGTCTGCATAAGTATATCTGTGCATATGTAAACGGATGTGCTTAGTTGTCTGAGTCATGAAGAGTTGACACACATGCAGTTTTTATTCATTTCTAGTTTTTAGTTCTATTGCAAGGCAGAGAGGAACCTTGAGGTGAGAGACAAAACCCAACAAGTCTGTTATTGGTGGGGGGCTGGAGCTGTTGTGGAACCCTTCCGTCACACTGCTAAGAGGGAGTAGTGTCAGAAGTGGAGTGTACAGCGTCGCCCCTTACTTGCCTCTTTGCTTGAGACACTGAGGGAAGACAACAAGGAGGGAAGCAGCCTGAGAGGCTGGTGTGGAGAGAAGGCTTCACCCAGGCTCTGTCCCTTACTCTGACTCAGCATTGCAGAGTGGTCTGCATCTCTGTGTCCACCAGCAGGGGTGTATCAACTCGGACCACTGTCCCAGTCAGCACAATGCTCAATTTGACACGCAGGAAATCCTAAAGAGCAGTTCCCGTTTTGCTGGAAGCCTCGATTCTGCTCAAAGGGGGTGACATCTGTAACCCACAGCAACCTTAAGAGGCCTTCTTGTCTGGATGGGCCCCTGCCTTACAACCTTATCCAGCTGCTTCTCTGAGATCAGCACTTCTAGCAAACTCCGTCAGGCACGGCTTCTTCCTGACTGGTCCCATTCTAGATCCTCTGTGCTTTCCCTTGAAGGTCTTAGTCTTTTCTAATACAGAGACCTAGATTCTTCATTCTGTCTCTCAGGGCTCCTACCCCACTCTTGTGAGTATTAACACAATTGAGGGCCCTGGATGGTGAGCAAGTCAATGCAGAAACCACCCTTCCCCTCCCAAGAGACAGATGATAGGATGGGGGAGAACCTGAGAATCCAGCAGGTTGGATTTTAAGATTGGTGAAACCTGCTAGAAACATCTCAACATCCTTTACACTCATCCTCAGGCCCCTTCTGCTGAGCCAACGTGCAATGTTGGTTCTCTCCATGCGACTTCTTCCCTAAAGCTTCTGCCTTGTGACCTTGGCCCCTCTTCAGAAAGCCTTGAGTGCCTGAGGCATCTGTTCTGGAAGGTTCCTCCCGAGGCCCTCCTTTCCTGAAGTTTTCATTACAGATAAAGTATTCCTTCTGTGTATGTACATGTTCATGTGCATGCATGCACACAAGAGGGTGAGCATGCAATGTGTACCTGCAAAGTCCAGAGGTCAACTCTGCGCGCCTCCCTTCATCATCCACACTTGGTTTTCTGAGACAGGGTCTCACAGTAAACCTGGAGCTTGCTGATTCAATTTGACTGACAAGCGAACCCCAGGGATCCGCCTGTCTTTGCTTTCCCAGTGTTAGCATTACAGACACAGGCTGCTATGCCTGTGGAATCAAACTCATGTCCTTAGCATGTACAGCAAGCACTACACTGAGCAGGCCACTCCCCCAGCCCCTACCCTGAAGCATTTTCTTCTTCAACCCTAACCCAGACCTTGTCTGTGTTGGAAGACCTTAAAGAGACACACTCCCCGGAAGAACTTTTCTCCACTTCCTTGGTGCTTGCTCTGTGGTTCTGCTGGCAGTATGCAAGTTTTATGCACACAGATGTATGCCTCGGTATTGTGTAATGTTTTTGAATTCTTTGAAAACTACAAACATCATTTCTGCACGTTTGCATTTTGCAACTCAACTCAGGTATCTGTGAGGCCTGCCCAGACAAGACGGGCGAGTGTGTTCTTCAGCGGCAGCTAGCACTGCTACACTGCTGTGCAAATCAAAATACAGAGTCTCATTATCCTTCCTGTCCTGCAAAGTGTTTCTCCGGTAGCCTCAGTGACTAAAGACCTTAGATTTCGCCTTTTATTGGCATCTCTGAACTAGTGATGGTGAGAACACTCACGAGGTACAGGTTGCTGCTTGCCAATTCTTATTTAATCTTCACGTGACCACAAGAAACAAGAAGTCAGTATCGGTCCCGTTTTACTAAAGAGAAGTCGCAGAGCTAATACAAATTCCAGTGTCTTATTTTTCCCTGTTGCCTGGCAGTAGGATTGTTTCCAGTCACTTGCTATGACAAAGATGCAACTGAATCTCTTGCCCTTGGTGCAGGTGGGATGGGGAGAGATGGGCACAGCTGCGGCATAGGGGTGTGTATCCTCCCACACTTCCACTGACCGACAGACACTGTGACAAAGAAGACATTATGTCGTACAATTAATAGATGCTAATTAAAGTGACTGGGCAAGGGCCATTAAGATGGTTCAGCTAGTAAAAGGTCTTGCTGCTTAATTCTGACAACTTGAGTTTGCTCCCTGTATACGAAGATGGGAAGTGAGACCTCACTAACAAAGTTGTTCTCTGACCCTCACATATAAGCTGTAGTGTACCTATGCCCCTCCCACATAGCTACGCTCATACCTATGCCCCTCCCACATAGCTATGCACATACCTATGCCCCTCCCACATAGCTACGCACATACCTATGCCCCTCCCACATAGCTATGCTCATACCTACGCCACACACATATACAGGCAAAACTAATAAAATAAAAATCTAAAATTAGAGTGAATGGGTAAAAGGAGATACCACCCTGAGAAAGATGGAGAGGGAGGTGGGGTGGCAGGATTGGCAGAGGGGTAATGGGCGGAGGCATCTTTCCAAATTGTAGACTATCCGCTTCTCACTTCTCACTTATGCATAAAGATAATCCCAGAGCAAGGACATGCAAAGGCTGTCTCCCACTCTCCATGCCACCCCTCCAGGGCATCTTCTGGCTTTCGCCCCTTCTCTTCAGCCCCTAGGATGTTCCTCCACCCCAGACCATCTGGGCTCCAGCTGCACCAGCTTTGTGAGGCTTAGGCAAGACATCAAGCCTCGCAGTATTTACTTTATCCCGAGTACATTAAGGAAGGCAGACAGGCCCCGTACGTATGCACCATTTACACAGACATCAGGCATGGACGTGGGCTCATTTTTCATGCTTTAATCCACAGGTATGAATTAAACCATAACCTGCCTCTCTGACATGGTGGCATCAGTATTTTCTCAGACTGGAACGTGGTCTCTCTGTTTTTATCCCTCATTTAAATGTAAGCCCAGCACATGGCATTTGTCTTATGTCAAAGGAATGCAATGTGTTTTCCTTAACACATGACTCAATTCAAACACGGAGTAAGGCTTTAATATTCCAGAGGTGTTTGCAACAGCAGGGAACATGCTTCTTACCTTCCTCATGGAGCAGGCTAAGACAAATTTCTGGAATCTGAGATGTTCTGAGTTTCCCAGATCAGTAAGATCCTCAAGTTCAAATGTGTGTCATATAGTTAGGGTAATACTGGAGTCTCAGTGAGACCTTAAAATATATTCAAACTAGTAAGTAGACTTCATACAAGTCAGAACACTCATAGCTGTGAGTAACACACCACTGAGGACCTAGATTCGAATTCCCAGTACCCACATAAAACATTGAATGTGTCAGTGAATGTATGTAATCCAAACACCATAGAGGTCTAGACAGGTGGATCCCTCAGGCTTGTTGCCCAACCTGCCCAGTGGTGAGACCCAGGTTTAGCATGATGCTGTATCCAAATAATAAAGAGGAGTGTGACTGAGAAAAATATTGACATCCAATTTCTGACCTGGACACACATGCCACACACACATGTGCACACAGCTATCTATACACATACCTGCACACACATTCACATACATGAACATATATACAAACAGGCATGTGGTAGGCAAAGAACAACCCTGGTGTCATCCACCTGTTATGATTTGAGTCAACGTTTCTCACCTGCAGGATCTTAGTAGCTGGCAGGCAGGACAGAGAATTCCAGAGATCTGTCTGCCTCTGCCTTCTCACAGCTTGGACTACAAGCAAATACTGCCTTGGCTGACTCTTTAAAATGCAGTTTCTGGGAGTCAAACTCAGGCTCCATGCTTGTCCCGGTAAGCATGCTACGAACCAAGCCACCTCCCAGTCTCGTTTCTGCTTTCCTCAGCTCTGCACCCTTGGGCAATCCACTCATCCTCGTGCTTCGTTCTTCCCTTTGCCTTCCTTTCTTAGCGCCACAGTTTGGATCTTCACTGTCCTTTAGGCCCATGGATTAAAGGCTTGGTCCCAGCCTGGTACTCCTGAGGTGGCCTAGTAAGAACCCAAGGTCATTTCAGTTGTGCCCTTGAGGGAATTGTGGTGTCCGAGGCCCTTCCCTTCTCTTTTCTTTTCCCTCAGCCATGGGAACTTTGTCATGTGCTTGTGTGTGGACATGTTATGAGCACAGACCCAAAGCAATGGGGTCAACAGCCTTAGACAGAAACCTTGACATATATAAGCCCAAAGCAGCCTTTTATCTTTAGAAGATGATCATTTCAGAACTTCTAAACAGCGACAGACACTAACACACCCAATGTGTGTGAAGTTAGCAGTGGTGCAGGCCTGAGACACATAGGGTTCAAAGCACAACGCTATTAACCTCACGGGAACAAGCTGCCAGCCACCGATAGAACTGATGCATCAGTGAGTCTTCGTCATTTCTGCTGCGCTGCCCACGTGGGAGCAGGGACTGAAGGAGAGAAGATTTTTGTAGGCTGCAAGGAGGAGGAGATGTTCTCAAAGCAAGGAGGCTCCTGCTAAAAGACTGATGGTCACAAACTACCCTTGTGGGAGCGCTAGCAGCTTCAGCGTGTCTGTGAGGAGGACAATCTCCAGCAGAGAATAAAAATAAAGACAGGGTCAAAGACACCCTTCATCATATCACAGTGCCACACAGCCTCGGCTTGGGGACTCACAAGCCCAGGAGAAAAATGCAGCTCCTTTACCTTGGACGCTTGAAGAATTCAAGTACTGACTATAGGCAAGAAACCACACCCAAGTCGCTGTGATTTCTTCTTTCTCCTATTCATTGGGTTGACCATGTGGATGGCTTCCTGGTCCTACCTGGGAGCACTCATGCACCCCTTCCTCACCTGTATTCCTCCCTTTTGAAGGGCCTCTCTGCTCTCCCTTTAACGAGTCCCCTGCTTCTAAGTCCCTTCTTCCAGTGTTTATTTCATCGTTTCTTCTCCTTGGTCTAAGTGACGTTTGGGACTATCTATGTCTTTGCTGTAGGGCGGTCCTATGGATCCCTGGCTTCCATCCACTAAATGTCAGCAACCCTGCCTCCCACTTGTGATGAGCAGAAATGTCTACAGATGTTGCCATATGTCCCCATAGACAGATAATTTCTAGATACGAGGCTTTGTAAAAGATTTGCATTCACACCCATAACATAATATTACTTTAAAATTACACTCTATGTTTGTGTGTGAGAGCACACATGGGTATTACAGTGCCCATGTGGAGGTTAGAAGACTATTTGTGGAATTGATTCTGTCCTACCATGTGGGTCCCATACATAGAGCAAGGACTGTCAGATTTGGTGGCGATCGCCTTTACTTGCTGAGCATCTTTCCAATTTGATATGTTGTTACTATTATAGCCACCTGGTGGATGATGGAAGGAGACTCACACTGGCTGTGGAACTTTCTCAAGGTCTCAGAAACCCAGGAAGCTTTGGAATCTGGGTTCGAACCCGGGCGGCCTGCCTAGAGAAACTCTGACCCTACTCTATGTTTGCTCCGCTTCTGTTTCCAATACTGATTTCGGAGAGCAGCTGGCCTCCAGGGATTTCTGACTCCTGACACCTTGCAAATTTTAAGACTAATTAAAGATTTTCCAAACTATTTGCTTCTAAGTGCAAGCAGCCACGCCTTTGAGGAAAGGAATTCTTCTGGCGGTGGTTGTGGGGGAGAGTGGCGCTCGATGAAATGAGTATGAGGAACTCGGCTCCCCCAGCCGCCTCTTCTTTATTAAGCGTCTTTCTCCAGGCTATCACGGCTAATTCATTGCCATCTTTCATTACAGAAACTAACTGCAAGGCTATAAGTAAGTACTTTTCAGTCAGAGGGGGCAGTTAACTTCAAGTTCAATCATGACGAATGTTTCTCATTTAATGCTGATTGATCTCAGAAGGCAGGAGTCTTGTGGAGCCCGGCTTGCAGCTTGCGGCTCTAGGTAGGTCATTTCCCAACAGCCATGCTGGAGGGACCAGGGAAGGCATTTGTTTAGATTTCTCCCATTAATGTTTTATCTGCTCAGGACAAATCACAGAAAATGCACAACAGGCTGAACATTTGCAAGGAGAATCCGCAAAATGAAGTCCAATTTGGAGATAATGTGGTTATGGCGATTCGTCATGTCTAGCACACTGACAATATTCAGACAATGTCGTTCCCATTACACCTGCTTTTAGGGGGGGGAAAGCCCTTGCCCAGCCAGCAATCCTAAATTAAGTTAACATTTTTAGTGTATGTAATTTGTAGGTCCAAATGACCTATAATTATCATTTAGAGAAAACCATACGGCATGCATTACCAGCTTCACTAACTCATGGGTCTTAACAATGAGCTGTGGCTCCAAGTGTGTTATACCAACAGGTTATAAGTTTAGAGACAAGCAAGATGCATTTCAGTCACGTTTATATTAATTCTGAATAAGGAATTCATTGCCCTTTCAAATAATAATAAATTGAAGGGCTATTTCTCACTAAACAAATCAGGGAACCTGAAAAATCACTTGTCTGGGAGCTGTTTTCTGTATCTTATTATTTGAACGGCTCTTGCTCTCTCTTCCCGCCCCCTCTGGGTTTATTATCTCAATGTGCACACTAATAGACAACTGTATTGCCAAAACAATGCCCTTCCCCTCCTTTAAAACAGAAGGTGAACTCTGAAAAATGTTAACTGTTCAGGTAATTTCATTGCCGGAAGAGTCTGGAGCCTGCCATGAGAGCTCCCATCAGAGAACTTCAATTAATACCTAAACCACAGGCTTCCAAAGGGACTGGTTTTCTGCCTCAGCGGCACACTTCCTGGGGGAGCACAGAATCATGAGTCACGTTGAGGGCAAGGAGTCACCGAGGTTATACCTCGTGAATGCTCACGTCTTCAAAATTCTTGAAACTATCGATCTGAGGCTTAGCTGTTGCCTTAGTGTTCCTGTTGCTATGACAAAAACACCATGACCCAACCAAAACAACTTGGGGAGGAGAGAGGGTTTATTCCTGTTTACAGTCCCCCATCACAATCCATCACAGAGGGGAGGCAGGGCAGGAACTCAGACAGGGTAAGAAGCATGAGGCAGGAGCTCATGCGGAAGCCATGGAGGAGTGCTGCGTATGGGCTTGCTCATTGCAGATTGCTCGGTCTGCTTTCTTATAGCCCCCAAGGCCATCTGCCCAGGGTCTGCACTGGGCCTTCCTACATCAATATAGAAAATGCCCTACAGACTTGCCTACAGTCTAATGGAGGCATTTTTTTTCAATTACAGTTCTCCCTTTCAGGACACTTCTAGTCTGTGTCAAGCTGACATAACTAGCCACCACAGTTGTACACTAATAGCCCTGCAGAACAAAGAACTAACCATGACAGTGGAGTAGGATGAGCTAGCTCACTTGGTGAAGGGGGATCTGAGCTAGAACTCCAGAGCCCACATCTAAAAAGCTGGGAGTGATGAAGCATCTATGATCCCAGTGTTTGGGAGGTAGCGACTGGCAGGTTCCTGGGGCTCAATGGCTTGCCAGCTTGATGAGTTTCAGATCAGTAAGAGACCTTGTCTCAAAATGACAAGGTGAGCAGTGCCTGGGGATGACCATTGAGGTTGTCTTCCGGCCACCATACACAGGTGCACACACATGTGAATGTTCACGTGCACACAGAAAAGAGAAAAGAAAGCCATAATAAAGATAAGGGACTGAAGCCAGGCATGCTTCTCAAAGTGATGTCTGTTTTGCTGCTTCAAAATCCCTTCTTCCAAACACTGGGTCTTACTGATACTTTATTGTATTTTTATTTATTGTTATAGGGTTTATTATTGTTTTTAGTTAGTACGCAAATAATGGGTTTCTTCTCATTTTTAAATTTTGGCAGTACTGCCTATTGTATTCAGGGTCTCATGCACGGGAAGCAAGCGCCCTGCCGCTGAGCTCCACGGCCTCAGGCCTTAGATGCTGTTTTCATTGTTCATCATTTCATTGTCCTTGCCTCCTAGCTCCTCTGACTCCTCCCAGACAGCTTCTCTTCTGTTGTCATGTCATACATGTGCACACATGCAGCTATTGTGTAGTGTAAATATCAGTTCTGAATATGAGAGAAGATGCATGTCTTTTTTTAGTCTATCTATTTTACTTAGCATGATGGATAGTGTCCATTTCTATACATTTTTCTTAAAAGGACTTAATTACTTTCTAGAAAGCTGAGTAAGTCTTCACTGTATGCAGATGCTGTTTTCTTTACCCGTCCATTCATTGTTGTGTACCCAGGCTCACTTCTGATCTTGTTGTTGTGAACATGGTAGTGATACGCATGGGTATCTGCCATCTCTCTGCTGTGCCGACTTACGTTCCTGGCATACACCCTCTGAGCGGTATTAACATTTTAATCATAGTGATACTTTTTTTCCTAAATATAAAAAAAACCATTTCTAAGCTAATTATCAAAACCTATGTGTAGTAAAAATTAAAAATGTAATTTTGGGGGCTGGGGAGATGACTTAGTTGTACAGCGCTGACCGTATAAGCATGAGGGCCGAAGTTTATATCTACGTACCATCAGGCATGGTGGCACACACCAGTCATCTAAGCCCTGGGGAATGGCAGGCAAAGAGGATTCCTGGAGCTTGCTGGTCAGCCAGCCTAGCAGAACGGATGAGCTCCAGACTCAGGGAAAGACCTCATCTCAAGGAAATAAGAAAGACACTCAATTCTGACCTCTGGCTTTCACATGCATGTATACACAACCCACATGAACATAGATACTTCACTCATATAAATAAATATGTATATATACACACACACACACACATATATATATATATGATTATAAGAAATAAATGAGGTATTGCAAAAGTCTTTCAGCAGAATGCCTGTCACATAATCTGTATATGCAATACCAACGAACAGTTCTTAATATAGGTATATAAGTTATAACATTTCTATTATTGAATTTTTTGGCAATCTTTTATCTCCTAAAATCTTAATTTGCATACACACTGAAAAAGAAACTTTCCTTGCCACCACAATGCAATTTTTATCCTATCTTCTATGGCACTTCAGCACTTAGATTTTACATGTACCTAATTTATTATCCTGTAAGGATCCCCTTTGATGGGACATAGCCTCCTTGAGGGTGAGGATCATGGCAGCTCTGACTTCGGTCCTCCTATAGCCCACAGTGTAGTGCCTATCATGTGGTAGAAATTCAGCAGACATTTGTTAAGTTGGAAAAAAAACCCTAGGCTGAGAGACAAAGAGAACTCTCCCATCTTTATGCCCAAATGAAGATGGGAATGCAGAGAATGTTTTTCTTTGGAAGTAAAAAACAATCTCAGGGGCCTACTTGAAAATAGCCCGAGTGCTTACAGAAACGAGTGCCAAAGGCAGTGTATGAGCAACCCAGGCCTGGTGCAACCCTGATGCTAGAAAAGACCCTGCCCCTTTCTGTGGCTCGGCAGCTGCAGAACAGATGGGGACAAGCATGGCTCAGTCACTCTGCCACTGTGCTGGGGAGAGAAAGAGGGCCAGCCAGGCTCTAAAGGTCACAGTATGTTTCATTTAAAGCTCACCACCACTTTACCCACCTAACCGGAAGTGTTTTCATTTTCATGGGCAAAAACGACGTCTCTGAAAGATGCACACAGAGCCCTCACGATGCCGAGAAGCAGAGATGTGAACCACCTTTCCGAACAAAGCCCTCTTTTCTTCGCAAAGATCGCGTATTTTCTTCAACCCACAGAGAGGCATGTTTGGGACAAATGTAGTCAGAGTGGCGGCAAACATCTGAGCAAGGAACTTTGAGCCAGAAAATGTCTGTGGATGGGGCTGAGTCTGCAGAAAGTGCGACAGTTTGGCCCAAAGCCACTGCCACACATGCAAAATTCTAAGCTGTTTTGTATGCCGCCCTCCCAAACTGTCCCCGGGGTAGAGAAAATGATCTCCATCCATCCTGACTAGTTTGGAGGAAGTTTCTACTTTATCATGGGTCCCATGGCCAGGCCAAAAAATAAAGGACACCTCTTTTTTTCTTCTCTGATTAGTGAATTAATTGGTACACCCATTCACCGTCGACCAGGGTACACAATAGTCATGTGTAAGGTGAGATGACCCAAGGCTGAGAAAGTGGCTGACCCCTAGGCATTCCCAATGCTTTTGCTAACAGATTATAACATGCCTTTTGAGTCGTCACCACTTCCCAAAGAAAATTTTGTTCAAATAATTGAGAGGAGTATCAGGATATTTGTGTTTACCTGTCCTGGTAAAATAGTAACATGAGGCTCTTTTGTCAACCTGGAGGGAGCACTGGAGGAGACTGGCAGTAAGCATGGATTCTAGAAAAGGTACCTTGGTGCCAGAGTGGACTTTAAAACCGCCACAGCGCTATCACGATAAGATGGCGCTTGGGAGCGGCTTGTGTGTGTGTGGCAATCGCTTATGGCAAGGAGTAAGAGGTTGGCAAGATTTTAAAGGTGTTTGCAAAGAACCACCATGGTCTTGACCTGAACCCAGGTCTGAAATCTTTACTCACCCCATGCTACTTATCTCCAGCAGTGGTTCTCAACTTTCCGACTTCTGAGACCTTTTAACTTTATAAAGATGCAATGTAGAGATATCATCTTACACCTGTCAGATTGGCTAAAATCCAAAACACCAATAATAACCTTTGCTGGAGAGGTTGTGGGGTAAGGGGTACACTCATCCATTGCTGGTGGAAATGCAAACTTGTGCAACCACTTTGGAAAGCAGTGTGGCGGTTTCTCAGGAAATTCGGGATCAACCTACCCCAGGACCCAGCAATTCCACTATTGGGAATCTACCCAAGAGATGCCCAATCATACAACAAAAGTATATGCTCATCTATGTTCATAGCAGCATTATTTGTAATAGCCAGATCCTGGAAACAACCTAGATGTCCTTCAGTGGAAGAATGGATGAGGAAACTGTGGAATATATACATGCTAGAATACTACTCAGCGGTAAAAAACAATGACATCTTGAATTTTGCAGGCAAATGGATGGAAATAGAAAACACTATTCTGAGTGAGGTAACCCAGACCCATAAAGATGAACATGGGATGTACTCACTCATATTCGGTTTCTAGCCATAATTAAAGGACATCGAGCCTATAAATTTGGGATCCTTGAGAAGATAATAAGAAGGTGAACTCCCAAAAAAAGATATAGTAATCCTCCTGGATATTGGAAGTAGACACGATCGCCAGGCAAAATTGGGAACTTGAGGGTTGGGCGAGACTGGGCCAAGGGAAGATGGGGAGAGAAAAGTGTGAAGGGGAGAACGGGGGGGGAGCTCGGAGGAATGGGGTGCTTGGGATATAGGAAGGGTGGATATGGGAGCAGGGAAGCATATATCTTAATTTAAGGAGCTACCTGAGGGTTGTCAAGAGACTTGACCCTAGAGGGGTTCTCAGGTTTCCAGGGAGAGGCCCCCAGTTAGTTCCTTGGGCAGCTGAGGAGAGGGAGCCTGAAAAGGCCAGTTCCTATAGCCATACTGATGAATTTCTTGCATATCACCATAGAACCTCCACCTGACGATAGATGAAGAAAATGACAGAGCCCCACATTGGAGCACCGGACTGAGCTCCCAAGGTCCTGATGAGGAGCAGAAGGAGAGAGAATATGAGAAAGAAAGTCAGGACCATGAGGGAACCTCCAGCTGGCGACAGATGGAGAAGGTGACTGACCCCCACATTGGAGCACTGGACTGAGCTCCCAAGGTCCTGATGAGGAGCAGAAGGAGCGAGAACATGAGGGAGAAAGTCAGGAACGAGAGGGGTGCGTTCACTCATGGAGACGGTGGGACAGAACTAATGGGAGATCACCAACTCCAGTTGGAATGGGACTGATGGATCATGCGACCAAACCGTCTCTCTGAATGTGGCCAACAGCGGGGGCTGACTGAGAAGCAAAGGACAATGGCTCTGGGCTCTGATTGTTCTTCATGGACGGGCTCTGTGGGAGCCTTCTCAGCTTGGTCGATCACCTTCCTGGACCTGGGGGGAGTTGGGAGGACCTTGGTCTTAGCATAGAGTGGGGAACCCTGATGGCTCCTTGGCCTTGAGAGGGAGGGAGGGGAGGTATGGGTGGAGGGGAGGGGAGGGAAGGGGGAAAAGGAGGGGAGGGAAGGGGGAGGAGGAGGGAAGGGAGGGGGAGGAGGAGGGAAGGAGATGGAAATTTTTAAATATAAAAAAAATAAACTATGAGGAGAAAAAAAAAGTATTATATATTAAAGCTTCTAAGTATTAAGTCACTACTGAAAAGCAAAAACAATAAAATCTTTACAAACAAACAAACAAAAAAAAGATGCAATGTTAAGAGGCACTCAGTTGGAATTTTACTTCAGGTTTAAAAGTTTTAAAATTCCAATGAATTCCTTAAACGAACCTTCACTATGAAACGGGCATCATGCTCTACGATATTGAGCAGCCGCAAAGTGACAATAGATGTTCTGAGCACACACTGGTGTTTGTGAGTTTAGGGGCATGACATGGATTTTTGTCTATAACATTTTCAGCTGGCATTGGGTTGCCGGGATGTAAACCTGCCAGGAAGTGAGGTGGGCCCATAACCTCACGACATACCCGGGTTGTATTTTGCAGAAATATGCTGATGTGTAATAGGTTACCATGCTGTTATTTTGAGGGTCTTTTGTTTTTTTAAGCTTCTCTTGACTGGGAACATAGAAAAGTGAGGGAGAAGGGACAGGGCATTGGGAAAGCGTGTAGGAAAAGATGAGAAAGACAAGCAGAGAAGGGTGAGAAGCAGGTAGGAGAAACTGGAAGACAAAAGATGAGGTGAGAGGAAATTAAACCTCTGTGCTGGTATCAAAGGAACCAAACTAAAGACCCAGACACCAGTTCACACACCTACAAACACCTGATTTTTGACAAAGAAGCAAAGAATATCAAATGGAAAAAAAGTGTATTCTGGTGCTGGCATAACTGAATATCAACATGTAGAAGAATTAGAACAGATCCATATCTCAAATGGATCAAAGACCTCAGTATAAAACCAACCACACTGAAGCTCATAGAGGAGAAAGTGGAAGTACACTTGGATGCACTGGCATGGGGAACCACTTCCTAAATATGACCCCAGCAGCACAGACACTGAGAGAAACAATTAATAAATGGGACCTCCTAAAACTGAGAAGCTTTTGTAAAGCAAGCAAGGAATATGGTCAACAAGACCAAATGGCAGCCTACAGAATGGGAAAATATCTTTACCAACCCCACATCAGACAGAGGGATGATCTCCAAATATAAAAAGAACTCTCAATAGAAGAATCTAAAATGGATGAAAGACACTTAAGGAAATCTTTAACATCCTTAGTCATCAGAGAAATGCAAATCAAAACAACTCTGAGATTCCTTCTTACACCTGTAAGAATGGCCAAGATCAAAAACACTGATGACAACTTATGCTGGAGAGGATGTGGGGTAAAGGGAACACTTCTGCATTGCTGGTGGGAGGGCAAATTGGTACAGCCCCTTTGGACATCAGTATGGCAATTTCTCAAAAAAAATAGGAAACAACCAACCTGAAGACCCAGCAATACCACTTTTGGGTATATACTCAAAGGGTGCTCAATCATACCACAAGGACATGTGCTCAACTATGTTCATAGCAGCATTGTTTGTCATAACCAGAACCTGGAAACAACTTAAATGCCTCTCGACCAAAGAATGAATAAGAAAAATGTGGCACATTTACACAATGGAGTACTACACAGCAGAAAAAAAAGACATCTTGAAATTTGCAGGCAAATAGATGGATCTGGAAAACATCATATTGAGTGAGGTAACCCAGACCCAGAAGGAAAATTATCATATGTACTCCCCCATAAGCAGCTTTTAGACATAAAGTAGAGAAAAGCAGCCTACAATTCACAATCCCAGAGAACCTAGACAACAATGAAGACCCTAAGAGAGACATACATGGATCTAATCTATATGGGAAATAGAAAAAGACAAGATCTCCTGAGTAAATTTGGAGCATGGGTACCATTGGAGAGGGTGGAAGGGGATGGGAGAGGAAGGGAGGGGAGTGGAAAAATAAATAGCTCAATAAAAACAATTTTTTTAAAAAAAGTTATCAAAAAAACCCCTCCATGCTACCAAAGATCTATGACATGAAGACTTTGGTGTGCACATATATATTTGTGGGTGCATGTGCATGTGTGTGGAGCCCAGAGGTCCACGTTGGGCCCTTTCCTCAGCTCAGTTTCCAGGACCCAGACCATGAAACAACATCACCCACAGTTCTCTGTCAATCTCTTTCCACCTTGTTTGCTTGTTTAGAGACAGCTTTTCTCCTCACTGAATCTAGAGCTCATTAATTTAGCCCCTGCCTCTTCAGTGCTGGAATGTCAGGGATGCACTACAGCACCCAGCTTTATGTAGGTACGAGGGCTCCGAATCCAAGCCTTCACAGCTACATGTGATGTGCTTTTGTGACTGAGTCCCATACAGTCCCACATAGGAAGAGCTGTATAAGGAGGACTATCTCGGGGGGGGGGGGGTTCTCCTTTATAAGGAAACACTAAATATGAGGACAGTATGTTTCAGACAGTTAAAACTTTATACAATGTCTAGGCACAGTGAACCATTTTCATCATTGAAAATGGTTAGCAAGATCTTTCTCTCTCTTCCTCTGTGGTGTGTGTGTGTGTGTGTGTGTGTGTGTGTGTGTGTGTGTGTGTGTGTGACTATTGCATAGTAAATGTGTGGCCCTTCAGTCTCTGTCATTCCTAATCAATACTGAATCTTAAAAGCAACCATTGAGCACTACATAAACAAATGTGGACAGATTTGCCCCTCTGGCTGTAGCCAGCACATTCACATAAGAAGATGAAATAATTGTTATTCTTTTATGACAACTTCTTTCTTTCTTTTCTTTCCCTCTATCCTTCCTCCCTCCCTTGCCCCCTGCCTTTCTATTTTTCTTTTTCTTTTTGGCACAAGGACAGAACCCAGGGTCCTGTGCATGCTTGGCAAGGTCTGAAAGTGAACTACAATCCAAGCCCTTCAGTATACCCTTTGATCCAAAGAAGGGAGGTATCTGGGGACACTTTCTGTACCACCCTTCTAATGTCCACAGGCAACAGTTCTGTGCCGAGTCAAGAAATGTCACCTTTTGTCTTTAAGAGAAAAACTTTGAGACAAGATCCTGCCCCCATGTTGAACTAGTTTCATGATTTTGTATCTTCTGTGTCCCTAAAATTTTGTTCCCCAAGAGAACAAAAGACCTGAGCAAACTCCGAGCAGAGACACGGCGGCTCTGTGTTGGCTGTTTTCCAAAAAACAGCTAAAGTCTAAGGGGAAATCACAAGTAAAGAGCTCAGAGGACTCATGACGCAGCTACTATCTGTGCTACCTCATCTCCCTGTTGTCGTGTTTCCCCCTCTAAAGTGGACTGGAACCCTTGGACTGGAGTGGACATGAGTTCTCCCTCTCTTCAGTTGCTTCTGGTCAGGTATTTGGTCTCAACAATAAGAAAGGAAATCAAGATGCATGGTGTCTTTGATTTGAGTGACATCTTGAATAAGGCACTGAGTTACAGAGTTTAGTGTGTAAATGGATGACATCAAGTGTGAGAACGTAGAGCAAATTATAGAATTAAAGATAAAAAACAAGCAACATATTCTAGCAGAACTGTAGTAACAGAATGGCTTGGGTGTCAGGTAGCCTGAGACAGAATGGCCACATTATTAATACAATACCAAAAGAACACAAATATCTTCAACTCCCGCCACAAGCCTATTTATTTAAAACAATATGAGATAAAGCCAAATTCTTTCACAAGGAAAGGACCTGACACGGCCCTCGGAGGTCATTCTAATGGGATTTGGGGCCGTGACAGAGTTACAGGGTGCAGACATTTTAAAGATCGTTTTCCTCCCACGGCAGTGACTCACTGTGGAAACCAGTAGGACACTATCAGCGGAGAACTTGACAGTTATCATAACAAGGAAGGGAAATGTGGCCAGCGGAACCCTTTCATGATAATCCCAACAATGCAATCTGTAAAGCTGCGTGAAACCCCACCTTAGCGGCTACGTGCCAAGTAGAGGGGTGGCTAAAGGACACGGGGGCCTGGGACTCTATAGGACACGCTTTTATTTTCCATTAGCCTTAGTCTCTGACAGCGAGCTAAGAGCTGCAAAGTTGTCTACACTATAGTTTTCGTGGAATCTTACCTAAACGTCTAAAATAGCAGCAAAAGCTAGGAAATAGAGAATTCTGGAAAATTCTGGGCTGTTGTGAACATTGCAACCCCGCTCCAAACTCTTTGTCCCATTAACTGTTGAAGTTTCTTTTCTCTGTTCATTTCTTCCTAAATTTTAGGCACGACGGCTGAGTGTGGTTATGGAGCAGGAGGGTCACAAGTTTCAATCCCCCCCCCCCCCACAGTGAGCTGGAACACAAAGAAACAGCTGCAGCTACACTGGTGAAAAGGGAGACAGAGGAAAAGACGGCTGAAGATCAAGGACGAGGGCTATTTTGTGAAACTGGAGACTTTGGGGCTATTTCAAAGCCTGCCAACCATGCGCTTTTCGCAGAATACCCACTCCAGCCCTCTTGAGCCACTTCCTTCTCCCCGACATGACTGTTCTCTAAGTTTCCATAAAATTGTTTTTATACATTTGATAGTATCCTTAGCCCTTGGAAGGGAAACATGATATGCGTCGTTTGGGAGGAGTTTGGTTATTTCACCTTGAGGGAAACAAAGAGTTGAAAGTTTATATATAAAGGGAATCTATGAAAAAAACGTAAGGTTTGACTCAGTGAACATCTAACAAAGTGAATACACAAGATTAGGTAGCACCACAGTAAAGAATTGCTACCAGCACCCCAGAACCCCCCCAGGTCCCCTTCCTGGTGCCACTTCATGGGTGTTCCTCCGTTTTCTTCTGCATCAGGAGATTCAATTTTGTCTGATTTCTTCAGTCGCTCCCAGGCATTTGGCCATATTTGGAGACACTGTTGGCTGCAACAAATGAGGAGTGGGTGGCACCCGGTGAGGCTTGGTATGCAGGAGACTATCCCACAATATACAACATCGCCCCTGAAACAGAAGTCACTAAGAATTCCAGTGCTGAGAATGCTTGCTTTTCATAAAAGGTACCACTTGGTATGATTTCTTCCGTGTCAGGCGTCATTTGCTCACAGTACTATGAAATCTACCCATCGTTTTACATATGTCAGGGGTGCATTTGTTTTCGACGCGGCAAGGTTTTCCCTCAAACCACTTCTGCTCTGGTGTGTGTGTGCCTGTGTGCAGGTGCATGCGACCATTCTTTAGTTGTGGTCCACCTTTTATGGTCCACAGAGTCTCTCATTGGCTGAGAGCTTTGGCAAGTAGGCTAGGTTGGCTGGCCAGCAAGTCACACTGCTAATATGGCAAGCACTTTCTATCATGCTGGACTGTTTTTAGGTGGGTCCTGGGGCATCAAATTCAGATCCTCACGCTTGGAAGGCAAACATGCTAGGCATGGAAGGTATCACCCTAGTTCCTCAAGTTACTATTCAACCCCAGAATTCCATAAATAACAAGTAAGAATTTCAATAGTCACAAACCACCCACTTACCCTCCTTCTCTTTCTGTACTAGAGCATGCAGAGATACAAGGATGCCTCAGGATCCCTCTTCCGGTGCTTTTCTTTGATTTCTTATAGCAGTAAACCCAGTTCTACAGGACTAGGTTACACTTGGGACTATAGCACTGGTGGCTGAGGTCCAGCATGGACTATGTTCAGGGATGACATCAGTGGTCCTGTTTTGCTGCCTAGGTTCACTTACACACTGCTTCTGAATTGTATCTTCACTATCATATAATATTGTCATTATCGGATGAATCACCTTGAAAATGTTGAAAAGGTAGCGCTCTCCGAGTCTATGCTTAAGGGGAGTAGCTGCCCTATGCACTGGGTTCTTGATTCCTACCAGGAACTTTACCTGATCAGCAAATCAAAAAGTCCACTTTGTTCTTCAGCCACTGTGCTGGCTAGTTTTTTGTCAAGTTAACACAAAGTAGGGTCATCTGGGAAGAAGGAATCTCAATTAAGAAAATATCTCCATGAGATTGGCTTAAAGGCAGGTCTGTGGGACTTTTTTTTTTTAGATTAATGATTGATGTTGGAGGGCTCAGCCCACCAGGGGCAGTGCTATCATTGGGTAGATGGTTCTGGATTCTATACGAAAGCAGGCTGAGCAAGCCATGTAAGCAGCATTCCTTCAGGGCCTCTGCTTCAGTTCCAGTTTCCATGTTCCTCCTCCCCCGTGACTACTTTCCTTCTTCTTCTTCTTCTTCTTTTTTTTTTTTTTTTTTTGGTTTTTCGAGACAGGGTTTCTCTGCAGCTTTAGAGCCTGTCCTGGAGCTAGCTCTTGTAGACCAGGCTGGTCTCGAACTCACAGAGATCTGCCTGCCTCTGCCTCCCGAGTGCTGGGATTAAAGGCGTGTGCCACCACCGCCCGGCGTGACTTTCCTTCCTGATGGACCATGACCTAAAGTGTCTGAACCAAACAAACTTTCTTCTTCAAAGTTGCTTTTGGTCATGGTCTATATCAAAGCAAACCAGGGCAGCTACTAAATGGTTAAAGGGACTGTGGGTTAGTCCACCATCACCCAAATTTGGTATCTCTTCCTAAAGAAAATAGTCATTGTATGTCTAAGACCAATGTCTGAGGCCAGGGCTCCTCAACTGTTGGCCACTATTAACATCTGGGGCCACTGAGTCAATTCTCTGCGGAGCTCTCTGAGCACCTTAGGCTGTGTTGCCGCAGTTCTGGCCCGTACGCACTACACTGAGGCACACCATTCCCCATCCCCTGTGGCGACAATCCCATATGCCTCAAGATATGCATGGGAGAGGGAGACAAAAATTATTCCCACTTGAGAGCTATTAGTCTACAAGACATAACTGATGCCCAACAAAACTTTCAGTATTTTATTAATAAAATAAAATCCATATCCAATTAAATGTGATTGGAGAATGCCAACAGAGAGAACTCCCTTGTTATCTGCATTCAAGAGACCAGGCAGGTTGAGGATCTTGAATAAACAGCCTGTCAACACCATTATCATCTGAAGACCAGACTCCGAACAGTTCCATCCTGGCTCCTTTCTCTGCTTTCTAACACGGAGCTTGAGAATGTTTACAGGTTAGCTGCTGAAGATAAACATTTCAAGTGAGAGCCTCCATCCTGGCATGGACACAGGTTTAGTCTGGGAGGGTTGGAGACTACTATCTGAAGGCATTTCCCTTTGGCTTAGTGTTTTGGTAGCTAATGTTTCTATTGTGCTTGGATATTCCATCCCAGGACTCCGGTTCTCAAGGCCGAGGTTATGGAGCCTTCCAGCAACACAGGAAAATCAACTCTTGGCAGACAAGGAAGGAAACTGAGAATCTGCAGAAGGCAAACGCTCTTCCTGACATGCTGCGGATCTTCCCATGCTTTTCCCACTTAATCCTCCCAACCATCCACCCAGTGGGGTGCATACTGTTACTTGCCTCTTGTTGAGGACAGAATGGAAAGGAAATGGTTTGTCTATGGCAGAATAGATAGCATTTGGTGGCACTGGGGACTGAACTCAAGTGTGGCAGATAGAAGAGGCTTGCGGGTAGGGAGCTACCTTGAGAAATGGACTGATTTCTCCTGCTGGGCTAAGAGAATGAAGGGGGTCTTTTAAAAGCTGCAATGCCTATACCTGCTTATGGGGGCATTTCCACTCACATACAGGTCGGAGGCTAGAAATGGAGGCTCTTAGGTTTCTATACCATGAAAAAACCTCGGAAGAAGAGAGGCATAAACAAGAGCGTGGATAATGACAAAATTTCCCAAAAGATGGAGGAAGCCTTCTTGGATTTTTAACCCAACTTCTAGTAGAAGAGGAATAGATCAACAACTCTAGATGATCCCATGGCATCAGTCTACAAACCCTGCCCACCCCAGACTCAGAAAGGAGCAAAAGGGTTGCTGTCTTAAGCCATTAAATTCTGGGGTAGTTCATTATACAGTGTGTCACACTTAGTTTTGTCAAGTTGTGTCACAAACCTACACACATCTGGGAAGAGGTAACCTCGGTTTAGGGACTACTTCCATCAAGATAGCCTGTGGGCACATCACTGGGAACAGTTTTCCTATTTGCTAATTGATGTAATAGGGCCAGGCTCACTGTGAACAGTGATACCCTTAGGAAGGGTTCCTAGGCTGTATCAGAAAGGCAGTGGAATAAGCCATGGAGAGCCAGCCGGAAAGCAGCATTCAATTTCCTGCCTTGATTTCCCTCAATGATGGACCAGAAAGCATAAGATGTGGAGGAACACTAAGTTGAAGTCAATAGCAAGCCCTGGCAATACAGATACATGGGCACAGCCATGCTGCTGCCTGGGGTTGGTCTGTAGATTCCATAACACAAACCTGTTTTTGTTCTATCTCTTGTGTAAATTTTATCCTGCATACAACAACTGCCAGCCTACAACTGAATAGCAACTCATGTTTATAGTAAAATAAATGTGGAAATAAAGTTGGATATATACACAACAGACTCAGCATTGTTACCTTGAGTGATGGGATACATTGGATGTTCAATTCCCAATGTTTTTTTAAAAAATAAAGTTAGCATATATTACATATTTATACAGAAACATTTAAAAAATATAAGATATAAAAATTAAGTCTAGGAGATAGAAATTAGAGTACCTGAGGACTGAGTAATAAGGACATTGTTAGGTGGGCCTGAATTTCAGCTGTGCCATCAAATAGTTGGGCCACTTAATTAACCTTGCCAAGACTCTAAAATAAAGATAGTCATTTTAACCTCATGAAAGTGTTGTGAGGACTGAATGGAACATTCTACAATAGCCATTTAGTGTAATGGTGATATAGGAAGGACCCAATAAATGGTGATCATTGTTATTATTAAATGCTTATTATTCATAAACATTGGGTATCTTTAATCATTAAGATAATGATAAGCTATATATTTCACTGTTAATTGATTTTATACTATAAGTATTACTCTTCTTGTAAACAAGACAACACTTAACTGGAAAAATAGCTTTTACAGGAAAAAAATGACTATTTTTACCAGTGCCTTAGTTCAGTTTGTGCAGAAGTTTGGCTAGGCTATGGTGCCAGCTATTTGGCAGAATGTTGATCTAGGTATTGCTGTAAATACATATTGTAGATGTGATGGACACTTAAATACAGGGCAGTTTAGCAAAGAAGATAATCCTCTCTGAGTGTTGGGCCTCAATCAATCAGCTGAAGACCTTGAAAAGACCATTTCCTCCAGGAAGAAGAGATTTTTGCTTCTAGACTGCATTCAAACATTGTACTGCCCTGTCAGCTGCTGCTGAGATTTCTGGGCTCCACAGACTCCCCACAGTTGTGTGAACGACTTCCTTTAGATTACTTTCTTTCCTTTTACATATAGAAGCATATGCATATTATATGTGTGTGTGTGTGTGTGTGTGTGTGTGTACCCATAACCATCCATATAGTCACATCCTATTCGTTGTACTTCTTCTTCAGTGGTCCTCCACCAAGATGATTTCAGCCCTCAGAACACACCTGGGATGTTTATGGTTGTCACACTGTGGGTGGGGGCGTGTGATGCCACTTAACACAGCATTTGGAGCTCAAGGCTGCCAGTCAGCATTCTACAATACACACGATGGTCCTTTCAACAGAGTATTATCCAACTCCAAAGCTGGACAGTGGTGGAGCACACCTTTAATCCCAGCACTTGGGAGGCAGAGGCAGGCAGATCTCTGTGAGTTCAAGGCCAACCTGGTCTACAAAGCAAGTTCTGGGGCAGCCAGAACTGTTGCTAGGGTTGAGGGTTGAGGACCCCTCATGTAGATGAAATACTTTCTCATGTGTGAAGAATTTAAAGTTCAGTTTATATATACATTTTTATGTCAGGTAGAAACTGGAAAATTAAGAACCATGAGCTAAAAAGAGACTTTTCTCTCCTTTGTAAGTTCCCCAGGCTCAGGTGTGCTGCTCTAGCAATCAAAAATGGCAAACTACTTTGGGATTAGGAGTGCTACAAGAGAATATTCTCTCCATGTTATTGCTTTTGTGAATTTCCCAGCAATCCAGTCAAGGAAGGTGGAAACCACAGAGTCAGGCTGGGAGACAAGTGAAATTAGGAAACCACTACAGTATCTTATGGGAACTGACTTTTTAACTTTTTAAAAAAGATTTATTTATTAATTATGTATACAGTATTCTGTCTGCATGTCTTCTGCAGGCCAGAAGAGGGCACCAGATCTCATTACAGATGGTTGTGAGCCACCATGTGGTTACTGGGAATTGAACTCAGGACCTCTGGATGAGCAGTCAGTGCTCTTAACCTCTGAGCCATCTCTCCAGCTCCCAACTTTCTAACTTTTTAATCCAACATCTAATTTTCATTTCACCTAATTTCATCTAATTGGTATGGTAGCAGGCATCTTTAATTCTAGCACTTGGGGGAGCAGCTGAGACAGGAGGATGGTGAGGTAAACGCCAACCAATCTAAATGAAAAAGTTTCAATTGCTGAAAAAACAAAACAAAACAAAAACCCTACAACAACAAACCCAGGAATCCTTCTAGCTAAAGAATAAAATAAAACAAGATTTTTAATCCTCGAAGGTAAAATGGTAGAGCAGTGAATTCTAGACTTTCCTTTTTCCAAGCATAAACCAAGTAGAATGAGGCTATTGTCCTTGTCCTTGCAACTCTGACACCCTCTACATACCCCCTCAACTCAAGATAGAAGTATTTACAAAACTCGCTGTTGGCCGTGGCAGATAAGGAACAGGCAGCCTTGGCTAGGGGCTAGCTGACTGGCAGAGCCTCTGTCTAGCTTTGGGTTCTACCCACAATACTACAGAAAAGAGAGAAGAAATGGCAGGCCCAATTGAGTTTCCTATCTCATTGGCTATACGATGCTGCTGTTTTCCTTAAAGAACAAATGGCTCTTACAGGAAGAATGAGCATGGAGCTAAATGACAAATCAGCCAATGGGTCTGTGGGAATTAGTACAAATAAAGTTTGCATGTGTAAACATGAGACACATGCGTGACCGTTGACAAATCATTTCCTCCCCTTGACCCTCAATTTCATCATATGTAAAATAAGAAGGGTGGACCAGATGACTCATGAAATCCTATGAATCACACGTCGACAGAATAAATTACAGATTGTAGTTAAGAAGTGTTCCAGATATCCACCTCTCTCTCCTTCTCTGTCAAATGCTGATTTTTTGTTTTGTTTTGTTTTTTTTGTTTTTCGAGACAGGGTTTCTCTGTAGCTTTGGAGCCTGTCCTGGAACTAGCTCTTGTAGACCAGGCTGGCCTCAAACTCACAGAGATCCGCCTGCCTCTGCCTCCCGAGTGCTGGGATTAAAGGCGTGCGCCACCACTGCCCGGCTCAAATGCTGATTTTAAAAGTCAAAGTTAAATAAAATTAACAGGATACTAAATGGTTTAGGCCAAGTGCTAATATGCAAATCAATAGTAAAAGTATATAAAGATAAAACATGGGAGCCCAGAGACCCATGTTGAAAGCTGTCTTAGCTAGGGTTTCTGTAGCTGTGAAGAGATACCCTGACCATGGCAACTCTTATAAAGGAAAACATATAACTGGGCCTGGCTTACAGTTCAGAGGTTTCGTCCATGTCGTCATGGTGGGAAGCAAGGTGGCACACAGGCAGACATGGTGTTGGAGAGGTGGCTGAAGTTCAGTATCTGGATCAGTAAGGCAACTAGAAGAGAGAGTAACACTGAGCCCGGCTTGAGTGTTTGGGACCTCAAAGCCCACCCACCATGACACACTTCCTCCAACAAGGTCATACCTACTCCAGCAAGGCCACATCTCCAATAATGCCACTCCCTATGAATCTATAGCAGCCATTTTCATTCAAACCACCACAAAGGTGGTAACCCATACGACTTTACTGTGTTTATGGTCAAGGTTGCCCTCTGTCAGAAGTGAGACCTACTATGCAGTGACTAGAGTCACCTAACGTCTGATTGTTTTCCCCTTTAGCTCCCCTAAGGTGAGAGAAATGGCAGTAGATGTGTGTTTGTTCTCAGTTCTCATAAGCAACACCTAATTTCTCCAGGAAGCTTGTGTTTTGGTAGTGGCTGAATTAATCTCTTGGGGGATATGACAGGTGTGTGTTTGGCACAGGCCTCAATTCAAAACAAAAACCTTTAGTGTTGTTTTAACTTCAGCACAGTGGCTTATGCCTTAATCTACTGCTATTTCAGCCAGCGATTGCAACTCCACAGTTACTGGCCTGTCTCTCAGGCCACAGCATGGTGGGAATTCTGCTCCCACAGGCACTGGCTCTGCCGCTGCCACTAAAGGTAGCTTTAGCTAAATTTCTACCATTCTATTTATAAACAAGATTCAAGACTCAAAGACTGGGGTGAAAATCTGAGAGCTCAGAGAGGCCGAGTAGCACCTAGCTAACCTAGACTCCTTGGTAACGTCTCCCAAAGAGAGCTTTCTTCCACCCCGCCAAACAAAAACAGTTACACTATTCCAAATCCCTTCCTATTCTTTCCGGTGTGTCTCTCTATCTCTCCCAAATGCCTTTGATACTCTATGATCTCTTTATCTTAACTAGTTGCTAACTCATCCTCCTGACCCAAGGTTAGTTTTATTTAACTAATGCAGATGCAAACCTGGGGTTCACAGTGTGAGCACATATTCCCCAATGCTTTAGTACATGGCTTTCAACCTGTAAGATTTAATTCTGTAATTCATCCTAAATTCTAAGGGAGTCCAAAAGGTAACTACCAAATACAAGAAGGGAGATGCTTTTATTTTTCTGGAGAGATGCTTGCAGGACCCTCCTTAGGCATGGAGCAATGAGTTCATCTGGAGTGACTTTCTGGATCTTAACACTTTTCCTAATTTGAATGGTAAATTCTAGACCATCCAAAACCCTGAGTGTGTTGTTCCAGAAATGACTTGGTTTTCATACCTCGTGTCATTTCCATTTGGGGGAATTCTCTAGAAGAGTTTGTTAGCAGAGTAACGCTTAGTACGAATCAATGCAATGTTTCTTTATGCAATGTTTCTTTATATATATTATCTATCTCTCCCTCCCTCCATTCCCCCCATATAAATATATATATTTGGTGGTGGTGGTGGTGGTGCTGGGTGTGTGTGTGTAGAAATCTAATTTTTAGGATAGTAAATTACATTTTAGGATGGTAAAACAATCTGACGTATAATCTTCTATTTAGGTTCTTATCTTATGTTCTTTTAGACCAGGGCAGGCAAACTGCATGATACCAACTAACCTTGAATTCAGGTGTTTCTAGCTCTTTGGCCTGTATTCCCCAAAACTTATATAGCAGCTTCCTGGAGCAGGGTATCTGGAGTTGAGGACACTGGAATTTTGCCTGAGTTTGTAACTCTTAAGCCAACATAGACCTAATTCAATGTTGCTTAAAAAGAATAGGAAAGAAAGTACAGTGAGTGTTATTCTACGTCAGCCTGGGCTTTGAACCTCTGGTTTTTACTGTTTGTGGAGGCCTGTGTCTTTCTTTCTCATCATCCTTGGTACCTCTCTAGGTGAGTGGTAGCATGCACAGTACCTTTATAAGAGTCTCTTGTTTGGGTCTCTTGGGGCTGCTCTGCTCTGGCTGCACTTTGGAAATCAGGCAGCCTCAGGGAGAGTTTTGAGACCAGTGCAATGATTTTTCTTGCGAGCTTGCCAGTCTCTCTATGATTCGGGCCCAGTCAGTCCTGTTGGGTCTTGATGCTTTTCTCTTGTTTGTTTACTCCACAAGGAATTTCATCACAGTGCCTCTGGGAATGGACTGATTACAATTTCTGTGTATGCTTGGGACTGAATCTCGAATCGTATTCCAAGCATTAGGCAATCTCTCTTTGACGTTACAAAATGGTGCTTGCTGATTTATTTATGTATGTATTTACGTATTTATTTATTTATCATGACAAATTTTATCTTCTCTATATACAAAGGAAGTTGGTGTTGGATTTTGTAGCTCTGAAGATGCTACAAGGGTGGTTTGAGAGCTCCAGGGTGATCTGGGGTGTGTGTGTGGTGAACTGGCACCTCACGAAGATTTTATAGATATAGTATCAATCTGAAAAGGAGCCACTTTATCTATTGGAGTCCGACTTCACAGCGTTGGTGGAGTAGGTGTCATAGGCCTGCTCTTGGGTTGGTGCCATCCAATCTAGGTCTGCGTGAGACAGGTGATCATTTATCATTTTCATTTTTCTGGGGGAAAGGACAATTCCTCTAGCCAACAGATCAGATCACATTGAGACAGGGGTTTTCCTATGCTTAAGGAGTAGAACAGGGAGGTTTTTTATTATCATTAATTAACATCAAGTGTACTTTGGGAAGTCCCGTTGAATGTGTCTAGGCCCACAAGCCCCAAGTCTGGGAGAATGCCAAGATGTAAGGGGTCCCGGAGCTTCAGTCGATTAGCCATCCCTCCCAGGAGTGCGATTAACGCCCCCAGCTGACTTCAGCCCCTGTTTCTTGAGTGTGTGGCGCCATTAAGAAGAATATTGCTAACTTTGATCCTGGTCTTGTTTTTCTTTTGGTGTTATCATTACTCGAGGAGAGATGATTCCTTTCTTTTTTGCTGTGTGTTTTGTTCCTTTCCTTGTTGGCAGTGTTAGGGATCAAACCCGGGGCCTTGCACATGCCAAGCAAATGCTCTGCCACCCAGTCATACACCCAGCCAGATTCATGCCTTATTTAGATTATCAAACAACAATGAGATCAAGTACTGTAAACGGAGATGTTGCTTCTGTTTACCAGCCGCCCAGTCCCTAAATAATCACACAGAAGCTTAATATTAATTACAAACTGTTTGGCCTATTAGCTCAGGTTTATTACTCCATTTACAACTGTGACCCCCATTGGGCTTCGGGTAATGCGGGAAACCTGGGGATTGTTTTACATTTTATTAATACCAAATCCATGCACAATGATACAAGACAGATTGAGGAATCCGGGCCTCGTCACCAGCTGCTCTGCCGAATTTACAGGGGAACCAGCTCTCCGCTGCTGCGTTGTAACCTCGTTCCCAAAGGGCCAAGGGAAACTCCAAGCTGTAACTCTGCCAGCTCTCACATGCTCCCAAGAGAGATAGCAGGCAATGCCCCCGCCCTCCAGTTCTTATCTGTTCTCATACCCAGAGAAGACCACGCCCACAGAGCCAAGTCGCCCCAGTACAATTTGCTCTGATCAGATTCCTACAACAAGGCACTACACATATGCTAGTCTCAAGATATATAGTACATGAAAACGAACTCCCCCTTGAAAACGCCGGGTGTATGTCCTCATTCAATGCCCTGCTGTCTTCCTGCTCTAACCCCCGCGATGGCTCTCTGCTTCACTCAGGGCAGAAACTAAATTACTGCCTGGGACTTAAAGGATTGGCTCCCAACCCCACTGTACTCTCTGATGTCTTCTGTAACCTTTCCCATTGTTTGCTTGCTGTTGTTTCTCGGATCTGCCAGGTGGTGCCTAGGGACCTCTGCTTAGCTGCTGCCTCTGCACCCAGCACTTACCACTTAATCTCCTCTGAGGCTTTGCTCGCAGCCTGTTTCTCTCTCTCTCTCTCTCTCTCTCTCTCTCTCTCTCTCTCTCTCTCTCTCTCTCTCTCTCTCTCTCTCTCTGAAATATTTAAAAAATATATATGTTTTAACATTTTTCATGTGTATGAGAGTTTTGCTTACATGTATGTCAATGCACTATGTACGTGCCCGGTAAGTGCTGGCTCTTCCAGAACTGGAGTTCTGGTTGTAAACTACTAGGCACATACTGGGAACCGAACCTAATCTGTAAGAGCAGCGAGTGCTAGAACTGCTGAGCCATCTCTGGCAGCTTGCTTGCTCTGGTCCTGTTTATGATGCTCCATCTCACTTGTTCAAAATACTAGACAGATTAATTATGCGTATCTTGTTATTTGTCTCCCCAAGTATAATGTTAATTCCATAAGATAGCAATTTTTGTTTGGTTTGTGTCTTGGTTAAACTATGCATTCCTAGAACAGTGTCATGTACTGCCATAGCTCAGGGTACATAGCAGGTACTCAGGAGACCTGTGTGTGGTATGTGTGTGCCTATATAACTCAATACTGAGACTTAATTTCATGAATCTGTATATTTTTTAACCACAAACCAACATCTCTAATGTTAGAAAAATTCCAGAACTCCATGGACTTATAACCCAGTTGCACAGTGCAGATTAGGATTGACCTGTTTGAAGCCAAGCTGAACCCCGGCCCTGCATCTGTCAGTAGAAAAATGTGTCAGACACACACAGTGGAGGCCGTTCTCTCCTTTTAGGGGTAGCTTGCATTGCAGTAAATTCGTCTGGGGGATGCAGAGTTGGGGAACCAGGAACCTCAATTCGCACTAGTCTAAGAGGAGAATATTCGGAATCACTATCTACAGAGGTAAGAGCTAAGGTCCAGAGATGGTTGACCTTGGTTTGTTTTGTTTTAACCAATAAAGGGGTTGACATCCTCTCCACTTTTCTCTGCCTCCATTTTCTTTCTTCCTTTCTATTGTCTTTAAAATCAGTATTTGCACATGATTTCAAAAATAACAAAAATTCAAAAGAATCCAGGAAAATACTAGAAGAAACATAGTCCTACTAAAGCAGTTGTTCTCAGCCTTCTCAATGCTGCAACCCTTTAATACAGTTCCTCATGTTGTGGTGACCCCCAAACAAAAATTTATTTTTGTTGCAACTTCATAAGCATAATACACACAGTTTTTTTAAAGGTTCATTTTTGTGACTTGACTTCTGAGATCTCAGGACAGGCCAAACATTGAAGAAGGGTATCGGGACCACAGTTGTACCTGGAGATACAGAGTGGGGTCAGCGGGGAGTGAGGGCTCTATCTAAGGGGATGGCAATGTTTTCCATCTCTACAGGAGCTGTGGTGCCACTAACATATGTGCTTTTGAAACAGAGCAAATAAGTAACAGAGATTTATATAGTTCATAGCATGTACATTTTACTGCGAAAGAACAAAAGTGTGAAAGAGTATTGATCTCTAATTAATAACATGCACATTGAAGTGTTTTTGTCTGACACAGAAGGAGCATGACGGTGGCACTGGGTTTTGATCCTACTGAATGTACTGGCTATGTGGGAGCCTAGTCTATTTGGATGCTCACCTTCCTAGACCTGGATGGAGCGGGGAGGACCTTGGACTTCCCACAAGGCAGGGAACCTTGACTGCTCTTTGGACTGGAGAGGGAGGGGGAGGGGAGGGAAATGGGAGGAGGGGAGGAGATAGAAATTTTTAATTAAAAATAAATAAATTAAAAGAGAAGGGGCATGACGGTGTAATATCTTCTAGACTCACCTATAGGGTTACATGAGGCTTATTCCTTTCCATGGCTAAGAGGTATTCCAATGCATACATGGCAAGCTGTTTAGAGATCTGTAACTTTCTTTGAGGCAAATAAAGATGTTCGAACAGAAAGAAGGATTAACATATTACTAGACACATGATAAGCTCCTAACCGTTCCCTGAAAACATTTTCAATATTGTACTATACTAAAAACAGCAAACACCCATATCTTCAACCTGTCCAGGAACGATCCTTTAACCCCCTACTGACTGTAACTGCTTCTCTCCTAGGGGGCTGCTGTGCACAGCTGCTAGACCTGGAGTTGGGGTATCCTCCTTGCTCCAGGTGTCTGATTCTCACCGTCCATTTCTCCCCAGGCCTTGCAGGTCAGGCTATTATACCAAACCCTCTCTCCTCCAAGAAGAATAACCTGCAGAGTTAGTGAACATCCCCTCCTTTCCCCTGTGAGTGTATTCCACATATGCCACTGTCCAATGGAGATCTCTCTCCTCAGCTGTCCTCCATGACCAGCCATCCTCACCCTCTGTCTTCTGTCCTGATACCATGGGCAAAATATTTCCAGTTTTTTTCTAAAATGAATTTCACCTTCACTCATTGCTCAAAAACATTGCTCAAGGGCTGGTGAGATGGGTCAGAGGATAAGGTGATAGCCGTGCAAAGTGAGGAATGAAGATTGCCGTACTCGTGTAAAAGCTAGCTGAGTGTGGCAGTCAGCCTGCAATCCCGGCACCTGGGAGGTAGAGGCTGGAGATCTCTGGGGCAAACTGGGTAGGTTGACTAACTAAATCGGTGAGCTGTGGCTTCCCATGAGAGGACCCTGACTCTGCAGATTTCTCTTTTAGTTTGTCTTATTCTAAAAGGTTCTCATAGCTTCTGACCCACAATCTTTTTTTTCTTTTCTTTTCTTTTTTTTTTTTTAACAATCATTGCTCATCTTCTTTTTGCCAAACAGTAATCAGACCTCAGGGTCTTACTCATCCCTGACTTACAAAATCCCGTGCACACTGATTGTTGTTTTGTCCAAACTTTTTTTCTTCTTGGCAGGTCTTGACTTTCTTCTTACCTCTGGGTAACAGTTCTTTAAGGCTATTTGGCAGAATGCGTCTCATCTTGCTCAGTTTTGGAAGTGCCGGGGCCTAGTCTTTCTTGCTTTAACATCCTCAGTCCCCAGTTAGCAGTTTTACACTCTGGATTCATGCGTCCAGTCATCCCACTCACTACACTATTATCTTGAGTTTCTCATAAGCTTTGCAAGCATGAGGGAGCTGACTTCCCACCTGACATGCGGCTGGTCTTCTCTTCCAGTTGTCTTTCTCATCTTAGGGGATGGGGATTGCGTTATCTCAGCTGCCTCGGGTCTGCAAACTTGACTGGCAGATGCTGGAGCTGGAGGATTCTTCTAAGTCAGACTATGTACATCTCCATTCAAATCTACCTGGGGACCAGGGACAGTGTGAAATTGAGACTAACATTTCTATAAGGCTTCTCTGGACCCTCCATTTTGCCCCCTGGATTAAATGAATGCCTCATTAACAAAAACTAAAACATGTCAGACAAACCCATCTAGTGGTTTTCTATCTTACTAAAATTAAAAACTGAGTCCCGAGTCCTTTTTCTTCTTAAACAGTCCTCTCCTCTAAATGGATCGCAGTTGCCTGTCTGTGGATACTCATGTGATAGGCAAAGATTTCTCTAGACTGCTCTGCCAGCCCTCCTCATCCATTCCAGCCACTGACATAGCTGGCTCTTGCAATATCTGCCTGTTTGTCCACATCAGGATCAAGGAACTCTTTGATGGCATTCAGCACCACTATCCAGGCTGTTGTTCATCTGAAGTACAGAAATTTCATTCCTGTATTAAGCCTTTATTCTAAGACACTCAAACATTTCTGCTTCCAGGGTAGAGTGTGACTTTTGGGTTTCTGAAATCGCCTCTCACTGCCTTTCCATGAGCTTGTATTATTACAGCCTTCATATATTGTTCTTTCTGTATGTCAAATAGGTTCCATCCAAAGAGATGGGACCATACTTGGTATTTCCTGTCTCTAGATGTTCATCCTGTAGATAGTCACGTCCCATCTATTTCTTCTTTCAAATCACTTTTGAATATCATATCAGAGCAGTGTTCTTTATTTCCACAATAGCTCCTAGTCTCTGCAAGCCCAGCTCTGGATCACCCTTTGTGTTATGTGCCTTATGCACAATAACACTCAGAATGCTACTCATTTATGTATTTATCACTCGTTTTCCCACCAGGAATTTGTATCTAGAGTCAATGGTGGGGTGGTGGTGATGGCGTTACTGGATAGGAAAAGAATTACTTTGAAAATTCTCTAATTGAAATGTAGGATCTCCTTCAATTATGAAAACGCAGACTGCACCTCCCCTGACTGAGCAGTGGCTGTGCTTTATCTTCCAGCAATGACACATGTATTCCCTATAGCGTTACCATTATTGACAAAAACCACGAACCACCATTTGTGCTCACCTTTGAAATCCTGACAGTCATTAAGCTTGTCTCCGAGGGCATGTGATGGAAGCCTTCCTGAGAGAGTAGATAGATGGGTGTCTGGTTGTCATTCCACCACCAATGGCAAAGCCTCAGCATTTCTGAATGGGAGAAAGTCTTAATGGCTTCTAGTATTTCTTTTGTCAACCCATAGAAGAAATAAGTTGTCCCTAGTGCTTGTTTAGAATTTTGTAAGCGTGGACTGTTCAAAACAGAATTCTTGTCTATAATAAGAAGGCTGTATGGCCTTTTTTTTTTTAAAACAGGGATAGGCATACAGGTCAGAGAGATGGGACATGTTCAAATGGCCTTGATGGTTGCCATAATCACTAAATCACATGACTTAAAATCACACTGCCAGGTGAATGTGTAGTTACACCATGTTGCAGGCTTCTCAGTTGTGATATAATATTTATTTGAGTTCTACATATCTTACTGTATATGTTAGAAAACACTATTTTGAGATAAGATCCACTGATCATGCGGCTGCCATGTGCCCTCAGTATTATAAAGTTAAACCTGCTTCTGAATGCAGGCTCCTCAAGGGTATAGCCTGTCTCTTTTGTTCAGCTTCTCATTTCTTCTACTCAGGGTCTACCACTTGGTGGGGGAAATGATGAATTTCAGTTATTACCTGTGACTATGTAGGCTTTGTTTTATAATATATATGTGTGTGTGTGTGTATACACACCTATGTATACACATATATATGTATATGACATGTATATAAACTTCTCCTGAAGGCCACCCTTCCCCTTATTTGCTGTAGGTGACAGGTTCATTAAAGAAATCATGTCCCAGCCAGGTGGTGGAGGTGGTACACGCCTATAATCCTAGCACTCGGGAGGCAGAGGCAGGTGGATCTCTGTGAATTCAAGGCCAGCCTGGTCTACAAGAGCTAGTTTCAGGACAGGCTCCAAAGCCAAAGAGAAACCCTATCTTGAAAAACAAACAAACAAATAAACAAAAATCACATCCCTTCAAAATGACTTGGAAACAACATTCCTAAGAATCCTGCTGATGAGTAAGGGTTTCTTTATGTGTTTGTTGTTGTTTTTTGTTTTTGCTTTGTTTTGTCTTTTGTTGTTTCCAACACGATGCTAATCCTTTCCTACATCCCTATTTGGAGGAAACAGAACTAGAAACCAGAAAACAAAAACTGAAATGTCCCAGCAAGAATGATACTGCGATAACTCAGACTTGGGGATTTCCATGCTGGCTTTGTTCCCCGCAGGAGAAGCATTGCATTGTGTCTGAATCTGGGTTTTCACTGTTTAAGAACATGGATTCAAACTGCTACCTGTCAACAGGTCTAGTGAAGGAAGGTTTTTGATTGGAAACAGAAAATGCTTCCCGCACCTCTGGTGCCTTTAACACTTTGCTAATTGAGAAGCAAAGCCTTGGGGAAGTGTGTCTTCACCCACCAGGGTTAGTTTAGTGAATCTGATTGAAATGCACAAATCAATTACAGGGACAAGTAAGTTCCCACCCCTTCTGATGCATTTCCCAGTATGGAATTCAGTGACTGGAAAGGGGCTTTTCTAAATGAAACTACTGTAAAATCTGATTGCTATCTGATGAATAGTTCTGCTAGCCAATCAATGAGTTGCCTTAAAAATACAGTATTTTATAAATATTTGAAGGAGAGTAAGCTAACGTTTACTGATCTTTTAGAAATTTTACCAATATTTCCCCATTTGACTTTTCCCAGGAGGTCACTATCAAGGTTACAGAAGTTTGGAGAAGTCAGCTGATTTGCTCAAGGTCACTCTCCTTCCACACAACTTTCTGAAAGAAATTCTGAAAGAATTTAGGTGAAAGCAGCTTGTTTGGGGAAGAAATCAGAGAACACTGGGGGTGGGGGTGGGGGAATGAGACTGAGGAGAGGAGAAAGTTAGCAAAGGCCGAGAGGGCACTGCTGAGGTAGACAGGGGGTGGGGGTGGTGGGGGTGGGGCTCAATTTTCCAGGAGACTCAGAAGTCACATCGAACACACCACAAAGGGCCTTCAAATCTAGGAGAACAGGTGTTTTTCTCTTTCCAGTCTGGTCTTGAGGGCTGTTCTTGAGACACTTTGCACTTTAGGCCTGGCTTCCTAGATACAAGTCAAACAGGTTTCTATGGGCTTCAGAGAGCCCTTTCTCTGAGCCCAGAAGCCCGCAGTATACAAACTTCAGCAGGCATCCCTCATAGACTAGGGGGATTTGCCAACTGCCTCTACCAAGTATATCTCCAATAGCCCTGTGCTGTGCTTCCTGAAGCATGGGCAAGTACCACTGGTGAGTGGTCCAGTGGACACTCGCTGGTGGTTCTGGGTCATGGCGTCAAGTACTGAATCACAGCAGCATGTATCTTCCCTGTTGATTCTTGTTCTTGCCCTCTGATTAGCCAAGTTAAACTTCTCACTTTAGTGCTAATTACAGCTTTAATACAGCTCCAATCCCAACAGTCTTCCAGTGTAGCAGAGACAGCCCCAAGCTCCAAACACTCACTACCAGCTACCTTTGACTAAAGAGCACTGACATTATCCCATTCTCTGTGTATTTACTTTTATAATTACCTTCCCCCTATGGCAAATGATAAGGCTGAGGGTTTTCTTTTCTTTTTTTTTTTTTTGCCAGCACTTAGAGGTGCTGCCTTTTAGAAATATTTATTTAATCTTTTAACTCAGCCAGCTTGCGGTGTTGAACAAGTAAGAGAACCAGACTGACAATGTGAAATCACACTTTTCTTACAGCTGCTTTCACCTAAATTCTTTTGTCAGATTTTAGAATACTACCAAAAAGTACATTTTATGGTTTTGAACTAAAAAATAAAATATGTAGCTAAATAAATGATAGAAACAGCAGAAAAGTTATGTGTTCCGTATCATTTCCTGATAATGAAGGCCAATCCTAGTCCTAGAACCATGAGGTAGATAGAATCAGATGTAGGAGCAGGCTTGGGGATGGATTTATACCTCAGCGACTTCTCAGTAATCAGGAGATTGGAGGCTCCCAACATGAGCCTCCATTGTGAATGGTGATGAACCATCTCCCTTGTCTTCCGGAGAAACCGGACTTTGTTGCCTAATATGGCCTTTGTCGCTACATACGTGGATTTTTTCCCATTTCCCTCTTCTTTCTGATTTTTAGACAGTTGGGAGGGGACTGGCAATTGGATCACAACTGTATTGGTTACTTTTTCTGCTGTTTTGCAAAATACTTGACGCGAGCCATGTAAGAAGGAAAGGGTTTGTTTCGGCCCACAGCCATGACAGTCCTTCATGACAGGGAAGGGGCTTCATGGCGGCAGGAGCTCAAGGCTGCTGCTCACACCATGTCTCCTGCCAGAAGCAGAGCCATGTGGATTCTAGTGCTTAGCTGTGTTCTTCTTCAGTCTAGAACCCCAGCCCGTGGAACATCTCCCTTTTCCCTCAGTCTAGAACCCCAGCCTGTGGCACACCGCCCTTCTTCATCAGTCTAGAATCCCAGCTAGAGGAACGCCAACCTTCTCCCTCAGTCTAGAACCCCCAGCCTGTGGAATACTGCCCTTCTCCATCAGTCTAGAACCCCATGTAACCCCAGCCTGTGGAACACCACCCTTCTCTATCAGTCTAGAATCCCAGCTGGAGGAACGCCACCCTTCTCCCTAAGTCTAGAACCCCGGTCCATGGAATACTGCTCTTTCCCATCAGTCTAGAATCCCAGCTGGTGGAACATGGCCACACATGTTTAGGGTGGGTCTTTCCAATTCAGTTAACCCATCTAGAAACTTCTCATGGACACATCCATAGGTGTGTTTCCAGAGTGATACTAAATCCCATCAAGGTGACAAAAATAAACCAGTCCAACAATGTATCTTTCATTTGCAGATTGGACTGGTTGGAAGTGCCTTTTCTGGAGATCAGTTTCAAAGAACTCCGCTTGCCAGGAAAGTGAGGACAAAGGCTAATTTTACCTTAAGCTGAAGAGCTCTGCTGACAATATGTAGCCTTCACTTCAGAGAACAATAGGAATGGAATTCCATGCTTATGTTTAGAACATTCTTTGCAGAGGCTGTGTGCCAAATGGAGAGCTAGACCCACAAGTAAGACACTGTGGCTTGTGATTTCCATTAGCCTTGAGAGTGTTTGTCAACAGAGAGGGAGGAAAGTGACGTCCCAATTGCTCACTCCACCATACCAAAGCTGTGTGAAATCTTGACATTCTGCTATGGTCTCTTTCCTTTTAAAGAATCCTAACTTCCCGAAATGTTTGGAATGTCCCACCACTTCTTTCTCGTCTTACTGTTCTCCTGCCCCAGATGGGTTTTATTTTAATCCTGGATTTTTTTTTTTAAATCATTCTCAAGGATGTTTTAGTCTTTCTACTACACAGACAACATCTTAAACCACAGTATTATTTGGATGGTTTCTGAGACTTGTATGAGTGGACCATTCTCCCCCTCAGCTTTTCTCAACAACATACTTTGTGGTTACACATGTGTAATTTGGCCCACTTACTTCAACTGCCATAAGACATTCTATTGTATGAGTGAATCACAATTTGTTTTCCATTTTTTTTTCCAACCCAGAACACTTGTGTGCTTCCCATGTCTTGTAACCAACACCGTCTCTGCAAATGTGCTTAGGCATGGATGGCTCTTTGTGTGTGCAGAAACTCCTTGCAAGACAAATGCTTATGAGTGGAAGTGTCACACATGCTGCAAGAGGCTTGGGCTTCAGCAGACACAACCGAGATGCTCTGTGGAGACCTATTTATGTTTCTATCAGCATGTTTGACATTTTTCTTTCTCCCACATCCTTGCCAACATTTGGTTATGGACAGATTAAATTTTTTTTTTGCCAACCTGTGGACTGTGAAAAACATCTCATTTCTGGTTGTAATTTGTACTTTTCTCATTGCTACAGTTTTGGGAAAGGTTATTTATACATTTTAGATGCTCATCCTGTGTGGGTTTAAATTCATGGCAAATATTTTCCCAGCCAGTGAGGTTTTTTTTTAATATTATCTTTTTAGCATCTTTGGATTTTCTTAAGTTCTGAATTTTAATTTAGACAAGTTTATCAACTGTTTTTCTTATAGTTATTGCATTTCTTAGGTTTCAAAGAAAATCCTTTCCTATCTTAACATCATTGATCATTGAGACATCCTTCTATTTTAGAGGTTTTCCCACTCTGTTAGACTTAAAACCTGCCTAGGTGTGCATATGAGTGTTTGCACTGCTTGTATGTATGTGCACCATATGTGTGCCTGGTGCCTGCTGTATTAGGAAGAGGTGTTAGATCCCCTGGAACTATAGGTACTGATGGTTGCGAGCCGTCATGTGGGTGCTGGGAACTGAACCTGGGTTCTCTGAAGAACAATTAGTGCTTTTAACTACTGACTCATCTCTCTAGCTCTCTTACGTAAATTTTAGACCAGCCCCACCTACTGACATAGCATTTAACTAAATTACTTTGAATCTACTCATTTAGGGATAGTTGATATGCTTATGACATTGAAACATCCTTCTAATATACATGCCTCTGTCTGTTGGATTGTTTCAAGAGTTTCTACATCAGCTTGTCTTTATTTTAAATGGGTCTACATTTCTTTATATCTAATTTCTATATATCTAATACATTTCTCAAACTCTCCCAAAAGGGAGGAGAAGCAGACTCTGCCTCCTGATGGAATGCAGCATCTGTGGAAGAATATAGATGGAATGTAATCTGTTGAAGATTACAGAGAGTAATAATCACTGTTATGATTAGTTTGTGAAAATACATATGACTAAGATCCATCATCTGGTTACCACTACTGTTCCCACCACTCATGTAAGCAGAAAAACTTATGAATGAAACCCCTATGAACCTATGCATCTGTACAAGGTCCTGGCTGAGTTCTGAGGGTGAATGGCCCAGGAAGAGAGAACATCCAAAACTGGCTGTATCACCTTTTATGACCTAGCACTGGGAGTGTTACTTCTATTTACCCATATGTTACCATAGTAACACATCCTAGCATGGGGAGAAGAGAAACATTTAGCTGTTCATAGCGCTTTTGAAAAACACACATATATCGTTACTGTTTTATAGAGGATCGCAGGATAGCATCTCCAAAGATGACATCTGAACATATCCCAACAAAAGTGAGGCCCCGTATCAGGCTCATATTTGAGAAAATGGAGAGAGAACAAGAACAAAGGCCCAGAGGCAGCAGTAATAGGTGATTTGGAAGCAGCATGGCTAGAATGGTCAGAAAATTCCAGGACTCATTCTCTAGACACCTGTAGGTGATGGTGGGCTCTGGTTCTTACATGATGCTATGAGAAAACAGTGCTTTAAAGAGTTTTGAGATGGTTTCTTGCTGAGATACAATGCTCGGGAGTTTGTGGTGTAGTTAGCATCATTCTGCAGATCATCCACACAGAGGTGAAACAAGAATACAATGTCCACCCAGGGCTGGGTGATAAACCCTGAGGTCTTGCAAATGTTATTCTAAACTGTAATATATCTGAAGTTATAGGCTTATAGATTTCTACTGTATATGATTAACACTATATTGTCTATGATACCCACACATGCATACCGCTAAGATTCAGTGCCATTTCCATTTTCTGCTTTTGGAAAGCTTTTAAACATGAGTGGTGGGAATTATGTTGCATCTTTGCCTTTCAACTTCCACATCCACTACTTCTTCTTGCTTTCATCCCTGCTCCAGGAACTAAGTTTAGTGGCCTCTTGTTCCACCGGCTTCCATAAAGGTACAGCCAACAGCAAGCTTCGGCAAACAAGAAGAGAGAGAAGACTGAGATCCAGGCATTTGGTCCCTAGTCTGGACCCTTTTGTGCTCAACTATGTCTTAAAGACAAAGGTCATAGTTTGTTTTCAAGCATTCTGTTTTTTCATGACTCTTCTTTTAATTCTAGTAGCCTTTCTCTCCCTGTTCAATCTGTGGGAAACGACATCTTTACTATACCTAGTCTTTAGTTCACAAACTCTCTCCTGTGGGTCTCTATATCTACACCACTGTAAAAAGACCCCTTGCAAATAAAACTTCCTTAGGGAGGTTTAATATTCACACTCTGTCCTCACTGGGGCCCGGAGCCAGCATGGCAACAGTGCATCTTTTAAAATCCAAACTAGGGTATCTATGCTTTTAATTTTGCTCTATTTTCTTCTTCTATTTGTCTCTTTTCTTCCTCCTCCTTACCGTAGCCTATAAAAGTACAGGAAATGCAGAGAGATGTGTATAGGGTTCCAGGAAAAAACTTATAAGGACCTTGTGAAATAAACAGTTTGTTCCTTCAGGTTCTGTTTGGGAGTCAGAGCCCATGTGAGCCTGGCACATGGGTTTCCCTTATGTCAATAGGACAAGATTAGCTTCCCATCCCCATTTCCCATCCTGCCCTCTCAAATCACCCAGAGTTATTATTATCTCTTGAAATTTTGCAATGAAGTTTCAGCAGAGATCTAGAAGAACTGAATCACACTTCTATATGAGGATACAGCTCTAAAAAAATACAGCAAAAAGCTCTGGAATAAGGAGCAAATCACAGTGTCCAGAGCTTGGCAAATTTTCACTGTCTGGCCTGCCTCCTATAATCAAATTTAACAGTGATTGTTTTTCATCTGATTCTTGAACCTTGTATTTTTTCCTTGTCTGTGGACCTGCTCCCTAGCACCCCTCCCCTTCTCTCTCTCTCTTCCAGAGAAAGGCATTATTGCAGAGAAGATCTAGCCGTCAGGATTCCCAGCAGCTAGGACACTTAGACTTCTTTAGGACTTTCTACTTTACGGCTTTTGTAAAGAAAATTATTGTATAGGATCTTTTGAGTGACCAACTCACTAGGACAAAGCTCAGTAGGAAGTATTTACCAGTCAACAACTGCTCAAGGAATGGCTACAGTTTTTCCTAGAAGAGGCCAACTCAACATCTGGCTTAAAATGTATTTGGCTGGCAGGCTCCAAAATAGTCTCCTTCTTCCCCCAACAGAAGACGCACAAAAACTGAGGGAAATGCAAAATCTTTGACAACTGAAAGCAAAGGAATAATTCCCCTGATGTGACTAGACAGGAGAAAGAAATGTGTGCAGAAACTCCGCCATGGCTAACTCAAGGTTGGTAGTGTCTTAGAGCTACCCAGAACCAAGGTGAAGCTTAATGACTGTGGGGACAGTCTCCTAGCCCCTCTGTACAGGGGAGTACAATGTTCCTGTGGGTTTCAGAAAGACCATATATTCAGAAATGAGCTTAACCTGGACTATAGAAGGATTTCTTGTGGGCAGATAAAAGCCAGCATTCTTCATGAACTTGTGCGATGAGTTTTCCATTTCCCAAAAAAGTCCCTCCCCCTAGTTACTGGCCCTTCTTATAATCCATATGATTTGTTTACCTCATACTTCATTGCTATGCTCTACATCCTGTTTTTTCCCCACTATTCTGTCCTGCTCCCCCACTTCCCTCACCCCAGCCATATCCCAGTCTTCCATTTCTCCCTGCTCTGGACTCTTTCAGATGCCTCTGGATATTCTCTTTCTGTTATCCACAGTAAAAACCTTCCCTTATTGGAGAGCTCATGTCAGCAGTTTCTTTACCATACCCCTTCACAGAAGTTTTCAGTACTCTGGCTAGACAGTAGGTTAGCTCAAAATGCTCTCATGTCAAAACATTAGAGCCATTCATTATCTCACATTTTCTGTGGATCAGAAATCCAAACAACTGTGTTCTGTGCTATTGTGTCTAGGGTCTCACAAGGAAGACTCAAAAGCTAGGAGCTGGAATCACCTTAAGCATCTTTTATGTATCTTCCTATGAACACTATAAAAGGCATCGCCATATGCCAAGGGCTTTTTTTAAAAAAAAAAAAAAAAAAAACTTGGAGGCTAAATTCTAAGTGTGTGTGCTCCAAATGAGCAATCGGGTTAAACACACACCACACACACACACACACACACACACACACACACACACACACACACACACGTCTGTCCTTGGAAATCACAATGTCACTTTTGTCACATTTTCTTGGTTAAGATGGTTTTAAATTTCAAGAAGAGCCAGGCAGTGGTGGTCCAAACCTTTAATTCCAGTACTCAGAAGGCTGAGACAGGAGGATCTCTGTGGGTCTGAGTCCAGCCTGGTGTACAGAGTGAGTACTAGGACAGCCAGGGCTAGCTACACAATGAAACCTTGTCTCAAAAATAAAAAAAAAAGAAGAAAGAAAACATTTCAAGAAGAAGGAGCAGAGCTTTCTACCCCCACTCTGCTCGGTTGGTGGAGTGTCACTTTATGTCATAAGAAATCATGTATAATTAGTTATATATTTTGGTACAGCCATCTTTAGAAGATACAGTCGGCCATGGCGGGGCCGCTGAGGGTCAGATGGCTCAGACTGGTCTCATGCTACTCTGCTTATACAATCTCTGGCTGTGAGCTAGCAAATTCTGTCACCTCTCTGCACTTCAGCTTCCTTACAAAACTGATGCAAAGAGTCAATGAATGAGTTGCCTCCTAAATGTTTAGTAGTTGGTGCGTATTAGGTCACAGGGCATTTCATTCTCGTTATCTAACGCAGCAGAAGGCAGGCTCTGTCCCGAAGGCAGCAGCTTCCTTTTTGTTCATTCTCTACCAGGGAGGAAGAGGCTCTGACATGAAGGCAAGGTAAATTACATGTGAGTTCTGGGTGAGACCAGTAGGAGAGGAAAGAAGCTGCTTGTAGCACTGTCTTTCTGAAGAACCGGAAACCTTCAGCCTTGACCTGGTCCCTTAGAGGTCTGGGGAAACTGCTGAAACCGGGGATACAGAATCAGTGGCAGGGGAGAGCGCCCAGATGAGGGTTCATGCTCCCTACTAAGTCTCTGGCAGGAGCAGTTTACAGGATAGAAGCTGCAGAGGAGAGCCTATGATGAGCAGGTAGAGGGGAGGAAGAGAGAGGCAGTTTGACCCTAGACATTTTGTTCGAGGCGTAGTCTCACATAGCCTCAAACTCTCCATGTGGCCAAAGATTACTTTGATCTCCTGATCCTTCTACTTCTATCTGACATGTGGCAGGATTACAGGCCTACCTGTGCTGTTATGTCTGACTCCTAGCATTTCTGAACTTGATTTTGCATGGTGCAGTAGTCAACATAATTGTACACTGCCTTCAAACTGCTCTACTAAGGGATATATATATATATATATATATATATATATTTTCCTAACGATCCCATTAGCTGTCCCCGCCTGCTAGGGTTGTCTGTCCAGAAAAACATATGCCAAAGTCATTGAGCTTGCTTTCGTGGGTGGCAAGGAATTTTTTAAAAAGAATTTTAAAAATATGTATTTAATAATTTTATTTATACATATGTGTATGCTTATGTGAGTTTATGTGAACCACATGCATGCAGGTCCCTGGATAAGCCAGAAGGCATCAGATCCCCTGAACCTGAAGTTACAAGGTACAGGTGCTCAAATCCCAGCCAGGGTTGCTCCTCGCCAAGAGCAGTTAAGTGTTCTCCCCTGCTGGCTCCTCTTTTCAGCTTTTAAAACCGACTTAAAAATTATCTTTTCTAAGGCTGCAAAGATGATGCTCAGTGGGTAAATGCATATGCTATGTGAACCTGGAGATCCGGGTTTGGTCCCCAGAACCCACGTGTCAGTAAAGAGACCAGACTCCACAAAGTTGACCTCTGAGCTCCACGACTGTCTCTGTATACTTCACAACCACCGTCATGCACACACATACATACTAATAAATTTTTATAGACGATACGCTCTCATTTCAGGGTTTGAGTAAATAGTAGCTAGAAATGATCCGTTATATAGTACGTGTCCCTCTCCTTCCACAATGCACTTGTCCCTCTCTTCCCATAATGCACTTGTCCCTCTCCTCCCACAATGAACTTGTCCCTGTCCTCCCACAATGCACTTGTCCCTGTCCTCCCACAATGCCTTTGAGTGTCGACTACCAAAACAGTGAAAAGGAACCCCCTGAGTCAATCTCTGCCGCTCATTTTCCTTCAAAAGAGGGGAGAGTTTGCTGACTTTTCTCTCACCTAAACTACAGAGTAACCAAGACTGGCTTACTTGAAGAGAAGTCAAGATATCTGTTTCTGCCCATACTGGAGTGACCTCAGTGACTGGAAACTTCCAAAATCTAAGGCCCCTTTCACAGTCACCTGTTGAAATTAAGTGAAGGATCCATGTTTTTCGGCAACTCGAGAGCTCAGCTTCTGCTATTTCAATTGAAACCTGCCGTAATTCGCAAGAAGACAGGGCTGGGGGTAGCGTGGGTAAGAGACTGCAGAGCCCAGCCCAGCACACTCGCTCTTTCTCTCTCCTGCTAACAGCACACCCAGAGGTCCCCAGGGAGGAGGAAGCGCAATAAGAAAACACCTGTGAATTCCTTACACGGCTCCCCCCGTGGCTGCATTCCACCCTTTCCTCGGCCAGAAAAGATTCATTTGTTCCATCTCTGACCTCAGGGCACGGACAAACGGATGGAGGCCTGGTGTGACTTCTCTGCTCTTGGCTCTATTCCACACACCAATTAATCACCTTACCCTAGCCTGACAAGCCAAACTCTGCTGCTGTTCATCCTCTGGCTGTTCCGGTGATTGCTCTAAAGTCTTCCCCAGATGCAGGAATCCATCAGCTGGTTTTTTTTTTTTTAAGCCTTCCCTACTATATAGTTCATGCACTGGCTACTGAGAGTGTACAGCACTGACCATGCTCAGGATGGAGCCCTGAGCATGTCGCTGCTCTCTAAACTCTGTGACTCAGTAGCTTTGCCCCTGTGGCCTTGCCGTTTGGTGTCGTCTAAACTTCCACAACCTTGGAAGAGGTCAACGGTGTCAGAAGATCATATGATAACAATTGAGTGTGCTGCTCGCTCTTCCGTTGGCTTCATTTCTGATTCTAGCATTGGGCAACAGGATGTCATCTGTGAAATGGAAATGTTCTGATGGGCCGAACAGAAGGATGGTTTCATAGACAAAGGAAGACTGTACAAAGCAGAAATGAAAAACAGAAAGCAGACTGGTTATTTCAAACTGACCACGGGCTGAGGAATACAGAATGACAGAAAAATAATGAATAGTCTAACATCCTATTACTTCATGGTGCTTTCTGTCGGGAAGAAAGGATTACAGGATGTGAGGGCGAAAACAAGGGAGACTCAGTGTTGTGTCAACTGATGGAACCATAATAGGAATCCTGCATTCTCACCCTGTATGCATGAGCTGTATGCTAAAGGCAGAGGTCCCTAGTGCTTCCTCATTCCCAGTGAAGCAGAGGAAGCCTTTGGGCCTTACTATTTTCCTTCAGATGTAATCTGTACAGTTGTAATGCTGAGGTGCTTTATTATTAGGAAACTTTATTATTACGATTGTTATTATTTGGAGGATCAGGGTAGCCCAGAAGGCGGACAGCCTTTTAGAGATTTCTCAACTTGGTTATTATCTACCTGTTTCTACGTAAACCAGAATCCATGCTGTTAGGGGCTCCTGCAATCTTGCCTTCAGATGTCTATTCCCAGCAGAAACTCTGAAATAAATATGTGTACCCAGGGGAGAATGCCGGCTCCTTTGACACGTTGGTATCATGGGGGCCCTCGCAAGAATCAAAGGGAAAAGCTCTCAGACACACGCAAGCAGAGCACCAAGGGCCTAGGCCCAGCCTTCCAGCATGGAGATACAATTTGGGACCTGAGGAAGGTGACACCCCAAACCCAAGTTTATGTCAGTTATTCAGGGCTGGCTGTGGATAAAGCAAAGGTGACCACATGTGGCATGTAAATTATATCATGATAATCTGTGTTTTGTGTTGGTAAGTTAGCCTTTCTCCAACACAAAAAGCCCCATTTGGGGAAGCTTCTATCTATCAGCACTTAAGCTTCCAGGAGTTTCTGGCTTCAGAGGCAGGGTGGGTAGAACAGAATAGAGCAGCGAGGGTGTGCTGTCCCGAGAGAGCAGCTGCCCGGTGAACTCTGTGGCTGTATTTCATTCTCTACTCAAGAGCTTGTTGGAGGAGAGGAGGAAGAGGTTTCTTTCCCCTAGAGAAAGATGGAGATGGAACGGGCACAAATGCTTACCACTAGGGGAAACTGAGGATTTGAGAAGATAATTTCCCTAAGCAGGAGTTGTTGGAGGGATGTCAAATGCACAGAGTGGTCAAAAATACCAAGAAATAGTTTTCTCACATGTCCCTTCCTTGAAGGTTTCAGCAGCCATTTGGGAATGTTCGGCGCCTTCACCATATGGTAAAACCAAGAGTATTTTGAGTGGATGGTTCTGGAATGATTTCAAAGCTCTTGCTGGTGCAGACGTGCACAGCCTTCTCCAGCTGCCCAGGATTATGAACAGTGGGGATTACGACACCATGTGGTGAGATCGAGGGGTGGTAGGAGCAGACCCTTCTTGCAGGCGTCTGATGCGCACGGGACACTAGGTCCTTTCCCCTCTCCCCTACCCAACAGCACAGTCATTGCACTTTGAGACAGCTCTACTCTGTCGAGAGAGTCTGAGCAACTCTTTGTGGGAAGAGAGGGCCCAATTTCTTTCATTTCCGTTAAGCCCACATGAGCCAGGCTCATTTCCCCTGTTCCTTCTGAAGAACATGTGCAAAACACTTGGTCCCCTCACGTGGCCTCATGCCTCCTTTCTGTTCACTTTGGGAGGAGCAGGGACAGAGTCTAAGTTAGGGGGCAGTAAGCTTTGGCCTGATGATCAGATCCCACCACTGCCTAGTGTTGTAAAACGAATTTCCTTGGAACGCAGCCACCATCCGCTTACTGCCCATGGCTGCCTCTGAGCAACGGAGGCAGAGGTAAATCATTGCAAAAGAGACCATCCGGCCTGCAAAGCCAAAGCTATTTTCTGTCTGTTCCTTCTGGAGAAAAGCTTTCCAAGCCCCAGCTTACATGAAGGAAATATGGGTCAGTGAAGCTCTGAAAAGAAGAGCAGATCCCAAGTGTCTAAGGTGGGACCACGGGGTTCTGTACGAGGAGAAAGGCTGGGAAGCTGCTTGTATGTAACACAATGACAGCGCAGGTCCACCTGGTCCCGAATGTGTGATAGGGCTGCGTCCAGATGAAGCCACGTTAATTCAAAAACGTAAGTAAAAATGCACTTATGACACCTATTCTAGTGGACCCAGCAAAGCCAACCATTGTAAAGGACTGGCTGCTGCAGCTGTCCAGTGTCAGAAGGGCATCATTTCATAGATAGCCAGCTCAGGAAAAGGCCCAAATTTAAAACTCAAAGCATTTTTTTCTACTGAGCGCCTGTTGTTTTCACATCCGCGTAAAGTTGTAAATCATAGGTAGGGCTGTCACAGCCAGTTTTCCCTGTGGGAAACCGCTGTGTTGAGCATTCTGTCAGCGCAGGAAGACAGGCACTGTCGTGGCTCCAGCACAAGGCTGAAAATTTGAGGCTCAGCTATGCCAAGTCACCTGCCCTGTCCATGCAGCGGCGGGCTGAGAAACAGATGTGGATAGCTCATTGTCGTTGTCAGACGGACCGGCCGTAGAATCAACATGGAAGTGCATGTCAGGGAGCATCCGTGAGGACACTGTCCAGAGGTGTCAGCTAATGTGTGATGACAGCAAGGATGGCATTGTCCCATGGGCTGGGGGGCTGGACTGGTGAAGGAGAAAGAGCACTGAGTGCAGCATTTGTCTCTCCGTTCCCTGAATGTAGATGCAATGACCATCCTCCTCATGCTCCTGCCACCGTGACGTCTCCATCACGATGGACCAGATTTTAAGATAAGTTTATCCTCCTTCAAGCCATCACAGCAACAAGAATCAATAATGTTGGCAGGCAGCAGCAGGAATACTGAGAAAGGAAAGTGATTCTTTAGGCTCTTAAGGCTGAATTTGAGACGCTCTGGTTACAATGTATGTGTGTTGTATGAGTGTAAGTATGTGTATATGTGTACTACTGTGTATGTGCTCATGCATGCTTGAATGCAAGTGTATATCAGTATGTGAACATACATAAATGTGTATGTATGGGTATGTGTGCTTGTGCATATGAGTGTATGTTACTGTATGTATCTGTATTAGCATGTGTATATGCATGAGTGTGTGAGTGTGTATGTATATTGTGAATGTGCATATTTGAGTGTGTATAGAATTGTATGTATATGAGTATTGTATTTCTCTATGTGGGGTTGTGTATATGTGTGTGCATACTAGTGTGAGTGTGTATATGTGTATGTCTCCGTGCATGTGTGAATGACTGTATGGACATGTTTATGACTGTGTGTGTTAATGATGTCTACATTTTTAAATGTGTATATACACATGTGAGTGCCATAATGTGTGTATATGAGTTTATATGCATGTATTTATGAATGTATATATATGAGTGTGGACTCCTTTGCCCCGTCGTTGCTTCCCTTGGCTTTATTACTGGATTTTAAGAGGAGCAAACCCCAGTATTGTCATCAGCCATAATGCCTTTTTTTTGGAAGCTTCTAAATTTGGTAGCTGATGAAGTTGAAACCTCCAAACTTCAACACCACCACTGGCATAATATATACCACTCTCTAACCTTCTTGTGTCCCTTCAGCCAGCAATCTCAGGCCACTTCACAAGCAGTTACTATTGCTGTGACATTGCTCCCTGGGGCACTATAAAGAGTGTGGCTGCTTCAAGGTTTGAAGACTCCCAAAGTTTAAACTGTACAGTTTTCTCCCTGCTGAGGATTTTACTATATTTGGGGAGAAAAGTTGTGAACCAGTTTCTCTCTCTTTTCATGCTGGCCATTACCTAAATGAACCTGGGCCTAGATGGCTGCGCTTATGCTACTGTGTACAGTTAAAGAAGAAGAAAAAAAGATAGGCTAACAGGAAGCCAGCCCTTATTTCACAATCTTGCCATGAAGATGGATGAAGTAGCCCAGATACAGGGATCATACTCCACAAGCTGCCTTTCTTTAATTAAGAATGCTGGACCTCTGGATTCATGGAGAAGTCACTTATGGAGGCAGAGGCAGGAGGATCACAAGTTCACAGGCGGTCTGGATTACACAGTGAGAAAGAACATTTAATGGCCCCAGGTAGTGGCCAGCTCTGTGGGAAGGACTGCCAGTGGGTTCGGGGAGCACAGGGAATGTGGAGAGGATGATTATGTGTGTGTGTGTGTGTGTGTGTGTGTGTGTGCGTGTGTGTGCATGGTAAACATGCATGTGTATATGTGTGTCCAGTATGTATCCACATATACAATTAGAGGCCTGAAGTTGATGCCAAGTGTTTTCCTTAGCTGTTCTTTAACAGGAGTAACTCATTGAACTTGGGACTCGCAGTCCAGCAGGTCTGGCTAGCCAGCTTGCTTCACACACCCCCTGTCTCTGCCTCACAAGTGCTGGGAAACAGGGGCACTGCAGAACCTGCCCAGGGTTTGTGTAGGTTCTGGGAAACTAAACTCCAGCCTTCACGCTTGCATGGTGAGTACTTCGCCTTCTGTACCATTTTCCAGGCTAATTTCTGTTTATTTTCTATTCCATTCTGCTAAACTATTTCTAGTGTTTGCTTTATATACACGTTAGGCCATTGAGAAATGCACAACTAGGATTCGTACATGCATGGCTTTTAAATAAAGGGGCTTATGGGCAAAACTCATAGTATTCTATTCTTTAGCTCAGCATTAGGCCCTCAAAGGTTGTAAACTGGATGTCTGGAGGGAACACCCACTCTGGCTACTTGTTACCATGTGGAGATGAGAACACAATTTGACTTAATTTGTAGTAATTAGCGGCCGGCTGCATCCCGCCACCCGGCTCCCGCAGGGCTAGCTTTACAAGCGAAATAATAACACACAAACTATATTCATTTAAACACTGCCTGGTCCATTAGTTTCAGCCTCTTACTCACATCTTGATTAACCCATATCTAATAATCTGTGTAGCACCACAAAGTGGTGCCTTACCGGGAAGATTCTAGCATACTTCCATCTTGGGCCGGAGCTTCATCACGTCTGGCTCAGAGAGGAGAGGCATGGCAATTGTCTGAGCCATCTACCTCACTTCCTTCTTCCTTTTCTGTCTACTCCACCCACCTAAGGGCTGGCCTATTAAATGGGCCAAGGCAGTTTCTTTATTAATGAATGAAATCAACACAAACAGAAGACCCTCCCACATCATTAATTTTCAGGTTTTTAAAAAGACAAACTGAATAGTTAACATAAAATTGAGGAGTTTTTTTTCCTGCCTCATTTTGCTTCTCCCAAAGCCAGTAGGTCTTCTTTGCCTCTGTCTGTTACAATACTGATCTTAGTTCTCCCAGTTTACTCTCTGGTAGGATTTACAGGACAGCCACAGCAGTGTACTCCAGAGCAGTGGACCAACGACGCTGGTAAGCCTTGCTGGGCTGGCCTAGAGGACTCCTTTCTTAGACACGTGCTCTGATGAACGTCTCCTCTAAGAGGATTTGGACTCCACCAGCACTGGTTCAGCTCAACCTTAGCCAGCTCAGCTGCCTCATCAGCTGCCCCAGTGTGAATTACAGGGCAGGCAGGGTGGGGCAGAGCCTGGGATGAACTGGGAGGGGGAGCCAGGAGGTCCTTCTGGGTGAGGCAGGGCCCTGGACGCAGAATGCAGTGGCTGGGGTGGGGCCAGGGATGAGATGGGATGAGGGAGGTCCAAATCTCAGCTTGGCCCCTCTCGTACCATTTGGACACCAGATGCAGAAGGAGGCCTGCTGTGTGACAGCCTTGAGCCAAACCCCATTCTCAGGAGAGCAGGAGCCCTGTGTGTCTTAAAGGCCCCACGGAGGTTCCTTCATCCCCTAAGAGGACTCCACCCCTCTTTAGCCATTGTGTTCTATTGTGTTCAGACTTCAGGAACTACCCATAATGGGAGAAAGTTCATCCTCAGCTGCAACAGAAACCTTCCCTGTTGGGGTTCTTCTTGGCGGCTTTTGTGAGACCAGGGAGGGTGGGAGCTGCTGCCTTCCTTGTGGTAAACCTGAGGGCAATGAGGGAGAGCTACAGGTAGAAGGCAGAATAGAGTCAAGTCCCTGAGCATTAACTAGCCATGTGACCTTGGACGAGTTGCTTACTATCTCTGTACTTCATCTCTTCATCTGCAAAACGGGCAAAACAGTGCTGCAAGGGAAGGTATGCATCCATAAGAAATGGTACATGAGAGCCGCAGCCTCATCGTCCATAACAGCCCCGGGAGGGAGAATCAAATGTCTGTGAAGTGATGGATGGGTACAGTAAGGGAGGTAGATCCAAAGACGGACTACGACGGTACGGAGTACGGATACATGCTCTAACATGTACAGATCTGAGGATGTTGTGCCTGGTGAAAGCAGCAGCTATAAAGAACCCTATATTATATAATTACATTCATGTGAACTGTCCAAAACAGGTGTACCAATAGACATAGAAAACAGACCGTGACTGGGTAGAACTGTTGAGAACCGATGAAAATGGTTCTAGGCCTGTCTAGAACTAATGGACACAGCGTTTCCTTCTAGGGTGATGAAAACATTCTCAGATTGATTTGGTGATTACTGTGCCACTTCAAGGCCAGCTCTGGCTACTTGGTAAATCAGAGACAGCTTGTATTACACTATTTACTATTGTCACACTATAAATAAATGATAGCCTTATAGTATCCACATCATAGGAGTATTGTTAAAATTACCCAATTTAATTCTTTGAGATATTTAGTATGGTGCCTGGTAAGCAACTAGTAAATATTGCCTTCAACAACAATAGTGATGATAATATATAGTTAAGTTTATAAAACAGAAATTATGTAACATAATATGCAGCTGTACAATTATTTTTAACCACTGTTTTCTCTTTCCTCTCTTAATTTTCCTGATTTCATAATGGCCTTCAATTTTTTTAACTTTATCAATACTGTTTTTGAATATTTGAAATCATACACAAACAGCATATATAAAGTACTTTGTAACTATAACACAGATTCATGAACTACTGTCCAACTATCTAATAATATACACTGTGTGCTTTACAGTGAACAGGACGGCCGTTAAACCGTCCTGTCATTATCAACTGCAATTTCACTGGTAGATTTCAGTGTGAGTTCTTTCTTTCTCTAACCTTTTTCTATGTTTGGAATGATGTCTCCAATTCTGTTCCTGACTCCTGATGTATTTGTAAAGAACATAGCTCTGAGTTTGAAGAAGTTCAGTTACAATAATGACTCTAATTCAGTTGCCTCTTGTAGGGTCTGCCAGAAAACAGGGAACATAACCCAGGTGCTCCTACAGCTTCCCCCGCAAGGCTGGGTGAGGACAGGGACACCTGTGGACATGCAGGTGACCTGGGCCGCCACAGCCAGGTTCAGGCAACAGGCCAGCTGGCTTGGCCTGTCCATTTACCCAGTACTAGCTGGAGGTGGGGTGGCCTGGGGAAGGGACTGGCCCCTTGAAGATAAAGGGCCTTTCTTGCAGATCCCAGTGGAGTACCCTGCTGCCTTTTGTAAAGGGATCCTGGGGGCTTGGGGTCTCTGAGCACCTTCTACCTAATACTGTGCAGGTGGCTCATTTTCATTAAAATGGCAGGTCAGAGTGCCTACTTGATTTGGTGACAGAGACGTCATTGAAATTGTTGTCTGCCTTCCCTGCAAGCTGGCCAACACAACAATCCAGGGTGTATTTGCCCAGCTTCCCCACAGGGCTCCAAGGATTCAGTCCTGCAGCTGGAAGGGCTCTGCCGCGGTATTGCTGCTCTGAGGGACGTGGTTCTTGGAAGGACCTAGCAGCACCCATAGTCCAGTCAGCTTAAGGCAGCATTGCTTCCTCAAAGACAGAAAAGGCCTTTTATGTATAAACTGTCTGCGACGTTCCCCACAGGCTCAGCTTCTCCCGTGTCCTGCTAATGTCTCATGCAAGGTGGGTTATTCTTAATTCTCAATGTTCTCATAAACCCCGTACATCATTCATCATATCAATTAATTAGGTTAGCAGATTAAATACTCTTATATTGCAGATATTTTAGGTGGTACTTGGAAATTGTACATGGTATGGACTAACATTACTAATGTAAAGTCAGTGTGTGTGTGTGTGTGTGTGTGTGTGTGTGTGTGTGTGTGTGCGTGCCATGAGAAAGTGGGTGGAGTTAGAGAGATGCCATGTAGCTGCTGAAGGAGAAAGATGCAAGAATAGAACCTTACCTGGTAAGCCATATAACCTTGTGGCAATACACAGATTAATAGAAATGGGTTAACTTAAGATGTAAGAGTTAGTTAATAAGAAGCCTGAGCTGAAGCCTGAGCTAATAGGCCAAACAGTGTTAGAATTAATATAGCTTCTGTGTGATTATTTGGGTCTGGGTGGTCAGGAAACAAATGAGCCTACAGCAGGGTATGGTAGACTTAACTACCTCCTGTCCCCATGGCTTGGCATGTGCTAGGAAATACCTGCCCAGCAAGTCACTGTGTCTGTGGGCACGTGTGACCTCTTCTTCCTTACATCTGCCCAACAACTCACTGTATCTGTGGGCACTGTATTTCAGTAGTTATACCTTAAAATCCTGAGTAAATTTTGCTTTGAATCCTTTTGCCAGGGGATGGAGAGATGGCTCAGGGGTTAATAGCACTGGCTGCTCTTCAGTTCAGTTCTCAGCACCCACCTAGAGGCTCACAATCATCTGTAACTGACACCCTCTTGTAGCCTCTGCTGGTAGTGCACACATGTTGTGCATAGACTTGCATTCAGGCAAAACCCATCCACAGAAAGTAAAAATGAATAAACCCTTAAAAATATCCTTTCCTCAAATAAATAAAATCTCCCAGTTATGCCTTTTGTGAGCTTAGATTTATATCAAAAAAAGTTTTCTTAAAATGGGTTTGGCCATGTTTCCTAAATATATTTTTTCATGGGATATAACATGCCGTTTGAGTACATTGTTATCAATAATATCCAGGGGGCAGGGGTAGGGAAGGTATTTATGTTCTGGAAAAGGAGATTGTATTCATTACTGATTTTATCATGCGAATGTGTGTCTGCCTGATGACGGGGTCAGTGGTCAGCTGATAGAGTTTTGGGTATGTGTCTCCTCTGAAGGGAGACAGCAGCCCTGATCTGAGAGAGTCAGATGGAAGCTGCACTGTGATGTGTAGGGTGGCAGCCATGACAGTGCTCAGAGCAGCATCCGGCAGTGTCTTTCCTGACTCCTCCCCCCCCCCCCCCCGCCCTCTAGTCTCATGTGAGGGTCATTTTTCTTTCTATTTGGGATACTCTGTGGTCAAGTACCCCTGGGCCGACTGCGTCGTGTCTCTTTATATCTTACCTCAAATATCAGCTCTTCGGAAAGGTCTTAGCTGACAACTCAATATGTATTGTGCAGTTAAAATCCATCTTTTTAAGTGGACGGTTCCATGAGTTTCTGCAAATGCACAGTGTCTCATGAGCATCAGCTCAATCAAGGTCTAGAACACTCACTCAGCCCCATTCAAACTTTCCTCGGAGCTCTTTGCCATCAACCATGTCCCAGCCATTTTGACCCTGGCTACAGGGAGCCCAAGCATGTCCCTCTGCTTTTGTGTTTTCCAGAATGCAGTCATGACGGAATCCTTCAGGGGCCGGCCTTTTGATTCTGGCTTCACATGTGCAATTAAGACTCATCCATGCTGTTGCATTTCTCAGTAGTTAATTTTAGCCATGTCAGAAATTGCCCAATTATTTGTCATTGTGGCGAGACTCTTTTGCATTTCTCTTAGCAATATACGGGAAGACCAGGCACTCCCTACCCGCAGTAGTAACAATGCTAGCTGTTATTCCTGTTGTTTTAAAATGAACACTTATTTACTGTGTATGTGCATGCTCGTGCGCCATGGTACCATGTGGGGTCAGTTCTCTCCTTCTACCCTGTGGGTCTTAGGGACTGAACTCAGGACACCAGGCTTGGCAGCATCACCTTTGTATATCAAGCCATCCCACCAGCCCCGCTGCAGTCTTTTAGAAAGACATTTTACTGTTGCTATGGTAGAATCTCATTCTGTTAAAAAGCATTTATCTGTTTGTTTATTCATGCATTTTGTGTGTATGTGTATGACCAAATGTCTGCCTGCGTACCTTGTACACGAAGGATTCCTCAGCAGTCAGAAGAGGACATCAGATCCCCTGGAACTGGAGTTCCAGGCAGCTGTGAACCACCATGTAGGTGTTTGGAATTGAACCTGGGTCCTCTGCAAGAGCAGCCAGTGTTTTCTAACCACTGCGCCATCTCTCCAGCCCGCCTCAGCATGGCTTTAATTTTCATTTGCCTGATGACTGACGGGGTAGGGCACCCTTTCACCAGCCTGTTTGTCATCTGTCTTAGTTACTGAGACACCCTGACAAAGGGACCCCAAGGAAGGAAAGGTTTATTTGGGTTCACATTTGCGGGTATGGAAGCAGGAGCATGAGGTAGTTGGTCACACCACAGATGCAATCAGGAAGCAGAGAGAGATAGTTCTCAGCTCACTGTTTATTCAGTTCAGGCTCCCAGGCCATGGAATGCACTGCCCACAATTGCAATGGGTCTTCCCAGCTCAGTTAAGTACTCTAGACTCTCCCTCAGAGGGATGCTTGTCTTCCAAATGATTCAAAATCCTGTCAATTTGATCATCGGGGTTGGTGATCAAACCAGCTGCCTATCTCCTTTGTGTAGTGATCTTTTGACCATTTTTCTTCAATGAACACTCCCCCGCCCTCAAACTGACTTTTGAGAGTTCTTTATAGCCTGTGGGTACAAGTCTGTTAGCAAATACACACACTGTCAATACTTTCATTTTTACCACATTTAGTTAAGCTCTTCACTATTGTTTGGTTGGAACCTCCATCTCACTTCTGCTTGGTCCAGAAAGCCCCACTCCTGTCCCTCTCTCTCTAAACCCCACCCTCTCCAAGACTCTTCAACAAAGAAAAAGCACCCAAACCCTCAATTCTGCATTCTTTACGACCATTGCCACTCTCTCCCCTCTTGCCACCAGCAGCCCAAGTCCCTGCCTAAGCATTCAACTTTTGACCACACTTGGGCACAAACCAGCTTGTGACGGACACATTATCACCCCTTGCCTACAAGTTACATAGTCTCCCTGCTTTATTTTGGGCATGTGGTTTCTTCAGCCTCCATCTCTGGGCCTGGAGAACCCGCACAGGAGTTGCTTTGCTCAAATAAACCTGTTGTTATACTTTCTCAATTCAGCTTGATCTGGTTTACTGTATTGGTAGAGAAACCTATTATTCGGGGACAGAAAACTTATTACCCATATCTCCCAACTTCGCTTAGCACTTCCTGGATGATTTTATTGTGGACTATCCCTCACTAGAATGCATGTTTCCTTGGGGCAGAGCTCTTGTCTATCTGAAGCACCCCCATGTTCTTGGGGCTAAATTTAGGGTCTGCCACATGGTAGAAACAGAACAAATACTGGCTGAATTAATAGCAATAGTATCCATGAACACTTCCCAAATTGCCTTGGGCTTTCAGCACTCAAAGTTGCTTCACCTGATTTATCTTATTTACTTTTCAAAATGACACTATGTGGTGGTCTTCCTGTGTACCTAAGGATGATCTTGAACATGTGATCCTCCTGTCCCCCGACCCACAGAACTAGGATTATAGGGATGTTTCCACGACATCTGGTTTTGTGTGGTGTTGAGGACCTAATGCAGGGCTTCTTTCATGCTAGGTAAGCACTCTATCAAATGGATTCCAGTTCAAGCCTTCTACTAACTTTCAATAATCCCAACACAACAGTATTATGATTTGAGAGATGCTCCCATGCTGGGCTTAGGTACTGGACATTTGGTTTGCCCGTGAATATCATTTTGGGAGGTTCTGGAAACCTTTGGAGATGAGAGAAGAGGAAAGAGTTTGATGGGGGTGGGCCCTTTGGATAATTTTTCCTGGCCCTTTCCTGTCTCCATCTCTGCCTCAGAAGTGAGAAATAACCTTGTCTGCACGCTCTCATCTCCATGATGCTCTGCCAAAGAGCACAGGGCCAGGCAACCAACTAAACCCTCTGAAACTGTGAGGTGAAATAAATCTTTGTTCCTAAAAGTTGCTCAGCCAGGTTGCTGGTCATACTGAGACAAGAGTAATGAAGACAATGGGGGTATGCTGACTGTCATTATCTCTTGACTGTCAACCTTTCTGCTCTGTTGTGTGATGGCAGTGCAGGGACTCTGTAAACCTCACTAACTTTTGCCTGCAACTCTCTTAAGTTCACCGGTGTGGAGTCCTAGACACAGCTGGCCAGCAGGAGGAGACTAGGGACGTCATCCTCTCTGTTGCTGTCAGTGTTTCTCTAGAGCATTCGCTGCTAAGTCCCTGGTTCCTGTAGCACCAGTTGGGTGGATTATAGTTTCGTCTACTTCTAGAACCAAGAGCATTGCACATTCTGAGATGCCAGTATTCACAGGCACCTCCTCTTGAAAACACTGACTTCCAGCATGTGGGCTCCTCCCTCGAGCCTCCTTCATTCCTCTTTTCTAAAGGGTTAAGACTTTTTGTTTTATTTTTGTTGTTTTGACACAGGATTTCCCATATGCTAGGCTGGCCACTAACTTGTTACGTGGCTGAGGATGATCTTGAACTTCTGAAGGTTCTTCTGCCTCCACCCTCACCTCCTAGGACTACAGGCATGTTTCACCACCCCTTATTGTGTGCTGTGCAGGTTCTCTCAACATGTCAGATAAGCACCGCACCAAATAAACTCTACCTGCAGCTCCTCGACTAAACCTGAACAACCCTGACCTCTTCATCACCTCAATACTAGAGTGTTGCTGCTCCCTGCACTTAGTCCCTCTAGGGCAGTGGTTCTCAGCCTTCCTAATGCCACCACACTTTAACACAGTTCATGTTGTGGGGACCTCCAACCATAGATTTATTTTAGTTGCTACTTTATAATTGTAATTTTGCTCCTGATATGAATCAGAACATAAATATGCATGTTTTCCAATGGTCTTAAGGGATCCTTGTGAATGGGTTGTTCGACCTCCCAACGGGATCCCAACGCACAGGTTGAGAACTGCGGTTCTCATGTTCCAGCCCCTCCCAACCTTTCCAGGGTTTTCATATGTGATTACCAATACCTTATGTTAATTTCTTTGTAATGAAATCACCGGGGTCCTGACTAGCACAGGAAGCTGAGTGTCTGCCGAGAATTAACAAACAGCAATTCACAGCCAAGCAGGAGCAAGATGCTTACGCAATTACTATCAATAAAAGGAAGAAAGCTAGAAACGTCCCTGGAGAGGAACAAACAAAAGAGGGCAATTTGGCAAGATCCATCAAGATCTATTGCAGCGGATCCCCTGAGAACAGGAGCACAGTGTACGCTGTTGGCAGCTTTCGCCTAGAGCTGGATAGGGATGATGCTTGGGAAAGCAACGTTGGGTGGACCAGCCAATAAACGTCCTTGTTTGTCATCGTCCTTTCGGACCAGCCCAAAGTGGCTTCTTCCGCGTACATTGCCAGGGCTTCCTCTTGGGTGTTACTACTGTCAGAGCTCTCTCCTTCCAGTCAATGTTCCCTGACAGAGGCAGAGGAAGGAGGAACCAGGCCCACACTTTACTCCAGTGTCCTTGGATGAGGAACTGGGTGAGGGGCAGAATTTAAGAGTTTTAGTTAAGGACATAAGAGAAAGAGGGCTGAGGGGCTGAGGCAGAACACTTTCCTTGTGAATCTGATCACCAGCACTGGGGAAGAAGGCAATATATAAAAACAATTTCTGGAGGAGGCAGCTAAGGAAAAGAATATCTAGAGATACAATGAGACTGGCCCTTATTAAAACCCCTTCTGTTGTCATGGCTACAGACTGCTTAAGATGCCATATTATATGAGGTAACACTCACAGGTTTAAAAAATAAAAATAAAATCACTGGAGAGGAGGAAGGATTTGTTTTAGTTGGGGTTTTCTGAAAAAATAAAATCCTAGGAATTACTATTTCTATGTCTATGTCATGGAGAAATGTTTGTTACAAAGCATTGACTCATGAGAAGCTGGAGAACCTGAAAGTGGGTAGTTTAGGAAGGCTTGAGAGTGGAGAGGCTGATGCATAGATTCTAGTCACATGTGCAGATAAGAACATGGAGAGTTCAGCACAGGAGACCAATATCTCAGCTCAAGCAACGAGGCAGAGAAGGATGGATACAACCAGCTTCCCCTCTGCTTTTCATTCTGTTCAGATTTTTGCTGGACTGGATCAGGCCCAGCCATGGGGGAAGAGCCATATAGTTTCCCTAGTTCCAGCAATTTAAATGCCTTTTTCTCCCAGATGTTCTGTCAAAGACATATCAGGAAATGGAGTATATGTGTATATATACAGGAATCCCATGGGCTGGCCAGGTTGAAACATCAAGCTAACTATTTTTCAATCTATATCCTCAATGATACTGTTGAGATGCCCAACACGCTTAGGGAAAGCCAGCTTCGGGTTTCCTGCCAGGAAACGAAAGCTTACACAATACATAACTTGCTAGTTCATCTGTTCATAGATGAATGCATTTTATCTGGTACCTCTTCCAGTCCCTAAAGTTACTTTTGTCTCCTCTTAGACCATCAATTCTTTTTTTCAAAAAAAAATTACATATAGTTTTGTTTTTGGACCTAAAAGGAAAAATTGATAGATGTATTTTCCCCCTACAAGATACCATGAGATGAAGCCTGAGACTCTGGTTCATCTGGATAATTCACTAACTTCCAGCAGAGTCCCTGAAGTAAGTATGCAAGAAGTGCACATTTATATTATGTACCTACAGTGCCTGGGATTTGTGGCTCTCATGCATATCCAATCTTTGTAATTTACATGATAAAATTTTAGTCTCTCTCTCTCTCTCTCTCTCTCTCTCTCTCTCTCTCTCTGTGTGTGTGTGTGTGTGTGTGTGTGTGTTTGCCTGTGGGGGTGTGTATACACAGGTGGGTTATTGCATCTTCCTCTCTCATTATCTACCTTGTTTTCTGAGACAGAGTCTCTCACTGAACTTGGAGTTTGTGGATTCAATTAGGCTGTCTGATCAGCAAGCCCAAGGGCTCTCTGCATCTACTTCCCCACTACTGAGACTATAAGCACGTGCCACCAAACCTGGCATTTAAAAAGTATATATCTTTGTATTTGAAATGATGTATATGTGTATATGTCTGTATGTAGGTATTTGCATATGAATACAGGTACCCTGGTAGACCAGAGGTGTTTGTTGGATCTCTCTGGAACTGGAATTATAGGCAGTTATGAGAGCCATCTGACATGGGTACTGGGAATTGAACTAAGGTTCTCTGGAAGAGCAGCAAGTGTTCTTAACTGCTGACCCCTGGTCATGCTTGTGGCTGCTGTTATTTTTGATGGATTCTGAGGCTCAAGTCCTGTTCTCCTGATTGCACAGCAAGCATTTCAGCACCTAAGCCATCTCCTCAGACCAATAATTTTAGATCAGAGTGTCAAGTCTAGATTCAGGCAGAACTAAGCTCATATCGTGGTTCAAATCCTTATTAGTGGGGAACCTTCAGCAAATCCTGACCATCCTGTTCCACCATCTTCCAAGTCCTAGTTCAAATGTCACCCACACAGAAACCTGCCTTACTCCCTCCCAAATTTGAAACTATGATTTTTTTCTCATCTGAATTCTTCAAAACACAGGTTTTAAAATTATCATTGACAGAAGTATAATTATTCTGCACGTGTTTCTGCTGCCTGGTTCCTTTTTATTCAAAGTGTCTTAAAGATCTTTTAGTTCAACATATATAGGGCCACCTTTCTTGATAACATGGAATACTATAGATTTTCCAGAGTTCAATTGCTCCATTATTACCAAATGTGTGTTCTTTCCAGTTCTTGCACATTACATAAAATTTGGTACCTCTTGTAGATACTTCTTACCAATGTGAAAATGCCCTTAGGAAGTTCAGACAGTGTCAAGTAACCTCTGGTAGGGCTGCAACCATGAGTGTGAGTTGAAATCACTCAACTACTCTTCTCTATGCCTTTCTTATCTCTTGGGTTCTGAAACAATGATACCTCTATTGAGCCTGTCAGTCGTCAGACAGCTTAGGGATGGTTTTGCTACTCACCACTACCCACCATCCTTCTCCCATGTGCAGGGCAGTCTGATGCTGGGCAGAACTTCTCAGCCCATTAGTGAATTCCAGTACATTCTGGTGGTGTGTTTAGCAAAGTGGTGTGGGCCCTTTCTGTTCTTACTTCCTTGCTTGAAAATTAAGGAGAAGACTTCCAGAATAGTTGAAGCAAAAAGAAACAATGTATAAATAGAGTTCTACCCAATTGACTGTACTACCTTCTCCTCTGCCTTTTCCTGCTTTGCATCCTTCAGCCATTGGATGTTTGTGGAAACTTCTTATATTGAAGAACTCAGAATCAGCACAGGCGATGTGTTTGAAATAAAGGTGAGGTGAGTCTTTCAGGTGGTTTACGTCTGACAGGGACAGATGAGCCCCACTCACACCGACATCCGGTCAGCATGCAGATCACCCCGACCCTTTATCATGCCTCCAAGTGGCAACGTTGAGCAGAGGAGTGGAATCCACTCGGCAGGATCTCCACATCGAAGCATCATGAGTGACTAGGGGATTCTACAAAAGCTAAAAACATAAAACCAATCTTTACCTGACAGCTTGATAACATGATAGTTGAGTTGTTATCTCTTCAAACCTTCAGACAAAATTCTCAGCACAACACAAATCCTAAGAAAAGATGAGATGCTGGCCAAAGAGCTCTGCGCCATGACAAGAAGGATGTGCTTTGAAAACGGAAGCTGTGAGTTCAGATTCAGGAATCAAACCAGCTAATGGGTCAACTGAGGAAGAGAAGAGCCCTTCAGAATAGAGAGAGCTCAGTGTCATGTGCCATGCTAAGAAAAGCAAAAGGGGCCTACCTAAAAATATGGCATTATAGGTTCAGCTCTGTCAACAATGCCCCTGGTCTGTGGGTCACTCACAATCAGTCACATGAGACGCACAGGTATTTCTTGTATACCGCATGACTTAAGAAGACAATGGAACCACAGAAATGAAGACTGCTCAGGTAGAGGTTAAAACATATAATATTATAAACTCTTTTTCTAATATCTTAATAATCCTCATATTTAAAAAAATATTATTTCCCCTAAATAGAAACTTACTAATGAAGATGGAAGAAAAAAAGTAGGAAAACTTTTTTAAAAAAATCTGATTCTGAGCTGGGCGGTGGTGGCGCACACCTTTAATCCCAGCACTCGGGAGGCAGAGGCAGGCGGATCTCTGTGAGTCTATAAGACCTAGTAGTCTACAAGAGCTAGTTCCATGACAGGCCCCAAAGTTACAGAGAAACCCTGTCTCAATGCCCCTACATACAAAAAAATCTGATTCTGAGCACTATGCACATTTGTGCACTCACATGTGTACACACACATGCACACAAAATATGTAAATGAGACTGGGGCAATGGTGTAGTGCTCACTTAGCATTTATGAGGCATGGCTTTGATACACAACATGGCAAAGAGCAAAAGCAACCATAAACAATAATGTTCCACTTGATTTGAACTCACACAGAAGCAATTAAATTTAACTCAACATTTCATTAAAACACATAGCTATATAATTATGTATAATTATAAATATACATATCATGTATGCAAAATATCCAATAAAGCATACGTCAAAGCCTAGACATAGTATGCACTTTATAAATATAAAATACAAGTAAAAGAATAGAATTCAATATTTTTAGACCAATGATATCTGTTATTTATCAAGTACTTTCTTTATTTGAGACAGAGTCTTCCTCGGTAGCCCAGACTGGGCCATAATGCATGCTCCTCCTGCCTCAGCCATCTGAGATTATAGACACGTGGCAACAGGCTATCTTAAATGGTTTCAAAGCAACAGATTCTGTTCTAAACTTCAACATAAGCAAGTATTTGCTTTTGACAAAACCAAGACGTAGGAGAGTGTTCACTTGCCCAAAGTTGCACAGTAAGTAAAGGTCAGATGGGTCAAGGGCTTCACTCCAGAAAGCAGTCTTATCTGTCCCACTGAAGTTCTGTGCTGAGCGTTCTCCTGAGTGCCGCAGACTAAGCTGCCCCATCTTGAAATGAGTTACAGCCTGGCCAAAAGGTTCTTGAGGACAGGAATGGCTTTAGCCTTGATAAAAGAGGCAATGTTGGAAGCAGAAGTTCTGGTGGCAAGCAATAGAAGTTGGTTGAAATAGTAAAAGACCTCACAGAAAGGATGTTGATAATGTTGTAAAACAATCACTGGAAAGACTATTGGGAAATGATCATGGATTAAGTGAGGCCAGGCTGGAAAGTTCCTTAAACCAATTATAGATATAGTTAAAACTGAAAAGAAAAAGAAAGCTGGAAGGATAAGGAAAAAAAAAACATATGGGAGGTGTTTGGTGAACAAACAGTGTTCCGTGTAAAGCTTACAGAATATGGCCTGAAACATTCTTCACTGTACAGCATGACTAACAGAATAAACAGGAGATGAAAAGATCCAGCTGACTTTCACTCAAGTGGTCATATCCTGGCGACTTATTATTACCGTAGAGGTGTCTGCCTGGCTTAGGGATCCGGACAACGTGAAAGGCAGATTACAGAGATCATCAGAGTTGCCAAAGAACTTCGCCTAACTCTCTCTAACTTACTAAACATACAGAAATTACCTTTATACTAGCCAACTTTCCATTATGATAGCAAATAACCGAGAAAGTCAACTTAGAAGAAGAAAAGGTTTATTTTGCCTTGAAACATTAGCGGCTTCAGCTCAGAATCTGGGGGAAACACTGACTGTTGGAGATGCTGGGTGCCCGTGGGAGGGAACACACGGCAGATCAAAAGAGTCAGAGGAAGGGGTTAGGGCTCACAGTCCCCTTTGATTGGACATGCCCAATGGCCTGTGTACTTAATGCCCTTTCACAGTGGGGTCATCATGGACCCTTGTGGGGTGTTAAGGGTGCATTCAATAGCCAGCCCTAACAACATCCCCATAATCATGATAAATTCCAGAAGAAATCTGTAATGTTTTGGATTTTGATTTTTTTTCGACCTTTTAAATGTTATCACCGCACTGGGCCTGGTGCTCATGATGTATTAGATGATAACTTTAAACCACAGGGTAGTGTGAGGATGCTGGTACCTATCTTTCATCCTGACTCTGCCAATGGCACTTTCCTCCTCTTTGGAAGCATGGAGAGACTAAATGAAATCTGAGTTTAGCACACAGGTGGCTCACCAGTGTTGGGCTGGGCTGTGTCTTCAAGTCATTATTTGAAATCTCTCAGAGCACATCAAAAACCCTCCTCCCGCCGGGCGGTGGTGGCGCACGCCTTTAATCCCAGCACTCGGGAGGCAGAGGCAGGCGGATCTCTGTGAGTTCGAGGCCAGCCTGGTCTACAAGAGCTAGTTCCAGGACAGGCTCTAAAAAAAAAAAAGCTGCAGAGAAACCCTGTCTCGAAAAAACCAAAAAAAAAAAAAAAAAAAAAAAAAAAAAAAAAAAAAAAAAAAAAAACCCTCCTCCCACCCTGCAAGTCTAGATCTGGATGTCAGAAAGTGTTTGCTGATTTGTGACATGTACACACTGGTGTAAACAACAGAGCCTTGCTACTTACCACAGACCATTCTTATCCAGCTTACTCCCACCCCAGTACATAGCTCAGAAACCCTCTTTAAAATGAAATTAGAGCAACACAGTCTCATTAATCTCAGCAGTCTGGCAGCTGCCTTGGCCCCTAGTACCTAGGACCAGTGAGCCCTGAACCAGCTGTGTTGATCAATGTGCCCTTCTTTAGAGTGCAAAGACTCAACTTGAATTTCTAGTGACATTCCATTCCAGGCAAACACCTGGATTCCCCCACTGATTAGACCTGTACAGGCATTTACCTATCTTCTGAGAGTTATTCTTCAAATGCAGGGAATGTCAGGGTTAGTGCAGCTCCAGATATAGCATGAAAAATGAGATCTAGTGTGTGTGCTACAGAAATCGGAAAAGAAAACAAACAAAATGAAAATGCCCTTACTACTTTGCATGCCTATGGGTTACTCACCAGAATACTTAGACCTCCTCTTTCCCTTTCTTCTCTTTTTGACATCAGACTGCTTCTAAGTTTCCCAGGCTGCAATCAACATGACTGTAGTATGAATAATAAAAACCCAGAGATAGATATTGGGGTTCAACCTGAAGACCAGAAAAGCAAGGCAGCCAAGCCACTAAAGAGGTCTTTCCTCTATGAAATCTTCAGACTGAAAGAGCATGAGTTCCTGTTTTATCCCACCCTATATTCCTCTCTAGTGCTGGGATTAAAGGCATGCACCACCTCTGTCAGGCCTCTATGGCTAACTACTGTAACTGCAAGGATTAAAGGTGTGTGCCACTATTTCCTGGCCTGCATGGTTGACCAGTGTGGCTGTTTTGTGTTATGATCTTCAGGCAAGCTTTATCTATTAAAATACAAATGAAATATCACTACATTTCCCCCTTTTTGCCTAAAATTTTAAAAAGGCTATAACAAACATAAGAAAGACTATATACAATAAGTGCATTAATTATATACAATATATACAGGCAATAAATACATCAACAATGTCTAGCCCATTTGCATATGACAAATTCAGAGAAAATACTCCATATCTCACCTATCTTGATGAGTCCAAAGTCTTGAATCTTATTTAGTCTCTATCATTACTTGCTTTCTGTGTCAGGTAAACAAGGAAAACTTTAACTATCCAGTCTTCAACTCCCTTAGAGATCCAAGAAGGGAATAATACTATCTGAGGAATCAGGAAGTGAGAGCAAGTGACTTCCAAAAAATGTGAGAAATGACAGAAACAGCTGGCTGCCTAGCTAGTCACCCAAAGTTCCTCTGCAATGTTGGAGCATCCATCTTTGGCCTACAGGCCTAGCATATCCAACAGGCATCTCTGTGAAGTAGGATATTGTAACAGGCTATCCCTTCTTGTCTTGACAATGTTTGGCAGTCACTTTCTTTTATGTTCTGCTTGCCCAATTGGGAAAGCATACTGTCAGCAGTTGAGACAAGGGCATTTTCAGTGGCTTACTTTTGCCAAAAAGAAAGTAAGCTCCATGTGGAGTTTCTTTGATGCCCACTATCTTCTCTGAAGTAGATTGGTGCTGCCAGGAGAATACAAGTCTCATTGTCATAAAAAAAAAAAACCTATGTTATTAAAACACTTTAAATGCCATATTCTGTAGATTTCTGAAGTGTTTGAAGATGACATGCCTATCTAAAATAATCTTTGTTTGAACTTGAAAGCATAGCTAATAACTATAAGTTTGATTATAATAGGTGATTAACTACTAACCTGGAGTTAGTAATAATAATTTTCAAGGACTAGAAATTTGTATTACATTGTTAAATAAGTTGTATAGGTACAATACCTTGAACAAGAGTAGAAATGTATAAATAGTATGTTCTAACAAAATCTCAAATTTGCTTCAATATACAAAATTTGTATATAATATACAAAAATTCAACCCAATGTAAAACATTTAAAAGTAGTAGTTGCTTTTTAAAAGTAGATTCAATAATTTTATTGAATTTATAGTAATATAATATATTTGTTGAATAAAATTATTGAATCTATTTTTATATTTTATCATATATCCTCCCTTTTCTTTTTTCAGAATAGATTCAATAATCTATCCTTTTATCCTATCCTATTTGTATCCCCTTTTTTTCTTAAAAAAAAGAACTCTGAATCTAATCTCTTTTGTTCAACTTTCCTCCTGACCATAAACAATAACAACTTGTAACCCCCAACTAAACAATCACAAATATCCATAACCCATTGAACAACCAAAACCACCCACTCCATCTCTTGGGTATGTGGGCATTGTATTCTTAAATTTACTTCCTGCTGGCTGGGGATGGCAATCTTTAGGGGATTCTCCAAAGAAAAATTTGGATAAATTGTCAAGTCCTGGATTATGTGTTCTTTTGGTGACCAATTTCTTGAGTTCTTTGTATATTTTGGAGATCAGACCTCTGTCTGAATTAGGGTTAGTGAAGATCTTTTCCCATTCTGTAAGCTGTCGTTTTGTCTTGTTGACCGTGTCCTTTGCTTTACAGAAGCTTTTCAGTTTCAGGAGGTCCCATTTATTAATTGTTTCTCACAGTATCTGTGCTGCTGGGGTTATATTTAGGAAGTGGTCTCCTGTGTCAATGCATTCAAGTGTACTTCCTACTTTCTCTTCCATAAGTCCAGTGTGACTGGCTTTATATTGAGGTCATTGGTCCATTTGGACTTAAGTTTTGTGCATGGTGATAGATATGGTTCTATTTTAATTCTTCTCCATGTTGATATCCAGTTATGCCAGCACCATTTGTTAAATATGCTTTCTTTTTTTCATTTGATATTTTTTGCTTCTTTGTCAAAAATCAGGTGTTCAAAGGAGTGTGGATTAATAACGGGTCTTCTATTCAGTTCCATTGTTCTTCCTGTCTGTTCTTATGCCAATATCAGGCTGTTTTCAATACTGTAGCTCTGTAGTAGAGTTTGAAATCAGGGATTGTGTTGCCTCCAGAAGTTCTTTTATTGTACAGGATTGTTTTGGCTATCCTGGGTGTTTGGTTTTCCAAACGACGTTGAGTATCAAACAACCAAATATAGATGAAGCATAAAAAATGATCTAAAAAATAAATTCAAGAGAATGTTTGAAACTCTTAAAGAGGAAATGAGAAATTCCCTTAAAGAAATGAAGGGAAAGACAATCAAAAAATTGGAAGATATCAGCAAATCCCTTAATGAAAACCAAGAAAAATAAATTAAACGTATGAAAGAAACTATTCAAGACTTGAAAACTGAAATAGAGACAATAAAGAAAACACAAGCCAGGGAATTATAGAAACCGAAAACATTAGAAAACGATCAGGAACCACAAATGCAAGCATGAACAGCAGAATACAAGAGATGGAAGATAGAACCTCAAGCACTGAAGATACAATAGAGGAAATAGACTCATAGGTCAAAGAAAGCATTAAATCTAACAAAAACTTAACCCAAAATATCCAGGAAATATGGGACACCATGAAAAGGCCAAATCTAAGAATAATAGGTATATAAGAAGGAGAAGTTCAACTCAAAAACACAGAAAATATATTTAACAAAATCATAGAAGAAAACTTTCCTAACCTAAAGAAAGATATGCCTATGAAGATACAAGAAGCTTACAGATCACAAAATAGACTGGATCAAAAAAAAAGTCCTCTTGCCACATAATAATCAAAACACTAAACATACAGAGTAAAGAAAGAATATTAAGAGCTGCAAAGGGAAAAGGCCAAGTAACATATAAAGGTAGACCTAACAGAATTACACCTGACTTATCGTTGGAGACAATGAAAGCCAGAAGGTCATGGTCAAGTGTTATGCAGACATTAAGAGACCACGGATGCCAGCCCAGACTACTATACCCAGCAAAACTTTCAATCACCATAGAAGGACAAAACAAGATATTCCATGACAAAACTAAATTTCACCAATACCTAACCATAAACCCAGCCCTACACAAAATACTAGAAGGAAAACTCCAACCCAAGGAAGTTGGGTGCACCAACATAAACACAGACAATTGATGGTCTCATAGCAGCAAATCCCAAATAAGAGGAAAACACACAATGAAAACTAAATTAACAGGAGTTAGCAATCACTGGTCATTAATATCCCTTAATGTAAATGAACTCAACTCACCTATAAAAAGGCACAGGCTAACAGATTGGATATGAAAACAGAATCCATCCTTCTTCTGCATGCAAAAAACACATCTCAACCTCAAAGACAGACATCGTCTCAGAGTAAATGGTTGGGAAAAATATTCCAATCAAATGGACCTAAGAAACAAGCGGGTGTTGCTATCCTACTATCTAACAAAAGAGACTTCAAGATAAAATCAATCAAAAGAGACAAAGAAGGTCATTTCATATTAGTCACAGGAAAAATCCATCAAGAGGAAATCTCAATACTGAACATCTATGCCCCAAATGCAAGGGCACCCTCATATGTAAAGGAAACACTTCTAAAGCTTAAATCATACATTAAACCCCACACACTAATAGTGGGAGACCTCAACTCTCCCCTCTCACCACTGGACAGGTCAGTCAGACAGAAAATGAACAGAGGTAAAGTTCAAATTCCTAAAAACTGAACATTTACATCCTGAAGAGGCCAATTTGGATGCCAAGATTCTGATGAAATTATTGTTACATCTGTCTGTACCTGTGTCTACAGACCATCAATGACAATGTCATTTATTCACATTTTTAATTTTGGTCTTTGTTCATTTATAGAAGTTTGCCAAAATACTCACTTTGTTTCTCCTGATTTTTTTGTTCTATCTTCTATAGCTGTTCTATTATCTAGAGAAGAACAACTTTACTCCCTATAGACAGGGGTCTTTCCATGTTCCTAGTACTAATGAGAAAGTACATCTCCCACTGAGCAAAAATTTTCTGGCTACATCTTTCTGCTTAAGGAAAGCACTCAAGTGAAAGGTGGTGTTTTGACTTTGAGCTCAGAACATGTGTTGAGATTGCTTCCCTCTATTTCCTAGTCTCCTTTCCTGCTAGGTTGGGTCCACATGACCAGTTCTGGTCAATGGACTGCTAGTGGAAGCTGCAAGGATCATTTCTAAAACAACAGCTAAGCTGCAGCTAGAGTACCCTAAGCTTCCTCTGCTGTGGTGGTGACCTCAAAACCCACAGCTCCCATATATGGGGGGGGGGGGATTATCCTAGACCCTTTGCATAAAGTGAAGGAGAAATAAATCTTTATTGGTACATTGTTTTTGAGGGTTGGCTTGAGTAGTGGTTCTCAACCTGTGGGTTGCATATCAGATACTCTGCGTATCAGATATTTACCTTATGATTCATAAAAGTAGCAAAATTACAGTTATGAAGTAGCAATAAAATAATATATGGTCGGGGGTCATCACAGCAGGAGGAACTGTATTAAAGAGCCACGGTATTAGGAAGGTTGAGAAGCACTGGTCTAGAGTGACCTCTAATGTAAATGATTCAAATTCAGCATCTTGAGTTGTTTAGTTCAAGACAAGTCTCTTGACACATCAACTATGAAGACATATTCCATATTGTTTCCCCAAAGTATGTTTCAGCCCAAGTTTCTTTAAAAAAATCAGCACAAGCAGTGCTCATACTGTCCTCACAATACCCCAATATCAACTCCCATTTATAAGTGGGCAAACAGACACAGAAAAGTTAGGAGATTTGCCTGAAGCCACAGAGCAAGTATAAGCAGCGTTACCAGATTTAGCAAATTTGAGCATGCGGGATGTATTTATAGCATAGAAATTATAAATTGCTTCCCTTAAATTTTAATTTAACTGGGTTTCCTATGTTTTCTATGGCAAATCTGTGCAGGAGGGGCCCCTGGGATTTGAAACCCAACAAGCTCCTTTATACACTTGATTTTTCTCTGGGCTCTTTACATGAAAGTAGACACATGTAAACTGAGCAATCACAATGGCAGCTGGCCACTACTGGAGCTACAACTTTAGGCATGTAATGTGGAGTGGTGGGGTCTGTGGCATGGTGAAATCTATATACACCACATAAATAGTACTCTTGATTAAACCGTTACAGATTGCCGCCATGTAGAAATCTAAAACAGCGGTTCTCAATGTGTGGGTCACGACCCCTTTGAAAGAATGACATATCAGCTAGCCTGCATATCAGATATTTACATTATGAGTCATAACAGCAATAAGATTTCAGTATGAAGTAGCAATAAACAATTGTTTGGCTGAGGACCACAACATGAGGAAACCGTATTAAAGAGTTGCAGCAGTAGAAGGTTGAGAACCACACTGCTCTAAAAGAAGTCAAGAAGTCACAAACTCATATGTTTATATGAAGTCATCTGTGTTAGGATTCCGGTAACTTAATTAAAAACTGTAGTTCATCTAGATCCAAATAACCGAAGACACAAAAGTCAGTTCTAGTCTGGACTCAACCTTTGTGGTAAGCAGGGTCCAAACTTTGCTTGTACATAGAGATGCCTTCCAAGCCATTGTTCCGTTCATCTTCAAGCTGCTGGGAGAGATTTCTACTTCTACATCACTTACTTCCGATGGAGAAGACGGTCTCAGGGCTGAAAGTTGAAATTCACACAATTCCAGGTAAGGGTTACTCGTAGAGCCCCTGCTAGGTCAAAGCACAATGACGAGTGCCGGGCGATACTAACGCCATGTAGTGCACATCCTTCCCTATTTCATGAAGGACATGGAAGCACAAGTGCAGGACGACTGGGGAGGCACTGACCTGGCATGGGGGGTATGTAAACAAGGTCAGCTAGGAAAAGATGAACAGGGAAGACTTCAACAAACTCAAAGACGGAGAAGTAAGAGGCAGGCACAAATGACGGCCCAGGCCGTCTTTTAGAAAGTTGGACGTCAGGCTAAAAAGGTAGACTAGAGGCCTGAGACACCAGGTGGGGAAGGTTAGAACGAACAGAGCACTCTCTGGTGTTGACCACACACCCATCAGGCACGCTGCTCACTCCAGAGACCTCACTGGGATTTTTCTCTGTTTGTCCATGTGGGTGGCACAGCCAACAGTATTGCTGCCTTACACTGGGAAAAAGTGAGTCAGAGAAATTAATGCATTTTCCCAAGATAACACAGAAGATCAAAGGAAAACTCAAGATTAACATATAGATTGCCCGGGTAAAAAGATTTGTAAACTTTCTGTAAAGGGCCAATCAACGCCAGCTTTCATCTTTGTGGACCACACTGTATCTGCTGCATCCAGCCAACTTGACACTTGCATGGAAAAGCACTCACAGACAGTATGTGAATGAATAGATATGGATTTGTGCCAATAAAACTTTATTTATAGTAACAGGCAAGATGCCACATTTGTCGGTGGCAGGCCTTTGTTGATGCCCGCACTCTACTTTTTCCACTCTACAGTTTGTTTCACAAATGCTCGGAGAAGTTGTCTGTTGTGTTTCCTGTCCAATTCTCTGGGCCTAAAATCCAGACTGACTTGACATCTAAGGCACAGATACATGTCTGTTGATTAAGTAGAGCTTACTTCCTAAAATTTAATGCTTGATTCAGTACCCTTGACCACGGAGTCATGCTTTCTACCGTCTTCTTCTCGTTGCACCAATTTCTACTGATGCTCCTTTAAAACACCACCATTCCATGTCTGGCTTACTTCAGTAGAATCTCCTCTCTTATCTATGCATTCAGATCATCCAATTCAGCTTCAAGGCAGAAGCCTAACATTAACATCTGGCCTTCCTAGCCTAAAACTCCTTAGTGGAATCCCATCCACCCCACTTTTAAAAAACCAGGGTCTGATATAGCCCAGATTGGTCTCAAACTTGCTGTGTCGCCAAAGATGACATTGAACTCCGGGTGCCTCTCTTTCTTCCTCCCACGTGCTAGAATTATAGCTGAGCACCACCGTACCAGGCGCCCACCTTATTTTGAATTCAAAACAAAACCAAGCAATTGTGTGATAAATCTATTCATAGTCTACAGGGTCCTGTCAGTCTCCGGTCTCGCCGTTGCCATGGCTAGACCCATCACCACTCCTATAATCACGCTCTTTTCCCAAATGATGTGGGGTCTTTCCTGTCGTAGAATCTTTGCATAGCGCCTTTCCCCTTCCTCTTTCTCCACTTGCCTGTTTGGTTTTTCTCTTAGTAATTAAAGTTCCCAGTCCTATTCCCATCTGCTCTCTCATGGAAACCTCACAATGACCTCTGGCTGTGCTTGTGAACAAATAGCAGACTATTGGATTCACCGCACAATGCCTTGTTCCTGCTGCTTGTGCTCAGCTGCACACATTCCAGTACCTGGCCCATCTTCTGAATGGTCCATGCTCAGCAGACAGCTGATGGGTGATGGCCTTGAGCTTAGGAAAGTGCCGTGGAAGCTATGCAGTACAGTCTTCTGCCCCATGTAAAATTCTCCGCAATTTAAGTGGAATTTTAAAGTGCTGAGCGTACCCCTTGACCCCGTCAATTTAAGGTAAGCCCTGTTTCATTTATTTGCCACTCTCTAACCTTGTAATAAAATGCTATTCGCAATCTGCCAGCGGTAAACCTCTGGGAGCTATGCATATCTATCCTACTGTGGGAATTTATCTACTCTAATTTCTGCCTTTTATAGTTTTCCAAGTTTCTATCATTATCTAGTGCCAATTTTATAAGGAATAAAAAGTTTGTAAAGCTATTTTCAATGTGACACACTGACTTTCCTTTAAACACGGGGAAGCTAAAAAGTAGTTATTAAATATATATGACAGATGTCAAAAAACAGTTTAAAAAATAAGATTGTATCTAAAACTCAAGGCTGGTGTGTTGAATATATTTTGTTTATTTACCCTTAAGTGATATGAGGCATTTAAGTTATAAATTTAAATTCATTTTACAGATGAATTGTGGGGGGGGGGGGTGCAGAGGCTGATGTCAGGTGTCTTCCTAAATTGCTGTCCAGCTTATCTCTTGAGACAGGGTTCCCGCTGAACCCAGTGCTCTCTGGCTTGGCAGGCCAGTGTGCTCCCAGGAGCCACCTGTTTCTGCTGCCCTTGCTGCCCTTGCACTAGAGTAACAGATGCATGTGAAAACACCTGACTTTTTCTTCCTTGTTCCTGGGGATCTGAACTCAAGTCTTCAAGCCTCTCTACTAGTCACAAGGTCAGCCTCTGAAACGCTAGCATGGGTATCTTGCAAGCCACTTTGTGGTGCTGAGAAGTCAAGGCGACCTCTGAGGGTATGAACAACTTGTTGCTAAGTGGTAATTGTAGCGGTTTGACCTGCACAGCGTCTTCCATTGGGGAACATATGAATTCCAGCCAACACACTAGTGCCACCTATTGGAAAATTCTCTGTTTAAGCAAAAAAAAAAAAAAAAAAAAGTTGCAATCTTAGAGTCTGCAATACTAGAAAATTCCTCTCTAGATGGCAATTTCCTTTGCTAAAGGAAAACAAGATTAAGCCAGCTTGCTGAAGAATGTTTAGGTGATGTCTAGGTATTTTGCTTTGGGAAGAAAGGTTTTCATTTTTTTTTCAACGTGCTAGCACAGAAAATGTTAAGTAATAATGAAGCAGTAGGCAAGCAACAAATACCACAGTTCAGGAGAAAGGCTTTCGCTTTGTTTTGTTTTATTTGTTTGTTTTCTGTTTACTTGTATGGACAGCCCTGAGGGGGCTGTAGCGCCTGCAGCGTGAGCACAGATGATTTTCTCACGGACTCGGGCATTTCTCACCCAGCCCTGTTGTAGAAGGACCTGGAAACCCAGACAAGTAGGAAGGACACGGGAGAATTTATTTAACGTATCATAAACAGAAAGCTGTCTTCCTTTCTGGCCTTCTATTAATCATAATCATTACTTGATCACAAAGTATAAAATGTTCACCTTCATGGTCTCGCTCTGCCTCTGCTGGAAATACCTTAAACTGAGTGGCTTGTGGGAAACCAATACAAAGAGCATAAACAGTGAGTATGACAGCACAGAAATGCCATGTGGAATGGTTATATTCACAGAGAGGGGAAAAGGGGAGGAGACAGACAGAGAAATAAAAATTCTAGAAAATGGCATGGACAATTTCCTGAAAGGAATAAGAAATAAACCCAGATCTACTCATGGAAATTACACTTAGGGAAAAGGAAGTTGAGAGGGTTTGACTTTCCAGTTAATATTTTTGTACTTTAAGTCATAAAGGAAGGGAAAGGGCACTGCATGTAAAAATACAGGCTGAGACCGAGCATGTCCTTCAGTGGTATAGTGTGTCTGGCACACACTAGGTCCCGAGTGCACCCCTTGTCACTGGAAAAAAAATAAGTGCTGATAAAATAATTCAGAATATACTGAAAATTAGTATTTACTTGAATGTGGCTGTGTACTTATTCGATTAATAACCATTGGGCATCTAAAGCGATCACATATTCCTACGTTGTGCTTGCTGACTGGATTTGAAAGTGGCAAAGGAAAACTAATCCACACTGCGTGGAAAACAGAGCAGACAGCCCTCAGAGGAGCCCGAGCTGGGAGGGGGCCAGGGAGGCTTCTGAAGACGCCTGGAAGTTCTCTGTCAAGCTGGTACCTGCACAGAGGGGTGTGCAGTGTGGGGGAAATTCACCAAGCTGCGCCATCTGAACTGAACTCTTTCTTGCAGATGTGTCAAAGGGGAGTTCGAACTCCAAAAGTGATAGTAAGATGACATCATGGGCAGGAGACCTACTGTGTACTTCTCAGTTCCCTGAGTTACACCAATAATAAGTCTGATTAAAAAAATGGACACAAATAAATTCAATTTTGACATTTTCCTCGACTGTGGGTTTCAAATTGGTCTGTTTGCATGTAGCTGTGACCGCTGGAGTTAGGAAACTCTGTAGTCCAGTGCTAGAAGGTTCTGGAAAATGCTGAGGAGTTAAATAGAAAGCCTGGTCTGGGGACAGCTACTGCAGGCCCCAGCAGAGCCCAACACTACATGCCCAACACTTCGAGAAACAACACAAAAGCTTCCTTGTTCATTACTAGGAAGCAGACCCAGTGTCCACGCTGGGGCAGACACCTCTCCTGTCTCCTTAACTGGCAAGGGAACCTTGTCATTCCTGCCTTCAGTAATTCACCTGTTTAGATTACCCGTTGATCAGGGAACTCTGATGGGCTGCTAGATACTCTGGCAGACAAGCTTTCAGCGGCCGTGTCTGCTGCGTGTCCTTTATTTAAGAGAGTCACAGCAAACCTTCACGGCTAGTGAAAGTTGTGTTGTATTTCCTATCAGCAGTTGATAACCCCGGGGGGACACTGAAGTCCTAGGTAGGGTTACAGGCTGTCACGTGCTGGCCACACACCCCACTTTCACCGGTTTTTGTCCTCAGAGGATTATCGGTTGTGCTAAATGAGCGGGCCAGTACTTTAATCTTGCTCCCCTCAGATGGCTGATAAAGCTGTGTGGAAACAGCATAGGCTTTTCCTATCACTCAGACAAGGGAGTATCAGCAGCTAAGTGCTTTGTTTCAGTAAGTTTCCTGCAGCTCTGACCGGTGTACCTACGACAATGACCAGTCCACGATGGGTTTATCGGTCGACCCCTTTAAAACCTGAAGCAGGACTGGGGAGATGGCTCAGCAGATAAGACCACCTTCTGTGTTAAAACGAGGATCTGAGTTTAAATTCCTAGGGCAAATATAAAAAGCTCATGCAGCTCTTCTGCTCACGACGCCAGCACTGTGGGGTGGAGGGCACAGAGGAAAACTGGGACTTGCTGCCCGTCAGTTTAGGCTTCAGGTTCAGTGAGAGACCTGCCTTAATGGAGGAAGGTAGAGCGTGATAGAGCGAGACACCAGACATTCTCCTCTGGCCACTGTGCATATCGTGTGCACATGCCACACACGCATGAACAAATGGAAGGATCCAAAAATTTAAATAAAAGTGAAAAGAAATATAGGACTTAAAAGAACAATGCCAGCAAGAGACCGGAGGATGGAGAGGGAGAGAGTGTAATGATACAGGTGTGTGAGAACTCCCACAGTGAAGCCTGTCACTTGGTGTGCTAACTTGGAATCTAAATGAAAGAAAAAGGATAATAGTCTAATTCTTGGCACGATTCTCTAGCGTTTGCTAGAAAATGTGTGGCGATGATCATTCTGTCAATCGTAGAAGGGATAACATCTGTGATAGTGATGATGGTGATTACAAAAAATAGCTGCCAGCTCTGGATGCCCGCCGTGCTCTGTGGGCTGTGTTCTGCTGTGGTCTGCATTAGTCCGATAAATTTCAACCACATGTCCCTCACAAGGAGAGGAAAGAAGTCCTGAGTCTTTTAAAGCTTGGCCAACATCACAGTGTTTGTGTGTGTGTGTGTGTGTGTGTGTGTGTGTGTGTGTGTGTGCAGAGGTAAGGTCACATAGTATATGCAATAATGTGATATCTCTATCTATCTATCTATCTATCTATCTATCTATCTATCTATCTATCTATCTATCTACCTATCTATCTCTATCTCTATGCCACGCTCTCTGTGTGTGCCAAATGCAGAGGCGGGATGTTACTTAATCTTCCTCTTCCTAGTTTTCTTTCTTTCTTTTTTTTTTTATACTGTGACATCTGCTTTCATCCTCCATACAGTGCACTGAAGGATTGCTAAGCCCTTTGTCATTCTTGAAGGATCTTTGAGACTGATGATTGACTTATGAGGAGCACATTCATGGGAGACTCTGGATCTGACCACTCCACGATCAAGCCCCGGAGATAAACAACTTAGGAGACAAGGAAGATCTTTTGACAGGTAAGTCATCTTAGATTCTCATGGGCAAGAAGAACCTGCAGTTTGACCGTCAGGTGGTCTCTGTGGTTGTGGTAGTGAGTATCCTTTCTGACTCCAAGAATACTGGCTCGGATGCTCAGAAACCACGTGGAGAAGGAACTTCTTTTGGTGGTAACAATGGTGAAAATCCACCTTAAATACCCTTCTAAGAGCACAGTCCCCATCCAAACTGTGCCTTCTCTAAGGGATTGGATATGTGTTCATGCAAGAGGCAGGACTCTACAGTGTGGAGGAGTGGATTAATCTAAGAACGCTGGATGTTAGATGCATGGTCATTTTGATAGAGGCTAGCTGTTTGAGATGGTGACATGCTAACTGAAGACCTGCAGAACACACACCCTTGCTACTTAATGCTTTTTGAGGAACGAGCCTTGCATGGGTACCTATTTTACAGTCTTAATTCTACACATATCTTGGCATCTGACCCAAGGCTGGTAGAACTTTGAGGTCCATAGGGAATTTGGCACCAAAAGTTACCACAAATACTGCTGTCCACAGAAAGGCGACAGTTTTGAGCTGGGAATTCCCCCAAATGCAAGAGGTCACACCAGGCGGACTTTACAAAGTTTACATAACAAAGAGCAATTCTGTTAAGTGAAGTGATTCATTCCCGGCAGCACACATCAGACGGAACTCTTACAAAACATTATTGTCGGGGCCCACAGCGCATACTAAGGGTTTTTCACAAGTTCTATTTCCAATAATTCTTTGGACAAAGCCAGGATTTCTTTCTTGAGGGGGTGGTGGTGAGTAGACATCAATTTCCAGAGGAATCTATGAATGGGGACTGAGTAGGCTGCCTTCTGAAGTGTGAGATATGTCACACTGATGTTGTGGCAGGAGAAAGACAACAGCCCTTCTGAGGATGGAGGTCCTGTCTGGGACCCAACATGGATAGAAAATGCCCCTGGGGAACAAAGGCTCGATTGTCCTGCTCGCTGGAGACAATAGGGTATTTAGAAGCCTCCCAGCATCAAAATTCTACCTTAGTTCTTCAAGACATTTTCCAGTTTTATGTCTCGCCGCTGACAGGAAACATAGAAAAAGCATGCTTTATGAGCCCTGGCATAAACAGGAGTCTGATTTTGAAGATTTCTTTCTCTACGACTGCTGTTGTTTTCGGGGTCCCACACAGTTTCTTAAGTCTGTTTTCTGCTTCTTAGAAAGTAAAAGCAGAAATCTGGGCAAGGCAGTGAACAGCCAAATCCAAAGGTCTGGACCAGAGAGGCATATCTCGCAGTTAGCTGGATGACCTTAAACCCACAATTTTCTCATTTGCAAAAAATAGTTAACAGTGGGATGGAGAGATGGCTCAGTGGTTAAGAGTACTGGTTGCTCTTCCAGAGGAGCCTGGTTCAATCACCAGCATTCACGTGGTGGCTCACAACATCTATAAACTCCATCCCTAAGGGATCCAATGCCATCTTCTGACCTCCTTGGGTACCAGAAGTATATGTGGTACACAGACATACACACAGGAAAACACTCATACATATTAATATTTCTTTTAATAGCCTCTAAGCCCATTTTTAAGGATGCTGAGAAAATCAAAAGTGGTATTGTTTTTTAAAAGATGGTCTATTTAAAAGAGTTTTGAAATATAAACGGGTTTGTATTCCTTATTTATTTATTCTTGAGATAAGGTCTATGAAGCCCAAGCTGGCCTAGAACTCAAAATCCTCCTGCTTTAGCTACCTGAGTGCTGGGATACCTGGCCACGAGTGTTCTCTACTGACAATTACTCTCCTTTCTTAGATTTTTGAGAAGGAAGGTTTTAATAGGCAAGTCAGAACATTTTTTCTGTAATGAATTTCCTTTTTGGGCTCCCAAATTGCTTGTTTCTTAGTAATTTGCTTAAGATATCTTGTCCCACAGCAATTGCAGTAATCAGATCCAATGGTAGTGATCTGTAGTTGATAATAATCTGTAGCTGAACCCAAAATTAATCCCATTTTCAAAGGAGAGCACATCACACATTGATACGATTTCTTTTCTATTCCCGTGTGAACCATTCATAAAAGTGATGTGCTTTTTAGTGTGAAATTCTGCACAAAAGTAACTTGTTGGCTTAGCAATGAGAACCTAAGATCTCGGTCTCACAAGCAAAATTCTAAAACTGGAAGAAAATTTCACGTTTAAATGCGCTACACAGTTTTCCTTAGATGTTAGGACACACATGGGCAGTCATGTGTCAATTAAGCCGGGCACCAGGCTTGAGTGTATCTCCCATGTATGTTGTTCAACTTCAATTGTACAGCTTTGGGGTAGAGTCCGACAGCTATTAACTCTACATGATTCCCCCTTCTTTACTTTATTTACCCAATCATCTTTAAGAACTGAACCCAGCTGGCTCAGTGAGGTCACCGCCTACCATGTAAGCCTGCGAACTCATGTTCATATCTCCAGCACTCTTGTGAAAAGTCAGGCAAGGCAGCTTACATCTGTAATCCCGGTGGCAGGGGTTGTGAGAACAAGACAGTGTTTTGCCGCCAGTCAGTAAACTCTAAAGTTAGTGAAGAAGATCCTGCCTCAGTAAATAGGACGGAGAGTGGCAGAGGAAGAACTCGGGCATCCGGATCTGGCCTCCACCTGCGTGTGAGCACAGGCACACACATAGACACACAGACACACAAAGACACACAAAGACACAGACACACACACAGAGAGAGATAGATAGATAGATAGAGGGGGGGGGAGGGAGGGAGGGAGGGAGGGAGGGAGAGAGAGAGAGTCAATCAAATGGAAATATTACATCAGACCCCAAAATTATTTTCACCAAAAACACCATCCTTATGTGGACAATAACAGAGAAAACAGTGTTCATTTAGAATTTTGATAATGCTTCTACCAAGCGGCCTGGGAAAGGTTAAACAAACTGTTTAATGTTCTTGTTCTAGCAATAATCTTGGAAGGTCACCTTGACCAGCATTAAGAAGAAAAGTTACCTTTAAGCTCAAAAAGAGAGAAAAGAAGACTTGAAGTCAGGTGAAGCAGGGTCTGTTAGGAGGGCATGCAGCATGCGCCAACACTGAATAAAGAGAATATAAGAGGCCTCTATGTCTGAGAGGCCTCTAGACTCCCGGAGTGAGCTTGGTTGGGATTATGGCAGGTAGTAGGTGTTTGGCCCACATTCATGGAACATTACATGCTCAACTTCCAGCCCAGGTAACAGCTAAACCTGGAAATGGTAGAAGTGTGGCTGTGAATGGCCAACTTTAGGACATGCCACATAACATCCAGATGATAAGCATCCCCTGATACTGCCCACTGAGTTTTGCTCACCAGGTCAATACACTCTCTGGGTGGCCTCTAGAGTCGCCATCAGCTATGCCCTGGTGAAGACACACAGTCTAGGGATAGGTGATGGTGTCTCCGCAATGCAGGAAGGAGGCATGGAGTATCGCTTACATTTGTGTTTCACATGTTAGAAGCCACGTTCTCCAATTTCAGGATTCGGGGGGAGGGCACTCTCACATGGCCACTTTTAAATTTTCTTGCCTTTAGAATTTTTACCAAAATCTCTCCCAGCCTGAAAATATCTTTCACTGGTCACATCTTTTGGCTGGAGTGAGGGGAAATGAAATGGTGTCCAGGCTGGCTGATGATGGTGTGACATCTGGTCCAGGTGCCAGGCCAGCTGAGTGAAAAAAAATTGACATCTGTCTTTATGAAACCAGACTATAAATTCTCACTTCACTTCTTGCTCTTGTACTACTGCATTATTTACCAATGTACTTTAAATGACTCTGGGTATAGCTTCGAAGACCATACTTTTTAGCTAGGCAGAGGTCATCTCCTTTATGTTTATCAAATTGAAGCAACTTTCTTTAAAAGTAAAAAACAATGATCAAATATAGCATTTGCAAACCAGATCCTACAAGTTTTCATTCTGCTCTCCCATAGCTGTCTCTTCCAGGGGTGTAACAATCACCCCAAGAGGCCCCAAGGCCTTCACAGGTAGAAGGAAAAGATGAGCCTGTGACCTTGACTGTAACATGCTTTGATGCAATGCTATGGATTTACAGTCATGGGTGCTCTTTAAACCCAGAAGGAAGTCATTTACTTGGGAGGGAAAATCCTGTGAGTTAAAACCAGCACTATGGGGACTCAGTCTGTGAACATGGTTATTCTCAATCAAGTAGGCACAGTTTCCATTTGATGGCCAATCGCATCAAGAACACTAGATGGGTTACATATCTTACACAAGCCAAGCCAAAATGGCTGAGTACCTACTGTGTACAGGACAAGGCCAGGAACTTTGTCAGACATTATTTTTTCTTTAATACATGACACCTTTTAACAAGTTCCAGTCAGTATTTATTTTCCATTCATTAAACAATGGAAGCTCTTTCAGTGTGCCCTGCAATCGCACCTGTGTATTTACCCTTTCTGAAGTTTAACAAAACATTTCAGACACCGACTATCGAGAACGTGGACTGTACAAATGTCTCCCTCTGATAACAGGGCTCCAGTGCTCAGGAAAGTTTCCACCAACTCCCTGCTGCCCTCCTTCTCACCTGCCTGAAGGAACATGGAGTTATTTCAAAGACAGAAACCAAGGTGACTGTCCTTGCCCTTCTAACATTAGTCTCTGGAGGGCCTTTGGGCCAGTCTTTGTGACCGCTTTCTCTACTGTGGACTCTTGGCTAACCAAGGTTTTTCTGTCACATCTGAGGTCACTGAAGGCTGCAGAGTGGAGGCATGTGGATGGCCACAGTTCTAATGTCTGCTGTACTGGCTCTGTGCTGCTACTCTGAGCCTCTCCTCTCTGTGCTTCTCTCTTCCTATTCATCCACATCACCTTCAAATCCATCCCTTCACGCCTTGAGCTTTTGGTCCTTCTATGTGCAGTCCCACCATCTCCCCATGTCAGTCTTGAGTCTTCCTCTACAGTCGGTCACTGATTGACCCCTAAGTTCACAAAGAAAGGGTCATTTCTCTTGGGGTGGGCTTCCAATGCGTGGAGCCTGAGGCAGGTGCTCTTCCAGTGAATTCTCTTGTCATCTTCCACTGAGGCCAATCCCAGCATGCCTCAGCCTACAGTCATTCACTGAGCTCTTCAGCGCACTGTGGACTCAGTGAGGATGAGACTTTCGCGATGCTATGGAAACATTGATGGTGCTAAGCACCGTATCAGACACTCACGGAATGGACTGTGAGTGAAGAAACGGGTGAACAAGCCATCGGCTCTCTTACCAAAGTGGGGGCTGGAGGGAGGACGCCTGTGATGAATTGGGACCACGTGTACAGATGGAGGGCTGGTGAAGCAGATGGCTGTCCACGCCCGCCCTAAGCCCCTTGGTTACTTGCCTTCACATCTGGGATGTCTCTTCTTCTAATTCTAATTTCAGATTTCTAAAGAGACTTACAAGAAAGCCATGAGTAATTTAGTGACGAAATGCTGGAGAGCCACAGTCTCTTTCCAGGGGGCTGGAGAACGCCTGGAAATGGCTTATTAAGGCCCTTGTCAGAGCTGAGTCTACTTATTCATTTCTTTTAAATTTATTTGTTGGTTTATTTATTCTTCCCCCTACTGTGTGTGTGTGTGTGTGTGTGTGTGTGTGTGTGTGTGTGTGTGTGTTTGTGTGCACGTCAGGGCACACCTGCAGGTCAGAGGACAACTTTCAAGACTCAGTTCTCTCCTTCAGCCATGTGGGTCTCAAGAACCCAACAGAAGTTGTAAGGTTAGGCAGAAAGTGTCTTTACACCACTAAGCCATATCACTGGCCTGAGTTGTATCTTTTATTGGCAGGTACGCTCACATTTTTCCAATGAAATGAAAATATGTTCTCCCATGAGCACACCTACTTGGCAATGGGTCCCAAAGGTGGGCAGCTTATGGCCTTAGCAGAGACTTGGCTTCCCACAATGTCTCTTAGGCCAGCGGCCGGCACATCTCAGGTGTCTACTTGCTGACAAAACTCTCGGCTTGAAGATAGACTTGTAGAAACTGGAGAGTTGTCATTGTGTCTGGAGCAGCTGGCTGATTCTGGAGGTGAATGATACTGCACTGTGGCATCTCCCATCAAACAGGCTCTTGCCCTTAAGATGCATTTAGCAGCTCTGGTGACTGAACTCTTCAGTGGTCCCCCTCAAAAGCCAGAGCCAGTTTAAATTCCAAGACTACAACAGAACTTGCTGAAACAGAGCTGTCTCTTAACCCAGCTGTACTTGAGAAAGAAGCAAATCTCCTCCAAATTAAACGATCTTCCAGGACTAGCATTGCTGTCGTCATCCGTAAAAGGAAACTTTGCATGGTATCGCTGTCATCTTCTAAAGTTCTTTGCTTTTGTTAGCAGAGTCCTCAGTTCCTCTCTTGGAGCATTTATTCTAAAATGTGAGCTGCTCTATCCATGTGGACATGCTTACAAAGTCCCCAAGGATGGGCTCGACTGGAGGCTCAGTGAAACAAAGGGACTGGTTGCCAAGATGAATGACTAGAGCTTTATCCCTTGGAGCCACATGGTAACAAGAGAACTGGCTGCCACAAGTTGTCGCCTACCTCCTCTATGTATACATTCTCTCTCTCTCTCTCTCTCTCTCTCTCTCTCTCTCTCTCTCTCCCTCTCTCTCTCTCTCTCTCTCACGCACACACACACACTAAATATACAAGTAATTAAAAATAATAAATATATTACAATTATTTAAAAAGAAGTCCCAAAGAAGAAGTTCCATAAAGTATCAGCTTCCAGGCTATAGAGGCCTGGCCACCCAGGTGAACCGGCTGTAGTTCACAGGAAATAGTGGCTAGAGCTCACACACAGTACCCCTGTTGCTTGCAAAGTCAATCCCACATAACTTTGAGGGGTCAAGTTTACTCCATGGTTTCTTGAGTTCTATCCTGTGACCTTCTGAGCAGAGAGCCAGCAAATCCTTGCTGAGAGCCACATACAGCCCTGCATATGACCCTGGAATACATAAGTTAGGATGATTTTTCCTCCTCTGTGATTCTCTACTAGGGAGGCCCCAAGCAAGGATTCTCAGATAATTTGAAACAAAAAGAGAAAGTAATGTCAATGCTTGCTAAACCATAGACACACACTCAGATGGCTCTTCTGGGAACTTTAGAAACGTGGTCAACACGATCCCCTGAGAATGCCTTTATCCTTTTGCTCATTAGCTTTGTCATCCAGCTCAGTGTTCTACTTTTACCTTTGCTATCAGGCGAATCCTCTCTAAGAAAGAAAATACTAAAAACATGGGGCTTTTGCTAGACTTGTTCCACCATATCTGGGTTTTAACCATGAGTGGGGCATGATCAATATTTGAGAGAAGAGTGAGTTGCTTAAAGACTTTGGAACTCTTCACAGCTTAGTGATAATTTCTTTATCAGACATAAAATCTGATAAATCACTGCTGTGGTGTGGTGTGCCTTTAGTAATAAACAGTCAGTCAGTCTTATTTATTCAGCTGTAGGCTTAGGCTGTACAGTGCTAGGGTGTGATATGATTTAGGTGTGCCTTCCAAAGGCTCACATGTGACAGCTTTGGTACCTGGTATTTATAGACTTGAGATGGTAGGGCCTTGATGGAGATAGTAATTTTTTTTGATATGTCACTGTGGTGGGTTGAAAGAAAATGACCCCTTTATGGAGTGACACTATTAGGAGGTGTGACTTTGTTGGAGTGGATGTGGTCTTGTTGGAGGAAGTGTGTCACTTTGGGGGTGGCCTTTGAGGTCTCCTATGTACAAGTTACATACAGTGTGGCACTCAGTTTCTGTTGTCTGCACATACAGAAGTAGAACTCTCAGTTACTTCTCCAGCATTGTATCTGCACACTGCCTTGTTTCCTGCTATGGCTGTTAATGGACTAAACCTCTGAACTGTAAGCTAGCTCTAATTAAATGTCTTCTTTTATAAGAATTGCCTTGGTAATGGTGTCTTTTCGAAGTCAATAGAAACCCTAACTAAGATAGTCACCTTTAAAGGGGATTAATGTAGTTCTGGAGAGACTCTGCTTAGTGTCTATTGGAGTAAGAAAAGCAAGTCTATCCCTGGCATGGCTTCCTGGCTCAAATACAATATCCATGTCTCATACATTCCTATCTGGATGCCATCTGCTCTAGAGTGGTACAGCTCAGAAGGCCCTCACCAGGGAAGAGCAGAAGCTGGTGACATGCTTTCAAATCTCCATGACTATAAACTAAAGGAGTTTTTACATTGGTAAAGGACATAGCTTCCAGTATTTTACTATAGACAGAGAAAATAAGTGCCTCCCCACTCAATGGTCTGTGAATATTCAAAGAAGATCCAGAAAGACCTGAGTCCACCTTGTAAGAATACAAGTGAGTTGTGGGAGGTGGCCAAGGTTTCAAGAGGACTTCCGGTTCAAGAAAAAGAAGAGGGGAGCAACGGGTATGATTTTTGGCAGGTCAAATGTAGAGCGGGGCATCTTTAAATATATTTATGACTTATTCTTATAATAAGTATTTATCAAGTGCCCATGATGTTCCGACTATGGGCTACATTATCAAGCACCAGAGATAGTGGTGAACAAAACATGAGGTTAAAACCCAAACACCCAATGAGGATGAGGTCTAGCTCCTAGACCTCAGAGCCAGCAAAACCACAGAAGGGTGTTACTTGACACTGTGATGCTGAAAGACCATTAGTGTGCAGAATCTCACAGCCCAGCATTCCACAAGTGCAAACACAAAGCTTTGGCAGATGTTGCCCTGGGCAACCGCATACACCAGGGAGCTTGTCAGAGAGAAAGCTGTGATTGATGAGGGAAGCAAGATCCCATTTTGGGGAAGGGAGTTTGGGAAATCACCTTTGTTGGGAACTCTTTAAAGGGAACTGAAACAAGTCTGGGACCATAAGACCTGCACCTTCTCAACAAAGTAAAAGCAAAAGCAAAAATAATCACTATCCTCTCATTCTCGAGTATTTAAAAAAATATCTATTCCGTGAGATGGAGAGAAGGCTCAGTCGTAAAGCCCTACATGTCCTAGAACTCCATAAAACTAGGCTGGCCTCAAACTTCCAGTGAGGCTTCCACCTCCAGAGTGCTGGGATTACATCTGACGACATTACACCTGGCTGCCCCATGAATTGGGTTCTATGATATATAATGCTATAGACATTTTCTTCATAAGCAAAGTTAATAAGGTTGATTAGATCTTCACCTCTGAGAGACTAGACAGGCTTTCCTCTTGCCTTTTGATGAAATGCAGCAAGAGCACAGTCTGATTAAAGGTCCTGAGATTAGTTCTCAACAATCAGGTGTGGATAGAAGGTGAGTAGCTAGGACTTTGCCTGCCCCCAAAGCCTTCCTCTTCACAAAGGCAGGAGATAGGAAGGAAGTCCCTTCTCTTCTAAGTAGAAATGACCTTCACTACCTTGTGCAGAGGTATTCCTCACACCCATATTAAGAAAAAGAAATCATTCAGAGCCCAGAGTAAAACCCATGTTTTCTTAATCTATAATCCCCTGAAAACAAACAAACAAAAACCTAAAACAGTTCTAAAAGCAGCCGTTTCCTGCGCAGTCGTACACCACTCTTTCCCTCACCACCGATAACTGGGGCTCTTAACTGGCAAGAACTTCATGATAGCACTAGACAGAGAGAGTATATAGTTTTGTATGTTTATCAACTATATCATGTCTTTATCATTTTCTTGGCACGCACGCACGCACACACACACACACACACACACACACACACTCACATGATCCCAGAATAATGAGTCTGTTAGAAGACACTGAGGTACAGAACAGGTAGATTTGTCACCAAGTGGCTGAGCTCTGATGACAGGAGTGGATTTATACCAGGAAACGGAGCCTGTCTTCTTGACTACTGTTGTATGATCCCTCTTATTATAGCAATATAGTTAATGTCCTAAGATTCACGGGACTTCACGAAAACAGAGCCCAGTGGGTAAAAGTAGGAGGATCAAGATTCAGTAGAATTACTAAACAGTGCATGTCCTTTAACTTCTAGCATTTGTGCTCTCTACTCCTTCGATAGCCGTACTATTAGCTAGGAACACAGTTCACTATATTATACCCTCTATAGTACCCTAGCAGGGCACTTGCCTGTGTTTGAGGGCCTGGGTTCAATCCCGAGTACCACAACAAGAAAGCCTTGTTAGAATGAACGCTCACAGGTGCTGGAAGAGGAAGCAATGAGGAGACAACTACGTATAGCAGATTCACAGGACAGCACAGCAATGGCACGATCGTACTCAAAACTACAAATGTAAGACAAAACTTCCCGACCTGCACACCTCACCTAGGCTCTGGGATGAACATTTTTCATATGCCATCATTCGCCTTTCATCTTCTAGACAAGAAACTGCAACGGGGCTGGAAAGATATCTTGCAGTTAGGGGCATGGACTGCTCTTACAGAGGACCCAGGTTTGGTTCCCAGGACCTACATGGAGGCTCACAGCCATCTGTAACTTCAGTTCTAGGGGATCTGATGTCCTCTTCCTGCGTCCCTGGGTACCAGGCACACATATGATACATAAGTACATATGCAGGCAAGCATCTAAGCATATAAATAATAATAAATTATTCTTATTTGAAAAGTAAGAAAGAAATGGCAGCTAAGCAGGAACCAAGACGTGTGATGAGCAGTGAGTAGCGGAGGCTGGGATCCACTTGGGAGAAAATAAACTTATTTCCTAAAGGGTGAGGAAGTCCTCTCTGGATCTCCTATTCACAGGCCCGGGACTCACACTTAGCACACCCCAGGCAGCTCTCTGGTTGCTTTGGCGAGGGAGGGGCTCTTTATCCTAATCAGCAAATGCTGTCAGACTTCTAGTGCAAGAGAAAGCAGGCCGGCTTTGGTCCTCTTCGGCTCACCACAGTGGAATAACCCCTTCCTAATCCCCTCCCCAGGGCTGAGAAGTAGCTGTGTCACTTCTGGGCCAGGGCTGGGGGGCACCATAGATTATTTCCCCAGAGCAACAAGAGAGAAGAAGGCCAGAGAGGAAATCCCAGCTGATTTGATGGGAAACCCGTCACGGGTGACAGAGGAAAACTGGCATGTTTTATTTTGAGATCAGTACAAGGTCTCAGAAGTTGCAGAGAACATAACATACTAAATATCCTGGGTTCTCTTCATGTAGTTTCCTCCCGTGGTGACATCATGTCTAGCTGTAGGATGACAGAAACCCAGAAAACTGACATGGGTATGTTGTACTGTTGACAACATACATGATACCTTGCCCCTACTGCTTGTGAACCTTGGTGTGACTGAATGTAGGAGTATGAGTCTTGTAGTAATATTTAATTTGTATTTTAATAAATAAAGCTTGCCTGAAGATCAGAGAGGAAAACACCTACAGACAAGGCAGTGGTGGCACATACCTTTAATCCCAGTAGCCACATTCGTTAGCTATGGAGGCCGGGCTGTAGTGGTGCTCACCTTTAATCCCAGCACTAGAGAGGAATATAAGGTGGGATGAGACAGCTCTCAGCTCAGTCTGATTCTGAGGATTTATGAAGGCAGGATCGCCATTTCAGTCTGAGGTAGAAGTAAGAGCCAGTGTCTGGTTGCGTTGCTTTTCTGATCTTAGGTTAAACCCCAATATCTGTCTTTGGGTTTTTATTAATCGTGCTACAGAGTCTATGTTATCTGGTCCCACAGGTGACTTGCATATCATTTTAAAGTCTAGGTCCTGCAGACATAGCAGAGCTCGCCAGTCTCTGACTGACATGGCCAGTCTCCACACTCAGATGTAATCTCACAGGCTACATGTTTTCTGGAAACTAATCCATGCTCTTGTCATCATCCGGAGACCCGAGGTTTGCAGGGTTGGTAGGAAACATATGTACTATCGGTCTGATTTTTAGGTAGCTAGAAGAACGACGCTATCTGAGACAGGTTGAAGTGTCAAGGCTGAGATGTGAATGCCCGGGATATCTGGCTGTTTGCTTATCTGTGACACTAAGAGAAAGGTGACAGCCGGACTAAAGGCAAGTGTGTATTTTTGAAGTAAAGGACCATGGTGACGAGGGACTCCATGTCCTGTTCTTATACTCATAGCTGGACATGATATTCTGAAAAGCCTGGCATGGGAAAGTCTTATGTAACCCCACTGTTGCCACTCCCCCTTCTTCAATCTTGGGGTTTTTTGTGACAAGTCTTTACATTTTGAATCTTTTGGAAATTTACAATCTTCCCCCTGCCCCCACAAACTGTTATCTCAGCTTATTTTAACAAAGGCTTAATTCATAATATCAGGACATGGAAACAACCATTTTGCAGACACTTCCACACAGTGTTTAAGTCTAAACAAGCAGGGGGCGGGAGGAGGAGGAGAAGAAGAAGAAGAAGAAGAAGAAGAAGAAGAAGAAGAAGAAGAAGAAGAAGAAGAAGAAGAAGAAGAAGAAGAAGAAGAAGAAGAAGAAAAGCTGGTTAAGAGCCTGAAGTCATGTTTAATATATTATATAATACTAATTTCTGTCAAATGGCTGGCTGTCTTGTGTGAATTCCTTAACTTTGTATTCTCTAAATTGAAAACTGCTACAGCCATTGTTGAAGAGTCACATTTAGCTGTGGAAAAAATAGTAACGATGGTGACTCTTCCAAGAATCCCATGCTCAGCCCTGGGTGTGGATTCTCCTCTTCCTAAGCACCTCTCCGTCTCTCCACGTGTGTGCTGAAATCTACACCAGTCTGCTCTGTAGTTTGCACTGGCCAATTCTGAAATTCTTTTCAAGATGGAGTCATGAACCCTAGGTTCACCAGGTGGAGGTCACTGCTGCAGGCAGCTGTGTGCAGCTGTTTCCTGGTCCTGCTTCTGCTACTCTTGACTTCTTTTTTGGTGACCCACATAGGGAACAATTCTGAAGCATTATTGTACTCAGAGCCTCAAAAGCATCCTGAAGACAGGCTCTCTTAGATGTGTGCGCCAGCAGAACCTAAAAGCTCTCTTCTTGCAAGATAGGAAGACAGTGTACTTTTTTTTTTTTTTTTTTTTTTGGTTTTTCGAGACAGGGTTTCTCTGTAGCTTTAGAGCCTGTCCTGGAACTAGCTCTTGTAGACCAGGCTGGCCTCGAACTCACAGAGATCCGCCTGCCTCTGCCTCCCAAGTGCTGGGATTAAAGGCGTGCGCCACCACCGCCCGGCTTAGTGTACCTTCTTAAATCAAGACTCCATCTGCAAATTTGGACATTCTCCCATCTTCCTCCATGCTCTGGAAAGGCTGTGTCTATGTCCTTGATCCGATGTCTCAGAATGCAAGTCTTTGGATATTATCAATCCTTGTGATCAAGGGAGCAAAGTCTCAGGGAAACTGAGGCAGGATAAAAAGGCAGAAAAATTAAGGGACACAGGGAAGGGAGGAATAAAAGCCTCCACACTAGAGTAAGGATTCCTGAACACTTAACATTTGCAGTGAGGATTTTTTACATAGAAATGATACTTTTTTTAGACATTTCAAACAAAAATGTGAAGACAGCAACAAACCTGCTTAAGACCTACTCCCAACTGTGCTTCTTTTCTGGCTGCAAACCTATGATTTTCTGAGTATCTTAAAAACTAGATTACAAACTTTATTTACAGCCAAACATGTTTTGCTTCCCTTGTGACTTAGTATAGTAAGGATTCCTTCCATTCTTGGGGCCCGTGAAACCATTTTATGATCTCATTTAAAGAAAGAGGAGCGGGGCATTCCACAGAAACCTTTTAAACAGAGTAACTTAGGAAGGCACCACCATCACATGCCGTGAAATAACTCACCCCACACCTGGGTTTGCACTGTCCTCTTCTCAAAGGATCACCTTCCCACCCACAAGAATGTCCATGCTCAACTCTATGGAAAACATTTCCAGTCCAAATGCAGAGAACAAGTGGTGGCCAGCCTCAAGGGATTCACCTACAGCACAACTCACGCACCCAAGGCTGCAAAATAGGGCAGAAAGTGTAAGAGCCTGAGAACCTGGAAGTTGGCTATGAGGTTGTGCCTCTTAAAAATGCCTGGGAAGGTACACCCATGCCACATGCGTGCCTAAATAAGACCTGGATAAAGAGGTCACCTACAGACAGGATAACATGGAAGGAGGAAATATCATTGGGCCCCAACACTAGACAAAGAACTATGAGCAACTAAGGAATGCTGAGAGCAGGAGAAATAGTCTTGCCCAAGGAAGAGCACACCAACTTGTTATCGAAAACCAAATGGTCAGCCCTGAAATCACTTTACATGCAAGGAACATTATATGAACTGAGCAGATTATATTTATATATTTAGGAATACAAACACATATGTAACAATAATTAAGCTAAAAGAGGCCAGAACCCATTAATCTGAGAGCAAAGTGGGGTGGATGTGGTGCACATGGTGTAGACTGGAGGAAGAAAAGGGAAAATAATGAAATTATATTTCATTTTAAATGAAATTTTTTTTTGGTTTTTCGAGACAGGGTTTCCCTGTAGTTTCTAGAGCCTGTCCTGGAACTAGCTCTTGTAGACCAGGCTGGCCTCAAACTCAGAGATCCGCCTGTCTCTGCCTCCCGAGTGCTGGGATTAAAGGCGTGCGCCACCACCGCTCGGCTTTAAAAGAAATTTTTTTTTTTTTTTTTTTTTTTTTTTTTTTTTTTTTTTTTTTTTTTTTGGTTTTTTCGAGACAGGGTTTCCCTGTAGTTACTAGAGCCTGTCCTGGAACTAGCTCTTGTAGACCAGGCTGGCCTCGAACTCAGAGATCCGCCTGCCTCTGCCTCCCGAGTGCTGGGATTAAAGGCGTGCGCCACCACCGCCCGGCTTAAAAGAAATTTTTTAAAAATTCATAATGAACTACGATTTTGATTAAGATATAATAAAAAGAAAACCAATTCATTGTTACTTTTTACCCAATCTCCCTAGCCTTAACATGAGCCTACAGGAGAATACCAAAGCCAGCACACTGGCACAGCTACCATGCACCATTGCTAGTTCCAGTTTACTGACCGCCTTTCCCAGCACTGGAAAGCGCCATGTATATTACTGTGGGAGAAAACTAATCATCAGGATTCCCCAACTGTGAACCTCATGAAATCTAATACCAACTGACTAGACATGCTCACTGACGCCATATTGGCATGAATGTCATGGGGGTAATCAGTTGTTTCTGATGATATTAAAGGCTTTCTCCACAAGATATTACCTGTGTCTAGCAGCATTGATGGGGCCAAGAACCTATCAGCTGGCTAGGTCAGGGCCTAGGAGAGAACCAAATACTCTTATTCTACTAAACGGATATGACATTGAACTACTTCCTAAGTACGCCTCTTTATGCCTATGAATTAGTGCATCTCTCAAGCCTCACCAGAGAAGCTCATTTCTGAAATGGGGGGCAGCGAATACAGAGACCCTCAACTGGTCATTGCACAGAAAGAGAGGCTACAGAGTGTTAGGTCCCAAATGATGCATCTATATAACATCTCTTCCTCGCAGGGCTTTAGATCCACTGCAGAAGAGGAAGCAGAGAGACACAGGTAGTTGATGAATACAGAGAAACAATGGTTTTTTTGGACACAACAGGACAGCTGCACATATGAATAGTGACTGTGATTATATGTACAAGACCCATGCAAGACCAAGTCAGACAAAATACTAAGAATGGATTGGGAGGTCACAAAGTCCATTGGTAACTGGAGACTTCTGGAAGAGATTGAGACAGACAGACATACAGAGAGAGAGAGAGAGAGAGAGAGAGAGAGAGAGAGAGAGAGAGAGAGAGAGAGAGAGAGAGAGAGAGAGAGAGAGAGTGCTATTTGGAGAGATGTGGGTTCCATGTTCCAGTAGATGACTCTATACTCATGTACATAGCAGCAGTACTAAAAAAGTCTTTGTGGATTTAAAAAAAATAGCACATGAAATTGGGATGGAATATTGTTGTTGGGGGAGATTGGAGGAGAACTGGAGAGGAGGGAATGTGAGGGTGGAGTTGATAAAAACACATTATATACTTGTATGAATTCTCAAACAATAAGAAATGATAAAATGAGAACCATAAAGATGAAATGTTAACAGCAACTGGACTGTCATGGTGTCTTGAGTCGGATGGTGTATGTTTGTAAAGATTTTGGTTAGCTTATTTAATTTTGTATTTCAACTGCATTTTAATTTACGCATAAGAATCTAAAAGAATGTATCATACTCAAGCCTGAAAATATCAAATTTAAGAATTTCTAAGCACATACAATTGCCCTTCAGTTTGTATTAGGTGTTGGTCCAGGACTCCCCACGAATAGCAAACTCTAAAGATACACAATCCCAGAATTTACTTGCATGCAGCCTGCCCACATTCTCCCACACACTTTCAGTAATCTGTAGGCTACACGGAATACTTAGTGCAACGTAAATGATATATAAATAGCTGTCATATTGTACTGTTTAGGAAAAAATGATGTTACAGCTTGACTATGAAGAGCCCCCCACAGGCTCATGTGTCAAACACTTGCTCCCCAGATGGTATCGCTATTTTGGGAAGTTCTGGAAACTTTAAGAGGTGTAGCAGAGTCATTGGAGGCATGCCTTTGAGGCTAGAACAGGGCCCGGTCCTTTCTTTGCTCTTTATATCCTGCTACCCTGGGGTGAGCAGCCTCTAGCTCATGGTCCCACTGCCACGGTGTCCTTGTCTCGGCACAGGACTGCAAACAGCAGAGAAAGGGACTGTGGACTATAATCTCTAATGTCCTGGCAAAATAAATCCATTCTGTTTTAAGTCGCTTATGTCAAATGTTTGCTGTCTGAGTGCCAGGAAGGCCAACACGAATGACAAGACTTTAAAGTAGGCCTTACATTTCTAGCATGACAGCAGTTTGCTTCTAAAGGCGTGAGTTCACAGCCGACTGCACACCTTCATGTGCTACGCATTACACACAAGACACATATGAACTGCACTGACAATGGACTTGTCTAAGAGATACAGAAGTTGTTCAGATGTGATTTTTTCCCCACTGTTTAGAAGAGAACAGGGTGTGGAGCCTGCAACTCTCCACTCCTTCTTAATGTCAACACTGACCTCTAGTGTTCTGTTCTTTCCAGAATGAACAGACAGTCCAGTAGTACATAAAGACCCAGAGGCAGTGGCTTCAGAGACCACCACCAGCAATGTTTATTACACATCTACCACAAAGTGAACTCTAGTGACCCAAACCTGCCTCTTTCAGCAGCTGCTCAGAACAAGCCAGCTCTTTCGGAAGGACATCTGCTAGGTTTGCACAGTTCGGACGGTAGCACCATGGAACTAAGACTGCAAAATTAGGACTGAGGTATCACACGTCAAATCAAGATGCAGAACAAAACTCCATATCCTCTGGATACCTTTATAATAGCTGTTTCTGGAATGTACTCTTATGAGCCCTTTTATTCATGGACAGGTCTCCCCTGTTCTCCCTGTAAAATAAAATGACTTTCGAAAACCTGACTTCCAAAAGACAACAAACATGACTGTTTTTCATTAAGACTATCAGGTGAGTTTTTAAAGTGAGGGTCAAATGTTTGCAAGAGAGGGTGGCATATCAGGCCTCCCTGCACCCATCACCATTACCCCAAGCCATCCACCATCCATATCCTGACAACCCAACTCCATCAGCATTTCCACCTTCTACTCTTGAGACCACCGTTTGAAATGGTGTTTTATCAGCTTCATTTCATATTTTGAGCATCAACATTATTTCCCTCACACAAGTTCATTGGAAAGAGAAATTGACAACACCCATCGGCCCCACAAATGGCAAACCCACTACTTCTTAGAGTAGGCTTCCCCTCATTGGATAATTTCTGCTAGCTGCAGATTGTGTGTCAATACATACCTTTTGCAAAAGAAGGAAAGAAAGGCAGAGAGGGTGGGAGGGAGAAACTTCCTCTTGGTCACCCTGCAGTGATCTCCTTGGGAACAAAATATAAGAACTATCAAGGGCACAAAGGCCCTTCTGCAGTGGGTGGTCACTATCATTAATTCTTCATTGTGATCCCCACAAACCTAAAGCCCTGTGAACTATTAAATTACTATGGGGATTTCCTCTGGGCTTCTGGCCCCAGCTGGTCTCAGAATGTTCTTAGTAACAGGCAGCTTGGGTCGTGTTCTCTGAACACCTGTCACCTGCTCCATACACTATTCTAAATAGAATGTGCATACAAAAGGCCTATTATCAATTATGCAATGATCAGCTTGGCACAGGCTGCACATGTGTATGGCTTCCCTTAGACTGAGTTGTATTTTCCTGAAACAGACACATCAAACACAGAGGGCAAGAGGGGACTTGAAGACATGGTTGCTAACTCATCCCTCCAGGTTCAGTCAGAAGAGACTGGGCACATTGAGGTCCATCAGTGGGAAGAGGGAGAAGTCTGTGCGAAGTCCAAGGTAGGGGGTTTGGGCAAAGCACAGTGACCTCAGTTCCAAAGAAAGGAGGGACTTGGTGCTTTCATAATTTCCAGAGAGCTTCGTATTTAAAACAACCTTTGGTTTTACATCCATTGGTTGTAGCCTTCAAGGTTGACTTAGGGAGCTAAGGAGATGGTTCCATCAGGAAAGTATTTGTCATGCAAGTATGAGGGTCTGAGTTTGATTCCCCAGGATTCATGTGGAAACCTAGGCAAGGTGGTGTATACGCCTGGAACCCCACAGCTTGGGGTGGGGCTGCTGGAGAGGACACAAAAGAGTCCTGCAGGCCTGCTGGAGAGCCAGCCTCACTGATCTGTGAGCTCTGGGCTCAATGAAAGACCCTGTTTTTTTTTTTTTTTTAAATAAACTGGAAAATGATTGAGGAAGACATCTGATGCCTGTCTCTGGCCTCCATATGAATGTGTACTCTCATGGCACACACACACACACACACACACACACACACACACATACACACACAACTGAAAATGTTGGCAGGGCTGTGGTGAAAAGCTGTACTTAGTCTACTGATGTAGAAGTTGCTGTAAGCTTTTAGGAAGAACAGTTTGGGAGTATCATTGAGTACCTTCATAAAATACATTTAAGATGAAGTAAAGAATGTTAGGGACCAATCACTGTCCCTGTCACTTCCTGTGGGTAAGACACTTTAATAAAGTCCTGCCTTCAGCTCCACTTCTATGGAAATGGAAGGATGGCTTGATCATGGGACTTTGGTTCTAGTTACTAGTCTAGCTAACTCTATCTTGACTCCAGTTTGTTTCTTTCCTTCCTTCTGTTGCCTGGGTCTTATTCTGCTGCAGTTGTCTTGGATCCAGGAACAACAATCCTGCCTGAAGAACATCCTGAGAGAGGACTGTAAGTATTCTCTGTGCAGAAGTGACTGGCACCAACACAATCTCTCTCATGCACACTGAGATGCTGGACCAAGGCAATGATTGGTCAGACCACAGCAGACCACGGCCATCTGGACTACTCCATGTAACACCTCGTACTTGCCTTTCTTTACTTAAGTACTTTGAAGACAGAGCTCATTAGACTTACACTGGTCCCTAATGCTATTAATAAAGATCCTTTGCCACCATCACCTCTATTCTTTGACTGGGATGCCCAGAGCTGTGAATTTTGCTCTAACTCAGGAACAAAAATCAGTAGGCACCCAGGCTTGAGGATTAGCTGGACCCAGAAGCACCCATGTCTTCACAAAAGTCTTTAAGTCTTGCTCAGGTTCAGTCCTTAAGACACATGGAGTTGAAGCCCAGAGCTGAGACAGCTTTTAAAAGTTTGCTGTAGCATTGGGGTTCTCCAGAAGTCTTATACTTTCAAACCTGGCCAGCCATGTAATAAGCCGGATGCTCCCTGTTTCTGCCCTGGTTATTCTAATCTGAAGACTTATCTATGATGTTGGGGGTGAGTACAGACTGAGATCATGTAGCTAATATCTGGCTGATATGTTCTGCTTGGCTGCACTCTGTTCTCAGTTTTTCCAGCTATTTGATACTTGCATAACCTATAAAAATGTGAATTTCTGTCTTCTGCTGTAGTATCAGAGAAGCTGAGCATCTACCTACTTACTATTAGGCACCGACCACCTTAGCCAAAGAATGTGACTGTGGCTGCTACCTGTTCTTCTTTCCCTAACTCACTTCATTCTTCCATGTGGTCAGTCTGCTCTTTCAAGGCAATGGAGTTTGGGAGCCTCATATTAGACTTCTATTCTACAATATGTGGCTGATTACATTTCTGTTTACTTAAAGTTAAATGGAGATGTCATCTTCAGTTGCACCAGCTACACTGCAAGCCCTATTTAGATGCGTGGGATTAGGCCCCATGGATTTAGGCAGCATGGATTGGAACACCATCATCACTATGGAGAGGTGGCTGGCAAACAGTGTTTTGTACCTTATTTGGAATCACAGTCAACGCTAGTGTACAATCCCCCTTCCTCACACCATTTGCCTCCCAACAGAAGTCTCACCCTAAAAACTGCATCATGGAAAGAACAAGAGTAGAATGAGATAGAATGAGAGGAAGAATCCACTTACAGAACATAACTTCAGTGTTACACACCAGAGAAAGAACATTCTATGAATTGCCTCATTATTTTATATCCAACAGCCCTATGAGGTAAGGGACTGTATGACTCCTAATTCTAGATACAAAGAAACAGAGTTTAAAAGTCAATCAAAACGTGAAAGGACACTTCTCATATTTGACGGAGCTGGGACTTCAACCACCATGTGCTTGGCCCTACCCTACCACCTATGATCCTAATTCATCATCCCTAGCATTTGGTTCCCAGTCTCTGTTAATGGTGAGCCCTCTAGAAAGCCTGGGCCCCGTGGTATTTAGGTTAGATGTGCACCAATTAGTAAAATTGGGAAAGTTATGTTCTCAGCCAGTCCTAATGTCCACATGATGTAAAACTGGACAGTTTTTACATTGACATTGACAGCTCTTCCTTTTCATAATCGTTGCATTGCTTTTTTCCTCTGAATTTGATTGGGATTTCACTGCTGACAAATATTACCTACTTTTAAATACGAATGGCTCCTCCATCTAATTGTCAAGAAGGGATGTTTTGTTTTGGACTGTCTGTTTGATAGTCAAATGGAAATAGCACTTTCCTTTTTCAAGAGGGTTTATTATCAAATGTTTTGCCCCATTCTTACTTATAAGCATCATTTTCATAAGTCACATTTAATGGCATTATAGTATATGCCTAGAATGGGGGCATACAACCTACTTTAGCTTTTTTTTCACCGTCTGAGAATAGGAATTACAGGTCATTTGAAAAAGAGGAAGACATTAAAATAATTAATCTCTTCATGGGAAATAGTTCTGATAGTTTCCTGTCTTTCGGTGAAATAATTATTAAGGTACCCATGTAAAACTATTTCAGTAGCTTCTCCGTTTATAGGTCACAAATTCTTCTGTATGAGTGTTTTCTCACTTTCACGGTGCTTTTAATTCTAGCCTTGCTTTCCATTCCCACCTCACAGATTACAGTTCTCCCTTAAAGAACCACAGCATGATGACGGTGAGCTCCCATCAGTGGAGAGGAGTGAAAAAATAGAGTAGAATTGAATGAAGAGCACTTTTAATTGTATAAAGGTAACAATCATTGGGCGTGCATCAAGCTTTTACGATGCTCTATGTTTGAAAAAGTATTTTGCAGTTTTTCTAATATATAAACATCAATCAGGAATATTTTTATGGCAGGACCTACTTTGCCAAGACCCATAATTACCATCCGCTTTACCCGTCAATGAAGAAGGATACTTTTATCTGCTAAATGTATGCATGGGAATGGGGCGAGAGATCTTCATCTCCAGCTCAAAGGCTGGTAGGAAGGAAGCCTTTTTTTTTTTTTTAAAAAAAAGATGTATTTATTTATTATACAGTGTTTGGCCTGCATGTATACCTGTAGGCCAGAAGAGGGCACCAGATCTCATTACAGGTGGCTGTGAGCCACCACATGATTGGTAGGAATTGAACTCAGGACCCTTGGACGAGCAACCAGTGCTCCCTAACTGTTGAGCCATCTCTCCAGCTCCTGTAGGATGCTTTACAAACAGGTAGACAGAAGAGTTTACCTAACCACTCACCAAAAAGAGGAAGAAGGAAGAGCAGAAGGAGGAGGAGGAGGAAGAAGAAAAGGAAAGGAAAAACCCGAAGAATCAAAGAAGCAAAATACAACCCTGTAAAGGGTTCTGGAACAAATTGAAGAGAAATAAGTAACTCGAGAATTATAATCTCACATCCAGTTACAACCACACATAATGGCAGCTCTTCTCTATGACCTGAGAGCCACATTGTCAATACATTAGCAAAGGCTTTTGTTGTTGCTTTAATGAATTCATTTCCCTATGAGTATGAATGTTTGACTGTAGGTATGTCTGAACACTACTTTTGTACCTGGTTCCCCTGGAGGTCAGAAGGGGGCATTGAATCCCCTGGGACTAAATGGACAGGGAGGACCAGTGGTGACCCTCGTTGATAGATATCACTTGTCAAGTTTCAGAAGGTCTCCCTTGATCAAATCTGAGCCATTTTGACCTGGAACAAATCCAAAGCTTCTCCAAAGCAATACGTCTTTGAAGTCCCATTTTACAAATGTATTTTTGACTTCTCTTTTAAAGTTATGGTATTTTAGAAATATTTTGGTTGGTATATTCTATCAGTCTCTCTTTCAATCCCATGTCTCTTAGCAGCTGTCATTTGCTCATCAACAATCTTATTTCCCATCTCTATGTGGTTATCTTTTAATTATTTTATTTCTCTCTATAGCTGCCGATACCCATTTTTAATGTTTTAAATCTACACACATGGTGAAATACAATGGGGCCGGCTTAGAGGTTTTTCTGTCTGGACCTCTTTTTACTGTGTATCTTTTTACTGTGTATCTTTTTACTGCGTATCTTTTTACTGTGTATCTTTTTTACTGTGTATCTTTTTACTGTGTATCTTTTTACTGTGTATCTTTTTGCCTCTTTTGTCTGTATGAGCAAAAGCCAAATCCAACCAAAGAGCATGCAGCCGATTAACCTCTCTGTACCAAAGCATTTGTGACACTGTGGAAGCCCACCACACTGCTTAACTCATGGCGGCAGGTAGCTGGCTCCACCTTGCGGGCAGCTGTCGGGAGTTGTGTCTCTGCACTGCTGCTGGCACGAGGCCGTGAGACTAGGAAGTCCAGTGTGGCTCCCATTCTGTGTGTTCAGAACCTTTCTTTAAAGCTTTCTCAGGCCCGGTGGGAACTGGAGAGCCTCATTTAGACACCAAATGTAGCTGGAGGCTTTTCTATGTCCCATCTGGTCCCATCTGTTTTTTTCTCCTGCCCATTGGTCCCTGCAGCTATAAAACAATCATTTAGAGGCTTAATATTAATTATAATCGCTTAGCTGATGGCTGAGGCTTATTACTGGCTAGCTCTTACATATAAATTAACCCATTTTTAAGAAACTGTGTATCACCATGTGGCATCACTCTAGACCCTGCTCTTCTTCACCTGTGGGAGCCCAAAGATGTGAGCCTGTTTCACCCTGTCTGAAGGTCAGAGAGTTTGAATTTATTTCGCCTTCTCAAAGTTGTTGACAACAAGTGTGGCTATATACCCTGACCTAGGGTGGTATTTTGGACATTAAGATGGCCCATAGAGGTAGATCTACTCCACCCTGACCAAAGGTCAGAGCATTTAAGTATACTTCTGCTTCTTCTTTTGAAATAGGAGATTTGACTAAGGGAGTGGCTGCTTTCAGGATACTTGGTCTAGGGTGTGTTCATTGCCTAAACTACAGAATACTTGACTCAGGATATAGTTGCTTGATGTTTCAAATATTAGAGCAAATTACTTTTCTGGTTGTCATTTGTATCATGTTGAAGCAGTCTTTTGCTTTCTCCCTTTTTTATTGGGGTATAGAAGTGTATGGAAATAAACATGGGTGAACTCAGTATGCAGCAGGCACTGAGTTGCCCTCCCGATCCTATTCTAGTCTCTGTGTTTCTTTCTTCTCTCTGTTTCTCCCACTTAGCATTTCTAAATTCACACTCCTACCCTGGAATGTATGAACACACCGCAGCTAGCATTGCAGCAGAAGTCACCCCAAAAAAGTGGCCCCTGACATTCACCTGTATATCTACTTAGATTTCCTGCCATGCCTTAGTTCAAAGAAGCTTTATTCATCAACCAATAAAAGCAACACATATTCCTAGTGTACAAAAAGGCATCCAAAAATAGTTATTCATGTGAGGTGGTCTCATCTGCAGCCTATGACACAGTCAGTCAGTCAGGGTTTAGGATGCTATACCTAGTAACTCCTGGGTAACCATTCACTCCAAAGCAGAATGACACAAAATGAGCATTTTAGCATAGTCCAGAATTCTGTGGGCCAGGCATTTGGGTAGAGCAGGTCAGGGTAATCCTCCTGCACTGTGCTATGGGAACCCCTTAATAGGCTTGCTCTTGGCTTGACGCCTTGCCTAGCAAGTTGGGCTCAGCTGGGATTACAACACACAGCTTCTCCAGTGTGGTTGAGAGTAGCTGTACTTTCTTTGATCTAGGCACCTGAATTCAGTGTTCTAAGAGAGAAGTTAGGGCAAACTTCTAAAGTTATGCCCTCCAGTATGAAATTGCCAAAAAAATTTTTTCAGGCTAAAGCAGCCACACAGCCCAAAATAAGGAAAGTTCACATTCCACAGTAGGACTATCAAGCATATTTACTACCTTTGATCTACCATAAGGGACATTTCAATAATTCATCAAGAACATGGATGATGGAGAATGTTTTCCATGAGATTTTACTGATGCTCCAAAGACACAGGTGGGAGGCCACCCTTTCTTGGAGTCACTTCTGTAAATTCTTCAGCAGAATAAAAACATGTTGTTATAATGCAACTATTGGCGATTACCTGTGAAGCAATACCAAGCAAAAATTACGGTGGCTTCTGTGGTAGTTTGAATGAGAACGACCACCATAGGCTCACATATGTGAATGCTTGGTCACCAAAGAGTGGAACTGTTTGGGAAGGATTAGGAGATGTGATCTTGTTGGAGGAGGTATGTTACTGGGGACAGACTTTAAGACTTTAAAAGTCTCACTTTCCTTCTGCCTCCTGCCTGCCAATCAGGATGTAAGCTCTCAGCTACTCCTTCAGGGCCATTTCTGCCTGCATAGTGCCATGCTCCCTGCTGTGATGGTCCAGGACTCATCCTCTGAAACTGTAAGCAAGCTCCCTTCCCCCAAGTTAAATGCTTCATTTTATAAGTTGCTGTGGTCATGGAGTCTCCTTACAGCACTGGAATAGTAACTAAGACAACTTCTAATAGAAACTGTTGCAAAGCGTGAAAAGACGTAAGACCTTGGAAATAGGATTAGACAGGAAAACAAGTAGAGCAAAGGGTGCATTTCAAATAAGGGAGGAACTGAGACAGAGGACAGCAAACTCATCTCAGGGACCAAACAGCCAGGGAGCAATAGGGAAAGAAAAATGTCACAATAAGCTAAATATGGGAAAAGATGAAATATGGTATAAGAGGAGCCTTGTGCTTGGAAGCCAAAGAATAAAAGCAGCTATACACAAGAATAAAATACTGTGTGGGATCTATAATTAAAATTTGAGCAATGTTTCCCCTTATATGGCACTAGGAAAAAGGCTTTGTTTTACAGCAGTAATTATTATTTTGTTTATCTAGACTTAACAAGAAACAACTTAGAAGCCTGAAAAAAAGAGTTCAAATGCATACAATGAACCAACAATAAAAAAGATGAACCCTTCACACACACACACATGTATATACATACACACATGTATATACATACACACATGTATATACATACACATATGTACACACACATGTATATACATACACATATGTACACACACACACACACACACACACACACACACACATATATATATCTCCTTCTTTAAAGGCTGGTCCTTACAGACTTTCACCCACTGTGAAGAAATCAGAACTATCTATTTTCTGCCTCTCCTATGGCAATAGAGCAGATACTTCTGCCTTGTTTGTGGACAGAAACATTTTTTTCCTGTCATTCTCTATGGCTCCTGAATATTCATTTGAACTGTGAAGCCAGAGAAGGTGATAACAAAAGGATGTTCCCTCTAAAATAATGGATCACAGAAAGTGGAGGCCCTACACCGTCAGTCTAGGGGCACAGGGCGGGGGCAGCAGCAGCCAGGGAAGCCTGAGAGAGGACAAAGCACAGACAACCAGGCAGTGAGAAAGGAAGTATTCTGTTTCAGAAGTCTGAAAAAAGTAGGGAGGATACACTCATTCCCTGAGCATCAGTGTGTTCCTGAAATAACCCATGAATGCCATGCCCCTTCTAACCCTAGTGTCCCCTGTGCCCCAGTTCACCCACTGGCATTTTCTTCCCACCAATATTCAGAGCTTGACTTTGTTTTTTTTTTAATTTATTTTTATTCATGCATAGGTATACGTGTCTATGTGAGTGTTAACGGCACATGTGTGCCAGAGCCTGCAGAGGCCAGGAGAGGGCATCAGCTACCCCAGAGGTAGTGATGGTGAGCCACATGTGGGTGCTAGGAACCGAACTCCGTCATGTGGAGCAGTAACCACCCTTAATTATAGAACTCAGCATTTAACGGACTGTATCTACGTTACACATGGGCCCTCTGAGTCTTGATCAAAGGAAGGTGGAAACTACCTCTGGCTGCTCCAGCCCAGAGCCAAATCCTCCAGTCTGAAATATCAAAGGCAAGAGGAGGGCGGAGGAGTTCCTGAGCATGTGGGACTAAGAGAAGAGACAAATACTGTGACGTCCCCACTGTGTCACGAGATGAAGAGGAGTTGGGAGAATACGTTTATACAGGGGTCATTTGCTAAGTGGCTGCTGAAGATCACAGAGGTCAATCGAGATCCTAGACTCTGAGAAGGGACAGACTAGTCAGCGGCAACCTATGTGTTCTTCCGCACAAGTCAGACGTTGTGCCTTCGTTTAACACGCATGAAAATATATCCATTTAGTGGCAGCAACACCCTCTGAGTTTCAGACGAGTGATTTCCCCTTCCCCCGCCCCAGGCAGACCCTTCAATGTGACAACAACTCTTCTTCAAAAGATTCTTTTCTGGATGTCCATCAGGGATGTGAATAAGCTAGTCAAGTACCAGGCAGAGCCCTGCAAATGGAGCTGTGGGCCCTTAGAACTTCCTTCACAAATCCTTTTAGAGTTTTATAGGCATCTAGGGTACCATGACTCTTCACTGAGCCTGTCTGTCTGCATGGAGTCTATATGTTACATACTTTACACCACCAGTCGTGTACTATCATAGTGTGTGGTCAGGGAGAGCTACAAACCAAAAGGATAAAAACAGTATGGGGGTTCACAGAATCACAGTATACTAGTTGGGAAGAAGGGATCTTAGCAACCAAGTGACTCGATCTAATTCCCTATGATACACATCTAGTAAATGTTTGAGCCAAGACTTGACCTGTACCTTTTGACTTTAAATCCACTACTCTTAGACTATCTTAATACAATTTAAAATAATTTTAATTATTTGTGTGTGTGTATGTGTGCACATATGCACACATGAGTGTTCATGTTTTGTAGGCCTGCATGTCTCAGCACCATGCGTATGCTGGTGTCTGAGGAGGCCAGAAGAGAGCATCATATCTTCTAAAACTGGATTTACAGACACTTGTGAGACACTATGTAGGCGCTAGGAATCAAACCTTTGTCTTCTGGAAAAACAGCCAGGGCTTTTAACGGTTGAGCCATTGTTCCAGCCTTCAGAGGTTCTCAACCTGTGGGTCACAGCCCCCTTTTTTGGGGAGGGGGTCAAATGACTCTTTAACAGGGGTCATGTATCAAATATCCTGCATATCAGATATTTATATTATGATTCATAACAGTAGCAACTTACAGTTAGTTATGAAGTAGCAACGAAGATAACTTTATGCTTGGGGATCACTACACCATTTGGAACTGGTTTAAAGTGTCATAGCCTTAGGAAGGTTGAGAACCACTGCTTTAGACTGTCTTCAGCTAACAAACTTAAATAACCCCGATTTCTAATGCTGTAGTATTTGGGCTTCAGAATGGTAAGACAATACTTCCTCATAATTCAGCTATGCTAATGAGGAGCGGGTCCCATTGTCTGGCTAGCTTAGCCCCTGAAATAACCATATGGAAATTATATTAATTAAACACTGTCTGGCCCATTATCTTTAGCCCCTTATAGGCTAACTTTTACATATTGATTTAACCCAGTTTTAATAATCTGTATTGTCACTTGACTGTGGCTTACCGGCATGAGTCTGTTCAGCATTTGTCTCAGAGAGAAGAGCCATGGCGTCTGTCACATTTTTCTTTTTTTAAGTATTTTGTTTTGTCAATTTTGCCCACCTAAGGGCTGTCCTATCAAAAGGCTAAGGCAGTTTTTTTTTTATTTAACCAATGAAAGCAACACATAGAAAGAAGACCTTCCTACATTATTTTTCCTTTTTTTGTTTAAACAAAAGAGAAGGACTTTTATTTTAACATAGTAAAATTATATATAACAAAACAGTTATCAAGCAAGAATTATAGTTATAATATTTAGATCTATTTTATCTTTTATTATAACAAAGAAAAATTATAACTATAACCATTTTTTTTAACTCCATCAAAGACTCCAGAAGGATATAATATTACCTAAATAAACAAGAAGTAAGCAACTTTCAAAACTCTAGAAATGATAGAGACATCTCGTTGTCTGGACAGTCACCCAAAGTTTTTTTGTACCGTTGGGGCATCCATCTTTAGCCTACAGGCCCATAGTATCCAGCAGACACTTTTATGAAGCAGGAAATTTTAAAGACAGTTTAGTCACTTTTTTGTGTCCTGTAGAATGTATCATAGACTCTTTTATGAAGCAGGAACCATGAAGGATCATCTCACCTTTTGGCAAGTTTAGCAGTCCTCTCTCTGTGGGTTCTTTATGTCCAGTTTATGTAACAATCCAGGCAAGAGCAGTTTTTTGTCCAAAAGGCTATCAAACTCCATAAGGAGTCTCTTTGATGCCTATTCTCTTTTTGAAGAAGCTGGTGCTGTCAGGAGCAGACTGTCTCATTGTCACGAAAAGCCCTAAGTTATTAAAATGTTTTAAATGTCATATTTTGTAGTCTTTGAAAGTATGATGAATGCCTATCTAATTGAAATATATCTTTATATATCTAGAAAATTTAACTAACATGACTATGTTTGACTATTATTGATGATTATCCATTAACAACCTATATTTCCTAATTAAACATTACATTTTTAAATGAACTACACAATCACAATACCTTAATCAAGAGCAGAAATAAACGTAAAACAAGATTGAGTTTAAATTTATATCATTAAAGCAAAATCCATACCAATGTAAATTATCCATATCTGTATCATTCAGCAAATTTTCACTTTTGCAAGACTACAGGTAGGTCAGTGAGGACTCCCTCTGTGCAGTGTAGGGAATCAGGCTCTCTTCATGTAAACCATGGAAACAGACGGCTTCGGTCATCACAGTAGTGAAGAGAACAGAACCCAGAACCCTGGCTCTTAAACGCCTTTTCTTACTTCCGTACCCATTTCATTGGCTGTGGATAATGACACAGCCCAATCTTAACCAAAGGGGACAGGAAATGGAAAAGGGTGACTTATTTGGGGTTCTGTGAATGCACACCCACAAACACAGGTATAGCAGCACAGGGGCCCTCTGGGTCATTAGAAGACAAGACTATAACACATAATATCTTCACTAGAGTCATGCTGAATGAAGTATGGAGAATGGGCAGGAAATAGTAGTGGCTTAAGAATTCAACATTCTCATTGCAATCAATCGAAATTCCCAAGCCAACCCTCACAAACATAATGCTCCCAAATACTGACCACCTGCTTTGGTTATGAGGTTCCACAGATTGGAAGTGGAAATTGGATTTTTTTTTTTTGAGGACATCTTGTAGCTTTCTGCTGGCTCAGTGTCAGGGAAAGTTGGGCCTCCAATAAAATTAATGCAAATCTATGTGGGGCTTAGTGCCTGTTGCTTGGAAGCAGGTCAGCGCTGGACCTAGAGAACATGCGCTTTGCTGGCACATGGCCTGTCTGACTTGCACGGCTCGATGAGCCACTGGAGGCTGTCGTTCTGCAAAAATCCACCAAGTTCAGCATGTTCCTCACCCTGTTAAATCTTGTCGACTTCTTGTTTCCCTATTTGTTGTATTTAAGGCACAGTGCTTCTTGCTTCCCATGCAGTTAATTTTGTCAACTTGACAGGAGGGGAAATGACTTTGGAAACAGACCCAGGGGTATTTCTAGGAAGAGATTTCCAGGAAGTTGAATTGAAGGGGGAAGTTCACTCTAAAAAGAGGTGGCGCTATCCCAAGGGCTGAGGTCTGGGACTGAAAAAGGAGAAAGCAGGTATTCATCTTAGTGTATGTGTGGACTGCCCATACAGTGTGACATGCCTCTTGCTGTTCTTGCTACCATGCTGCCCTCACCACGGACTTGTACACACACATACACACACACACACACACACACACACACACACACACATGCTCTAACCTTCGCTGTAAGAATGTCATATGAGCCCCCACATTGTCCTTCCACAGTTAATGAGTCCAATTGCTAAACGGCTGGTTTCTGCTTCTGGGACAGAGGTGTCATTTTCCTGGCCCTCAGTTCTTGCTGTGTAAATGAGGATTAATGATTGATACATGTGGGCCCATCCCACTGGGATTCGAGCCACCTCTGTGTGGGTGGTCCTAGCTGGCTGAGTGAGCTCTGAGGTGCAAGTCTCCCCTGTTACCTCTGCACCAGTTCCCGCCTCCAGGTTCCTGTATGTTTGAGGTTTGCCATGCCTTCCCCGGGTAGTAGACTGTAGCGTGGAGTTGTGAGCTGAAATAACCCTGTCCTCCCCAAGTTGTTCTGGTCATGGTATTCATCACAGCCACAGACAGGTAACTAAGACAGATGGTGAATGGGTACCTGAACTAAATTTCTGCTGCTGATTTGGTAGGGTGGCCTATGGGACAGGTAGACTATGGAAATTCTGGTCTGACTTTCAGTCTAAATATGAGAACAATTCAGCTGAAAAGTCAGCTAACAGCAATACTGACCCACTAGCATAATAGAATAATTGTCTTAAAGACGATAAAGTTCTGCTTTGTATCAGACCAGACTCAAAGGCCTTCTAAGGTTTTTAATCATCCCACAGTTTACTTTCAAGGCTCTGTGAGTCAAAGAAGGATTTTTCCTTGAAAGAATAAATGAAATTTAAAAGCTGATCGGTATATTTGTGTGTGGGTGACAATTATGAAAATGAAATGCAATCACTATTTTGAGAAACAATTTTATAAAGACACTAACAACAAGAAAAAAAACTCTATTATATATGTTATTACAAAAAATTAAAATTATCTACTGGTAGAATAATTCCAACTTCTAACAATTATGTCATCAAGTAATTAAGTTCAAGTCTTCATGTTTTTGTGGCCAGCACTTTACTGACTGAGTTGTCCCTTAGCTCCAATAGCATTTTTCAACTATTGCACTGTTGATACTGGATTACTCTTTGTCCAGAGGGCTGTCTTATACAGTGTAAAATATTTTGCACCATTCTCAGCCTCAATCCATTTGATGTACCATTCAAGTAGTTATAATCACCAAAAATGACTCCAAACACTGCATCATTTTCCACCAGGAGGCAATACAAAGTTGCCCTCTGCAGAGAGGTTTGGGAATAGAGACATTAGTTGCTCACTCTAGTTGGGGCTCAAATTAAATAAAAAGGATTTACGAGGTTAAACTGCTTGCCCATCATCAGCAGACAGTAACTGGACCACTCACAGTTCAAACCCAAGGCCATCTCCAAGAAGCCTTAACCTCATCATTGGGATGCTTCTCCTGGCAGTCTCCTTCTCTCTGACTTCCTGAGAAGCTGATGTTGGATTCCCCTCTGTATGCTGTGAATATGTTTTATCACTATTGGTTAACAAAGAAGTTGTTTCAGCTACTGGCTTAGCAGGTAAAGCCATAAGGGAAATCCAAACATATATATATATATATAAAGAGAGAGAGAGAGAGAGAGAGAGAGAGAGTAAGCAGAATCAAAGAGTTGCTATGTAGCTGCCAAAGGAAATGTTACCAGAACCTTACTGGTAGGCCACAGCCTCGTGGTGATACATAGATTAATAGAAATGGGTTAATTTAAGATGTAAGTGCTAGTTAGGAATACACCTAAGCTATTGGTCAAACAGTGTTGTAATTAATATAGTTTTTGTGTGATTATTTGGGTCTGGGAAGCAGGGAAATGAATGTGTAGTCTCTGACAAGAAGCATTTTTGGCAGACTTCTGTCTAACTTAAGGAAAGCAGAAGGAAGAGATGCTGTCATTTTGGGATTTGAATCACAGCAAGAAACTGATTGGATTAATGATGCAACAGTAGGATTTTGAAAATCTAAAATGCTCGGAGTGCTTCTGCACCACAAAGTTCTATTTGGACATTGAAGCTTTGAAAGGCGGACCTACCAGCACCTGATACACCTCAGGTGAAGTGAGGAGGCCCTGAAAAGCTCTCTGTGCTTAGCTCCACGCTTGACCGCTGAATGAGACTCCTGTCCCTGTAATGTGCTCCTGCAGTAAGGGATCAAGTTCAACTTCATGCAGCCGAGATCAGGCATTGGGGAGGGACGGGCATGCTACCAGCGCCATGGAGGAATGATTTATTGCACTTGCGGATGAGAATTCTTGGCATTTTGAAAAAGCAACGTGGTGCAGGAGTAATTAAGCCAAAGGTACATGGTGAACAATTGATTAGCTTTGTCAGAGAGACCTGATTAGCTCAGATGCTTCCAGAATCGATTCTGCCAGCTAGGAGTTAAAGGTTAGTAATTAGGTTTATGGGCCATAGCTGCTGTCTCCAGGTGGCGTTTTGCACAGCAGTATTTGTGTGCTGCCAGGACAGGCAAAAGAAGCCAACTCCAGTTGCCTCTTTACTAACAGCCTGTGAAAGCCTCTCTTCAGGGACAGAAGGAAAAACAATATTGAGTCAAAGCTTTTCTGCAAGTCAAAGTATTTCTTATAATCCCCAGTGATGTTTTCAAGCAAGTCCTGGGTATCTGCCAAATGAGTAAATGAGAGACAAGAAAGTTAAGTTTAATGTTAAAAGCATTTATATTCATTATTCCAACCTACTAGCATCTCTTTGTGAATGTACTATTATGATTAACATGTTATTTTCCCTTCCTCCCTCCTTTCTTCTCTTCCTCCCTTCCTTCTTTTCATTTTTTTTTTTTGAAGTAAGTTCTCAGTACATCGCCTAGGCTGGCCTGGGACTTATTATGTAGCCCAGGCTGAGCCACAGAGATTCATCTTCTCCTGTCTACTGAGTGCTGAGTTTAAAGGAGTGCTTATTCGTCAATTGTATATATTCCTTACATAGATGCTAGTAAATCCTTTACACAATTTTAAAAAACATTTTTATGTTTATGGATATTTTGTCTGCACGCGTGTCTATGCACCTCTTTCATGCCTGGTTCTCATGGAGGCCAGAGGAGGATGTTGGATCTGCTGGAACTAGACTTACAAATGTCTGTGATGCTAGAAATTGAACCAGGGACCTCTAGAAGAGCAGTCTGTGCTCATAATCACTGAATCACCACTCTGGCCTTCTTCAATCACCTTTTGACTGAACCTTTATATTAATTTCTCATTCCGTAGTTCAGACTAGTCTATAACTTTTGGTAATTCTCCTGATTCAGTTTTTGGAGTATTAGGATCTGTCATTTACATATTCTTAATATAAGCCATGTAACAAGCATATAATTTTCAAATATTTTCTCTCATTAATTGTCTTCATATGTCCTTACGGTATAACAAGAACCTTCCCTTTTAGTTCTGATACAGTCAAATTTATCTATTATTTCCTCTAGTCATGTACTTTTATGTCTATGAACAACACATTGCCTAGTGCAGTCATGAGGATACACTACTGTGTTTTTCTCTAGGAGTTTCTGGTCTCATGTTTAGGTGTAAAATTCCTTTTCAATTGATTTTTAAGTCTTTTTTTTGAGACAGGGTTTCTCTGTGTAACAGCCCTAACTGTCCTGGAACTAGTTCTGTAGACCAGGCTGGCCTCGAACTCACAGAGATCTGCCTGCCTGTTGATTTTTATGTTTAATGTGAGATAAGGGTACAGCTTCATTCTTTCTCATGCAGATATCTATTTGATCTAAGACTACTCTTTGGAAACACTCTTCTCTTTCCCATTGAATTATTTGGTATCTTTGTAGAAAGCAAAAAGACCATGGAAACAAAGATTTATTCCTGAATTCTCAATTCTAATGATTCCACTAAACCTATGACATCTCGGTACCTTGATTACAATAGTTTGGTACTTACATTTGAAATTCTACTTCAAGACAGCCCTAGTTATATAGTATTTTTCATAATGTATTATGTGACTTTCCTTGGGAAGTCCATTCACCCGAGATAGGGCACCGATGACAGATGAAAGAAACAATCCCACCTAAGGCTAACTTAGGGAACCAGGGAGTTTATCATAGTTACTTATAGGATTATGGATGAGGAGTTACTGAAAGGCAATTGCATCACAAAAAAGTTCACACCAGCATGAGTGGCAACTCATACAAGCTATATTCCTGGATCTTCCTGCACAACTTGTGGGCAGCTTGACTGGTTGGGAATCTCCTATCCATAGGAATTGTACTGCTTGTATAACTTTGGGGAGGAGGCCTTGTGAATCTTTGTAAGTTTCAGGAACTTCCTAAGACCTATAAGTTTGGCTTATTTCTTGAGTCTTAATTGAATGCTTCAGTTCAGAAAGAACTACACAATACATTTCTATATGAATTTTAGTATGGCTTGCCAATTTCTGCAAAACTGGCATCTGGAATGCTGACACAGGCTGTGGTGAAGGTGACTGTACGTTTGCTGGGGAGTATTGTTCTTTGAGCAAATATCCTATTTTCAGGTCCATAAAGACTTAGCAGAAAGATGAGATGGCTTTTTTTCCATTTATATCTCTAACTTCGTTGGGAAACACTTTATAGCATTTTCTTGTTAGATTTATTCCTAAGTATTTTATTTTTTGATACTATTTTAGATTGACTTGTGAGGATTTATAAAAATGGCTAAACAGTTGCAATTTTGGTGTTTTTGTCTCTTAATGAAGAAAGGTAAATCTAGTCTTCTTGCTGACTGTTTTCTAGTTTCTGACAGAGTCTATGGTAGTACACATTATCTTAAATACACAGCAGGCACAGAAAGGAGAGATAGAAGAGACTCCTGGTGCTGCTTCTGGCATCTGAGGCTCCAAATTTAGCTAAACTTCCAGTCCAGCTGCCTCTTTGCTATATTCCAGATACTCCCTTGAAGATTTTAGATATGCTTAACTTAAAAGTCTCAAATAACACTATTGGTATGCAGGAAAAAGTGATTCCTTTGGACGTTATGAAAGAAACTGGTTCCAATGTCAGTACTAACTCTCAGCTCTGAGTAATAACTCTTTTTATCTCAAGTGAAAGAAACAACATAATATTTTAATAATCCTTGTCTATCCTGTGAAATCATTCAGCCACATAATGCTTTTTGGCATTCTTACCATAACAAACCACCCAGATTATAACATTATAACAGAAGCACCAAAACTATGAGGAAAACTAGCATGAGATTTATATAACTGGGCAGAGGCTTTAATGTTGACCTCTATGGCTGTGTGTGTGTGTGTGTGTGTGTGTGTGTGTGTGCGTGTGTGTGCGCGCGCATGCATTCATTAAGATAAGAAGGGCTGTTGTTGGAAATGAACAGTAGAAAAGGGAAAAGTTTTAGGAATCTCTTAGCAAAGTCACTGTGCTAGCTAGTTTTATGTCAACTTGATTGACACAAGCCAGAGTTATGTGAGCAAAGGGAACCTCAACTCAGAAAGTGGTCACACCAGACTGACCTGTGTGCAAGCCTGTGGTGCATTTTATTGATTAATAATTGATGTGGGAGGGAATAGTTCACTGTGCTGATACCATCCTTCGAGTGATCATCCTGGGAACTGTGAGAAAGTAGTCAGTAAGCAACATTCCCTCAGTCCCTGCCTCCCGGCGTTGTCCAGTTTGAGTTCTTGCTCTAACTTTCCTCAGTAATGAACTATCACCTGGATATGCATAAAATAAACTCTTTGCTCCCTAACTTTGTTTTTTTATTTTTATTTTTTATTTTTTTTGTTTTTCGAGACAGGGTTCCTCTGCAGCTTTAGAGCCTGTCCTGGAGCTAGCTCTTGTATACCAGGCTGGTCTCGAACTCACAGAGATCTTCCTGCCTCTGCCTCCCGAGTGCTGGGATTAAAGGCGTGCGCCACCACCGCCCGGCCCCTAACTTTGTTTTTGTTATTTTTTTAAATCAAAACAATAGAAATCTTAACTAAGAAAGTCGCACAAATTATCTTCATGTTGTGTGGGAACTAAACCAATGCTTTTCAGTTTTGGTCTACACACATTTAGCATCAATTATTTCAAGATAAACAGTGAAAACTTCACAACACATCTATGCCCAATTTAATGATTTTAGAATATAAGTGTAATGTACAAAAATATTTTAGAAGATATATCATAGTGAACCAGCTATGTACCATGAGGAACACATATAGAATGATAGAATTCCAGTGCAAAGATTTTATTATTTTTAAAGTCAGGGTGCCATAGCATGTAACCTTGACATATAAAATAGTATTTAATACACAGCAGAAAAAAATAATGACATCTTGAATTTTGTAGGAAAATGGATGGAGCTAGAAAACATCATTTTGGGTGAGGTAACACAGACACAGAAAGACAATTATCACATGTGCTCACTCATAGATGGTTTTTAAACATAAAGCAAAGAATACTAGCCCACAAATCACAATCCCAGAGAACCTAGACAACAATGAGGACACTAAAAGAGACATACATAGATCCAATCTCATAGGAAGTAGAAAAAGAAAGATTTCCTGAGTAAATTGGGAGCATGGGGACCTTAGGAGAGGGTTTAAGGGAAGGGGAGTGGGAGGGAGTAGAGCAGAGAAAAATGTAGAGCTCAATAAAAATAGTATTTAAATTTCTATAGGTCAGTCTTTGATATGGTAATATGAAGGCATATGTCACAAACAATCCCACACCAGTTTGGAATTATGATTAATAGAATGGTTATTTATTTAAAAGGGAAAAACTTACAGATCACCGTCCCAGCCAACAGCTCTCTGCACAATCAGGAAGGGAGCCAAGTCGCCGGAAGCAGAGCCGGAAGCCAGAGCACTGGGAAGCGGCCTGCTGTTCTCACTACAGTAATATTATTTCTATAAAATTATCTGAATCTCTTCATTTGACTGCCCGGAGCAAGGTAGGCCTTTGTCTGAGAGCTGCTTGGCCTGCAAGGGGACCTGACAGTCTGCAGGAGGATCCATCATTCTTTGGGGTGAGTGAGGAGTGAGTGCCCGAACCTCGGCAGCTGCCCGGAGAGGGACCACCGACTCTCCACAACTCCCCCTGCCACCAGCACACTTCCTGCTCTTCCTGCAGGGGTTATTCTCCCCGAATACCGCCTCTCTCTCCCTGTCCCTTCCCAGCTTGCACCCAGAATCCTCCCCCCCTCCCCCTTCCTCATCCTCCCGTCTTTGGGGCCACAAAATCCCACAGCTCAGCCTGTTTGGGCTCTGGGGACCTGGAATTGAGTGCACCCAGGCCGGTGGGAGGTCCCCTCCTTCACTTGACTGCCTGGGGCAAGGTAGGCCTTTGTCTGAGAGCTGCTTGGCCTGCAAGGGGACCTGACAGTCTGCAGGAGGATCCATCATTCTTTGGGGTGAGTGAGGAGTGAGTGCCCAGAGCGGGACCACCGACTCTCCACAACTCCCCCTGCCACCAGCACACTTCCTGCTCTTCCTGCAGGGGTTATTCTCCCCGGATACCGCCTCTCTCTCCCTGTCCCTTCCCAGCTTGCACCCAGAATCCTCCCCCCCTCCCCCTGCCTCATCCTCCCGTCTTTGGGGCCACAAAATCCCACAGCTCAGCCTGTTTGGGCTCTGGGGACCTGGAATTGAGTGCACCCAGGCCGGTGGGAGGTCCCCTCCTTCATTTGACTGCCCGGAGCAAGGTAGGCCTTTGTCTGAGAGCTGCTTGGCCTGCAAGGGGACCTGACAGTCTGCAGGAGGATCCATCATTCTTTGGGGTGAGTGAGGAGTGAGTGCCCGAACCTTGGCAGCTGCCGGGAGAGGGACCACCGACTCTCCACAACTCCCCCTGCCACCAGCACACTTCCTGCTCTTCCTGCAGAGGTTATTCTCCCCAGATACCGCCTCTCTCTCCCTGTCCCTTCCCAGCTTGCACCCAGAATCCTCCCCTCCTCCCCCTGCCTCATCCTCCCGTCTTTGGGGCCACAAAATCCCACAGCTCAGCCTGTTTGGGCTCTGGGGACCTGGAATTGAGTTCACCCAGGCCGGTGGGAGGTCCCCTCCTTCACTTGACTGCCCGGGGCAAGGTAGGCCTTTGTCTGAGAGCTGCTTGGCCTGCAAGGGGACCTGACAGTCTGCCAGAGGATCCATCATTCTTTGGGGTGTCCTGCTCCAGTTCTAAGGCCATCCACCCAAAGGGGTCAGACTCTGGCCTCCAGGCAGGTCTGAGGATTCCTGTGGAGGGGTGCGGGCTCCTTCAGATTGTGCTGCCAGGTTCGCTGTGTGGTATTCCATCCCGCCCTGCCCCCCACCTTGGCCCATTTGCCTGGGCTGCGACCCTGGGCTGCCTGGAATCCCTGATCCTGTGCCCTGACATTCCATCTGAACTGGTGAGTGAATGCGGACCCTGGGGCAACCTGCCCTGGAAGAGAGCACAGACCCCCTACCCCCACTTCCCTCTGCAGGCTTGTGTCGGTTTCTCCCTTCCCTGTGTGTCTCCCAAGCTTTTCCTAGTGTTCTCAGGTGTCCTGCTCCTGTTCTAAGGCCATCCACCCAGAGGAGTCAGACCCTGGCCTCCAGGCAGGTCTGAGGATTCCTGCAAGGGAGTGTGGGCTTCTTCAGATTGTGACACAAAGAATAGGTCCTCCTCTGGCACTGGGGAGATCCAACCAGTTTCAGTCACAGCAATTATTTTTTTTTTTTTTTTGGTTTTTCGAGACAGGGTTTCCCTGTAGTTTCTAGAGCCTGTCCTGGAGCTAGCTCTTGTAGACCAGGCTGGCCTCGAACTCAGAGATCCGCCTGCCTCTGCCTCCCGAGTGCTGGGATTAAAGGCGTGCGCCACCACCGCCCGGCCCACAGCAATTATTGGTCTAGGACACCAAACACCTCCGCGCTCCTTTTGAAGGAAGAGATGGGCAGGCGCCAATGCAGGAGCTCCTCCAACAACATGAAAGGCAACATGACATCACCACAAGCCAGACATCCCGAAACAACAAGAATTGAACACCCTACCCCAGAAGATATAGAAGAAACCGACATTAAACAGTACTTTATGAAAATAATAGAGGACCTTAAACAGGAGGTAAAAAAACTGCCATAAAGAAATGGAGATGACAAACAAAAAGGTAGATGAAATAAATAAATCTCTCAAAGATACCCAAGAAAAACAAGAAAAAGCAATCAAACAGGTAAGGGAAACAGTACAAGACCTGACAAATGAAATGGAGGTATTGAAGAAAACACAATCTGAGGGACGACTGGAAATGGAAACTCTGAGTAAACGAACAGAAACTTCAGAGACAAGTATTTCCAACCGAATACAAGAGATGGAAGAAAGAATCTCGGACTCTGAAGATACTATAGAGGAAATAAACTCACAGATTAAAGAACTAAACAAATCTAACAAATTCTTAACACAAAACATTCAGGAAATCTGGGACACCATGAAAAGACCAAACCTAAGAATAATTGGGGTAGAAGAAGGAGAAGAATTACAACTCAAAGGCCCAGAAAACATATTCAACAAAATTATAGAAGAAAACTTCCCCAACCTAAAGAAGGATGTTCCTATGAAGGTACAAGAAGCCTACAGAACACCAAATAGACTGGATCAAAAGAAAGCATCCCCATGCCATATAATAATCAAAACACAAAACATACAGAATAAAGAACAGATATTAAGAGCTGCAAAGGAAAAAGGTCAAGTAACATATAAAGGGAAACCTATCAGAATTACACCTGATTTCTCAATGGAAACCATGAAAGCCAGAAGAGCTTGGATAGATGTGCTACAGACACTTAGGGAACATGGATGCAAGCCTAGACTATTATACCCAGCAAAGCTTGCATTCACCATTGATGGAGAAAACAAGATATTCCAGGACAAAAACAGATTTAAACAATACGCAGCCACAAATCCAGCCTTGCAGAAAGTAATAGAAGGAAAATCACAAACCAAGGAGTCCAACAACGCCGACAATAACTTAGGCATCTAGCGACCCTTCACCAGCACAACTAGAAGAAGGGAAACACACAAACTCTACTACTAAAAATGACTGAAGTTAACAACCACTGGTCATTAATATCACTTAATATCAATGGACTCAATTCACCTATAAAAAGGCACAGGCTAAGAGACTGGATACGAAAACAGAATCCAACATTTTGCTGTTTACAAGAAACACACCTCAACCACAAAGACAGACATCTACTCAGAGTAAAGGGTTGGGAAAAGGTTTATCAAGCAAATGGCCCTAAGAAACAAGCGGGTGTGGCCATACTAATTTCCAACAAAGTTGACTTCAAACTAAAATCAATCAGAAGAGATGGAAAGGGACACTTTATACTCATAAGAGGAAAAATCCATCAGAATGAAGTCTCAATCCTGAATATCTATGCCCCTAATATAAAAGCTCCCACTTATGTAAAAGAAACACTTCTAGAACTCAAGGCAGCCATCAAACCACACACACTAATAGTTGGAGACTTCAACACTCCTCTCTCACCAATGGACAGGTCAATCAGACAGAAACCTAACAGAGAATTGAAAGACTTAATGGAGGTAATGAACCAAATGGACTTAACAGACATCTATAGAACATTCCACCCAAATAGGAAAGAATATACCTTCTTCTCTGCGGCTCATGGAACCTTTTCGAAAATTGACCATATACTTGGTAACAAAGCAAACTTCCACAGTTACAAAAAAATATTAGTAACCACCTGTGTCTTATCGGATCACCATGGATTAAAATTAGAATTCAACAACAATGCTACCCCCAGAAAACCCACAAACTCATGGAAACTGAACAGTCAACTACTGACCCACACCTGGGTCAAGGAAGAAATAAAGAAGGAAATTAAAGTCTTTCTTGAATTTAATGAAAACAAAGACACAACATACTCAAACCTATGGGACACAATGAAAGCAGTGCTAAGAGGAAAGTTCATAGCACTAGGTGCCCACTTAAAGAAAACGGAGAAAGCGCTCATTGGTGACTTAACAGCACACCTGAAAGCTCTGGAAAAAAAAGAAGCAGACTCACCTAGGAGAAGTAGAAGACTGGAAATAATCAAATTGAGGGCAGAAATCAACAAAATAGAAACACAGAAAACAATCCAAAGAATCAATGAAACAAGAAGCTGGTTCTTGGAGAAAATCAACAAGATTGACAAACCCTTAGCCAAACTAATCAAACGGCAGAGGGAGAACACGCAAATTAATAAGATCAGAAATGAAAAGGGGGACATAACCACAGACACAGAGGAAATTCAGAAAATCATTAGATCTTACTACAAAAGCCTGTATGCCACAAAATTGGAAAATGTAAAAGAAATGGACAGTTTTTTAGATAAATACCATATACCAAAGTTAAACCAGGACCAGGTAAATGCTCTAAATCGTCCTGTTAGTCGCGAAGAATTAGAAACTGTTATCAGAAACCTCCCTACCAAAAAGAGCCCAGGACCAGATGGTTTCAATGCGGAATTCTACCAGAACTTCCAAGAAGACCTAATACCTATACTCCTTAAGGTATTTCATAATATAGAAACACAAGAGTCACTGCCAAATTCCTTCTATGAAGCTACAGTTACCCTGATACCTAAACCACACAAAGACTCAACCAAGAAAGAGAATTACAGGCCAATCTCACTCATGAACATTGACGCAAAAATTCTCAATAAAATACTGGCAAACCGAATCCAAGAACACATTAGAAAAATTATCCATTACGATCAAGTAGGCTTCATCCCAGAGATGCAGGGCTGGTTCAACATACGAAAATCTATTAATGTAATCCATCATATAAACAAACTGAAGGAAAAAAAAACATATGGTCATCTCATTAGATGCTGAAAAAGCATTTGACAAAATTCAGCACCCTTTTATGATAAAGGTCTTGGAGAGATTAGGGATACAAGGGTCATTCCTAAATATAATAAAAGCTATTTACAGCAAGCCGACAGCTAACATCAAATTAAACGGAGAGAAACTCAAGGCTATCCCACTAAATTCAGGAACACGACAAGGCTGTCCACTCTCTCCTTATCTCTTCAATATAGTGCTTGAAGTTCTAGCAATAGCAATAAGACAACATAAGGGAATCAAGGGGATTCAATTTGGAAAGGAAGAAGTTAAACTTTCATTATTTGCAGATGATATGATAGTATACATAAGCGACCCCAAAAACTCCACCAAAGAACTCCTACAGCTGATAAACTCCTTCAGTAACGTGGCAGGATACAAGATCAACTCCAAAAAATCAGTCGCCCTCCTCTACACAAAGGATAAGGAAGCAGAGAGGGAAATCAGAGAAGTATCACCTTTCACAATAGCCACAAATAGCATAAGATATCTGGGAGTATCGCTAACCAAGGAAGTGAAGGATTTATTTGACAAGAACTTTAAGTCTTTGAAGAAAGAAATTGAAGAGGATACCAGAAAATGGAAGGATCTCCCCTGCTCGTGGATTGGGAGGATCAACATAGTAAAAATGGCAATTCTACCAAAAGCAATCTATAGATTCAATGCAATCCCAATCAAGGTCCCATTAAAATTCTTCACAGAGATTGAGAGGACAATAATCAACTTTATATGGAAAAACAAGAAACCCAGGATAGCCAAAAAAATCTTATACAATAAAGGTTCTTCTGGAGGCATTACCATCCCTGACTTCAAACTCTATTACAAAACTACAGTATTGAAAACGGCTTGGTATTGGCATAAAAACAGAGAAGTTGACCAATGGAATCATATAGAAGACCCGGATCTTAAACCACAAACCTATGAACACCTGATTTTTGATAAAGGAGCCAAAAGTACACAATGGAAGAAAGAGGGCATCTTCAACAAATGGTGCTGGCATAACTGGATGTCAACCTGTAGAAGAATGAAAGTAGATCCATATCTATCACCATGCACAAAACTCAAGTCCAAATGGATTAAAGACCTCAATATTAATTTGAACACATTGAGCTCGATAGAGGAGAAAGTGGGAAGTACTCTACAACAAATGGGCGCAGGGAACCGTTTCCTATGCATAACCCCAGCTGCACAGACTTTAAGGGCAACATTGAATAAATGGGACCTCCTGAAGTTGAGCAGCTTCTGTAAAGCAAAGGACATTGTCACTAAGACACAAAGGCAGCCTACTGACTGGGAAAAGATCTTCACCAACCCTGCAACTGACAAAGGTCTGATCTCTAAAATATATAAGGAACTCAAGAGACTAGACGGTAAAATGCCAATTAACCCAATCAAAAAATGGGGCGCTGAACTGAACAGAGAATTCTCAACAGAAGAAGTTCGAATGGCCAAAAGACACTTAAGGTCATGCTCAACCTCCCTAGCTATCAGGGAAATGCAAATCAAAACAACTTTGAGATATCATCTTACACCTGTCAGATTGGCTAAAATCCAAAACACCAATAATAACCTTTGCTGGAGAGGTTGTGGGGTAAGGGGCACACTCATCCATTGCTGGTGGGAATGCAAACTTGTGCAACCACTTTGGAAAGCAGTGTGGCGGTTTCTCAGGAAATTCGGGATCAACCTACCCCAGGACCCAGCAATTCCACTATTGGGAATCTACCCAAGAGATGCCCAATCATACAACAAAAGCATATGCTCATCTATGTTCATAGCAGCATTATTTGTAATAGCCAGATCCTGGAGACAGCCTAGATGCCCTTCAGTGGAAGAATGGATGAAGAAACTGTGGAATATATACATGCTAGAATACTACTCAGCGGTAAAAAACAATGACATCTTGAATTTTGCAGGCAAATGGATGGAAATAGAAAACACTATTCTGAGTGAGGTAACCCAGACCCATAAAGATGAACATGGGATGTACTCACTCATATTCGGTTTCTAGCCATAATTAAAGGACATCGAGCCTATAAATTTGGGATCCTTGAGAAGATAATAAGAAGGTGAACTCCCAAAAAAAGATATAGTAATCCTCCTGGATATTGGAAGTAGACACGATCGCCAGGCAAAATTGGGAACTTGAGGGTTGGGCAAGACTGGGCCAAGGGAAGATGGGGAGAGAAAAGTGTGAAGGGGAGAGCGGGGGGAGCTCGGAGGAATGGGGTGCTTGGGATATAGGAAGGGTGGATATGAGAGCAGGGACGCATATACCTTAATTTAAGGAGCTACCTGAGGGTTGTCAAGAGACTTGACCCTAGAGGGGTTCCCAGGTTTCCAGGGAGACGCCCCCAGTTAGTTCCTTGGGCAGCTGAGGAGAGGGAGCCTGAAAAGGCCAGTTCCTATAGCCATACTGATGAATTTCTTGCATATCACCATAGAACCTCCACCTGACGATAGATGAAGAAAATGACAGAGCCCCACATTGGAGCACCGGACTGAGCTCCCAAGGTCCTGATGAGGAGCAGAAGGAGAGAGAACATGAGAAAGAAAGTCAGGACCGTGAGGGAACCTCCAGCTGGCGACAGATGGGGAAGGTGACTGAGCCCCACATTGGAGCACTGGACTGAGCTCCCAAGGTCCCGATGAGGAGCAGAAGGAGCGAGAACATGAGGGAGAAAGTCAGGAACGTGAGGGGTGCGTTCACTCATGGAAACGGTGGGACAGAACTAATGGGAGATCACCAACTCCAGTTGGAATGGGACTGATGGATCATGCGACCAAACCCGTCTCTCTGAGTGTGGCCAACAGCGGGGGCTGACTGAGAAGCAAAGGACAATGGCTCTGGGCTCTGATTGTTCTTCATGGACGGGCTCTGTGGGAGCCTTCTCAGCTTGGTCGATCACCTTCCTGGACCTGGGGGGAGTTGGGAGGACCTTGGTCTTAGCATAGAGTGGGGAACCCTGATGGCTCCTTGGCCTTGAGAGGGAGGGAGGGGAGGTATGGGTGGAGGGGAGGGGAGGGAAGGGGGAGAAGGAGGGGAGGGAAGGGGGAGGAGGAGGGGAGGGAGGGAGGGAGGAGGAGGGAAGGAGATGGAAATTTTTAAATATAAAAAAAATAAAAATAAACCATGAGAAAAAAAATTATCTGAATCTAATCATAAAAGATGGACACTGAGATGTTCCATATTGCATTACCAATAAAAACATTAAAAACAGAGAGGGCATTGGAGAGATGGCTTAGTAGTTAAGAGCATTTGTTGCTCTTGCAGAGGACCCAGATTTGGTTGCCAGCACCCACATGTTGGATCACAACCATCTGTAACTCCAGTTGCAGAGGATCTGACACCCTCTGAGTCAGGCATGCATGTGGTGCACACACACAGATACAAGTGAAACACTCAAACAAAGAAGCCTTTTTAAATTTTTGGAATAAAAGGGGAAAGTGACATAGAGTGGTTCTAAAGCCCTCCTTTTATAATGGGGGTCCCAGGAATGAAACTCAGGCCATCAAGATTGGTGGTGAGTGCCATTACCTGCTGAGCCATCAATCTGAGCCTACAAGAACTTTTAATGGTGTGGAAGTTTCCCAACACACTAAATGGAAAACACCATGGCCTTATAAAATATTCCAAGCTGTTAAAATTAGATATAGCTCTATATTTATGGACAGAAGAAAAACTTTAAAGAATAACAATTTTTCTTGGCTAATAGGAAAGCAATCTTATTCTTAAATTCTTTTGTGTTTTTATTATAACAATTTCTACCATTGTCATAAGAAAAAATAAATGCCATTCCTTAAGATTTATTTTCATATGCATGATAATATAGATGATAGCAATTTCTTTGTTAGTTGTGGCTGGTTCTAATGGAGTTGAATGAAATAGTGCCTTAGACCTTAGCTATTGAGTCTTTTATATAGAGGGAAAAATTACATCTTTCTCCTTACATGTTATTTTCTATCTAAATAACACCTGTCCCATCTGCCTGACTTTAAGGAACAAACTAAAAAGGTTATCTCGACAAACATAAAAGAGCAAGATACTGAAAGACTCTAAATGCATTTGTAAGCCCCCTCAACCCTAAGACATTTTTATAAAACCTTATACTCACTCTCTCTTGGAAACGGGACAGTGACACACACACACACACACACACACACACACACACACGCACACGCACACGCACACGCACACATGCTGGACTGCTTATCCTCCTGTGTCCTTGTGAATAATCTTCAAACATAGCTCCATTCTGGGAACTGAGGCAAAGACAACCCACAGATGTTGACTCAGTTCCTGATATATTGATTTAGTCACTGGAACAAGGTCAGGATGGCCCACAGATGCTCTCCCTTATATCACCCGATCAAGCAGCTATTCTTCTGCCCTGGAATAGACCAATCACTGCTAGTAACCCTTTGAATAAACCAATCCAAAAAGTTGGAAAACAACCTTCTTGACTTACAAGTATAGACTGGGTAGTCCAACAAAGGTGTCTGCACCCTGGAGAGGCTGAGAGCCTCGTAGCTGCTCAGTCCTTAGCAGTCCTCATTTAGAATTAAAGTCCTGGAAAATTCGTAAAGCATTTCTGGGCATTAGTCCACACTGGAAGGCTGAAGAAGCTGGTTCAGATGTCAACAAAGGATGGAAGCAAAAGCAACATCAATGGGAAGACTCACTAGTGAGGAATGAATGTGAACAGGTAAAAAGCATTAGTCTTTATCCCAGACTTTGTAGCTGAGTCACCAGAAGGTATTATCTACCCAGGGAGAGGGTCTTACCCCCTCAGTCATTTTTCTAGGAAATACCCTTAAAAGACCCACCCAGAGACCTGTGTCTTAGCTAATCTGAGATCCAGTCGAGATGAATCAACCAAAATTCACCAACACATTTATGAACAAAGGGGTAGTAATAAACAATATTACTTATTATTTGATGGGCTTGCAACTCATTACATTATTATCAGAATTATTTTAATTTTACGTGTATGGGTATTTTGCCTGCATGTATGTTCAGTGCCCAAAGAAACCAAAAGAAGGTGTTAAGTTCCTTGGGACTGGAGTTATAAGTTACCATGTGAGTTCTGGGAATAAAGCCTGGATCCTCAGGAAGAGCAGTCAGTGCTCTTAACTGCTAAGTGAACTCTCCAACCCAAGACTGATTTTATGACTCACTGCTTTGGTGGCACCACTGGAGGGAGATGCCGAAGAGGCAGATGCAGGGGATTGCGAGTTCCAGGCCACTACACCTTTAAAACACACTTAGACTTTTATGAATGATTTAGCAGAATGGTCTTGTTTTCTTGATACTTTTAAAGTCATAAGAATAAAGAGATTCTGGTTTCCCTTTGCTCTTGATTTTATTAAAGAGATAATTTGCAATTTGCAATGTATGTTAGTTAAAACTACATTGCTGCCAAGTTAGTACTTTCTTGCTTAAGTATGTTATTAAAAGTAATCCAGGATATGGAAAGCAAATGAGATATGCTTAGAACTCTGTGTTTGTAATAAATAGCCCCATCAGCTTGTAGAATAGTCTAAGTGGTCACACTTCCAAGGCCAGTGTGTGCTCCAGCCTTTGTCTCTGCAGCTCATAACAACCAGGTAACTTCATCTACTATCTTGGTCCTGAACCAATAAAAGAAGGGACCTCAAAAGGGCTTAGCAGTCCCCTTGTTTTGGTTGCCAGTAATATATCATAGAAGTTACCTCCAAAGGAGGTAGAATTAATTATTTTATCAATATTAATATACCACACCACATCATCATATAAAACCAAATCTCTTCTAATAGTCAAGATTTCAATTTGTGACAGATCCTAAACTCAGATCTTCACATAATCTGATCCTTTCTGTTATACCAGATTTACTAGTGTAATCAAACTACGTGAATGTAAAATAGACAACTGACATTTAGAAACTGTACCTGAGGTTAACATTGTCATTTCTCACAGAGCCTCTCAGAAAGGCTGAGGTCATTTCAGGGGCAGTGTTTACCTAGCATCTCAAGTCCCTGGGCCCCATTCCCAGGGTTTCAAGGAAACTCAGGCCTAGGACTATTTGCCAAGGTCACGCAGCTCACAAGTACAGGACCTCAAGAGAGATAAGTTTCATCCTCATGTGTGCCCCCACAGTATTCCTTGCATTGGTTTGGGGAGTCTGACTGCTTGAGATGGAAACAGGCTTACTTCTATCAGAAACAGGTGAGGTGGCTTTGTCACCCAGCTCAACAGAAGAGCAAGGCTACATGCCTTGAAGATGTTATCTGACATGAGCAGCATTCAGATTGGGAGCACATCATACTCCCTCAGACTACTGGGGACAGAGCAGTTATTGTATGGGATACTGACATGGTCAGAGAGACAAATGAAGATGCTTAAGTGGTGTTATTTGACAGCATAATTCATCATATTTCTTATTGGTATTTAAGGGCAGAGTAAAGAGAAATATGACTCTCTACCTTGTAGAGTCTGCATGAGTGTTTCAAATCTGGGGCATGTTTGGGTGTACCACAAGTTGAAAGTCAGCGCTGAAAATGATACTTGGGGACATTTGCTGGGTCTGTGTTTTGAGTAGTATGCAGTTATGGTTTCCATCTGTGGTCAGCCTAGGAAAGAGTTCTCTAAATTGTGGTTTGGAAAATCATCCACTTTTTTTTCCCTATAGAATTTGGAAACAAACATTCCCAAACCCTATACTCTATGTGAGGTATATATTCTTGGTTGTTGCCTTATGTATAAGATATATGACATAAAATGAACCACCATGGTCCTTTTATCTATGCAGCTGTGTCATAAAATGTATTTGTCGCCTTTTCTCATTTACTGTTTTGTTGGGAATGGAAACCAGCATCCAACATGCTAATCAGGTGCTCTACCACTGTTTAATACCTCGAAACCTGCAGCCCTGTCTTTAAACTTAGTAATTCTCTCTATGGAAATAGCTGCATGGTGGTTATGATGAATGATTTCTGCAGCCAGGAATCTGATTCTGCTTGTGCCACTTACTAATGTATGGCCTTGGGAGATTTGATCATTCCTCTCTCCTTTCAGAAGATTTCTCATCTGTAAGACAGTGGTGATAAAGTTCTACAGCAATAATGCTATTGCAAAGAGCAAACCGAGCCACATAATTCCTGACATAAAGCGAAAGATTTGCAAGAGGTAGAAAATGAAGGGTAGCTCAGTTGATGAAGTGCTTGCCACACAGGTGTGAAGATAGGAAAGTTAGGAATTTCCAGAACTCACATAAACTCCGGTTGGGAGCTTGCCTACAATGGCAGTGCTCAGAAAATGGAAAGAAACAGAGGATCCTTGGAGCAAGCTGGGAAGGTAGACTAGTCATATTTTTGAACTTTGGGTTCAACTGAGCTCAACTGTCTTGGTGGCCTCAATGGCAGAGAGCAACTGAGGAAGACCCACAACATCAGTCTTAGGTGCCTCCATATTCACATGCTGCTCACACTGTCACACACTTGTGAACAAGCATACACACATACCACTTACATGTGCAAAGGTAAAATAGGAAATTTAGCCTCACTGAGAGTTTCTGCAAACCAGATACCTTTAACCTGTAGGATGAGTCTAGGTGGCTCCCTAGTTGGGCTCAAAAAGACCTAGACAGCTCTTAAACAACATCAGCGGCAGATGCCTGCTCTCTGTATTTGCAAGCAGGTCTAGAACAGTCATCACAGTCTTCAGGAAGCATTATCTTTACAAGGGCAAAGACAGAAAACTTACCAGAGCAATGCACGCAGCAGACCAGCCTCACAGCCTTTGATTCAGCACTTTGATCCTTGGCCTTTGTTTTCCTTTTCCCTTTGCAGGGTCCCTGGGTGAGCAGGACAACAAGATGCTTCTTTTCCTCTGGGCCACCTATGGATGCAGCACAAAAGGGGGTATGATATGTATTCCCCACTGGCTTTGCTAAACATCCCTTACAAGGTACCAGTTCAGATTGACTCTCCCATGGACACAAAACTACCTGGGATGCTTTGAAGGTACCAAAGTCAAGGAGCTCTCAGTGTTTAGAAGTTTTCAGCATCCTGTGTCCTCAAGCACTCTCTGAACCTTCACAGCACACAGTGCCTTGCATACACTTAACAGCCATGCAAGTCCTCTAGCTCGCCAAAAGGGTTGATGTCCACTCAGCATGTCTGGGTTGGGGGTGTGACTGCAACAGGGATCCTGTGACCCCCTTCCTGTTTTCGACTCCTTGTCCCCTCCAACTGTCTTTCAAAAACTGGAGGACAAGATAGAAGCTTATTCCATTCTCAGTTCTGGAGATTGGAAGAGAGTTGAGAAATAGGAGTTGGAACCAAATGCCTATCTAATGGTAGGAGGGAAGGAATATCAGACTGGCTAGCGGACAAGAGGGTACTCACTGGAGATGTGCCATGAAGTTGTTACAGATGGACTCATTTTCTGAATGATGAAAGCTGCCCTTTCTCTGGGGTTAAGGAAGGCCTTTCTTCTGAGTCAGAATAAAAGGAGGAACTAGAAGCCATGAAGGTATCAAGACTTGATTTTGTTTCTGTGAGACCTCTCTTTTCCCAGAATATGAGAACACTCACAATGTAATGGGTTTCATTGAGAATATGTCTGAGAGTAAACTGAGTAAAGACAGGGTCTCTCAAGGCCATTTTATACATCTTCCTGTATTTGGAAAAACTTCAAGGCTTTTTGGGTATAGGTGTTTCATCTTTACTGCTAACACAGGGGAAAGTAAGACTATACAGGTCAGAAGAAGGCCCTGAAAATGTGCTTCTTTCTCTGAGGCAGACAGCAAGTGGGTGGGAAATCCACTTCGGCTTCTTTTACTTTTATCATGCCACGTGCACTCCTCTGCCATGCCAGCAGTGGCCACTTACTACCTCTGCTGCCACGTGATGCCACTAGCAGATCTCTTCACAGGGACAGGGAATGCCAGCGCACATAGGGCTTGCACCATTGTCGGGCAATGATGAATCACTGACTATTTTCCCATGACCCCCTGAGCCACAAGGGAAAGTTCAAGAGTAATTCCGGGCTTTCCATTTCCCTAACAAAGCAGCCGAAGACCCAGATAAAAGAAGTGCCCTCTTTGAAACTTGAAAGGAGCCACATTTGTCACCATTTAAGGGAACAAATTGATTAATGGGCAGTGAAAACTCAACACAATTTACAGATTAGATGCGCAGCATTGTACATGCAGATCCAGGCCCTGGAAGAGGAGGACATACAGGTCCTCCCTGAGTTGAACTGAGTGCGTGTGTGAATTTCTTGTTTACAGTGAGAGTAGGAAACGCAAAGGCAGTTTTAGAAGAGACACATGGAAAGCAGCAAATGCTCACCTCCGATTCTGAATAGTCTACCAAGTGTAATCTCATTACACCCCAGGTATGGTATTGATGCAAAAAGGGCACAGAAACTGGACAAAGTAACCCATCTTCACCAAAAGGGCAACAGCTTTCCTGTAAGACAGGAAGATGGATGACATCATCACTACCTGACTGCTCGGTATCCCTCAAGACGGGGAAGATGATGTCATCACCACCTGACTACTCTCAGTATTCTTCACACCCGAAGCTGTATCCTGCAACAACCCATGGCTGTCCCCCTTCCTCCATGGGTGATACTTCCCGAGATACCCCACAGATTCCAAACCTGTGTGTACTACCGGACTCTTGGTGAACTATCTTCCGCATACAGATACTGATGACAAATGTTCACTATTTTACTTAAGATAGACACTTTACAGATGTTCTGTGACATATGTGACCTGTCAGCAATCACCACTGTGCTTTGGGCCATTTTCAAGTGAAACAGGGTAAATGGAAACACAAGAGCTGTTGCTATGACGAGGAGACGGCTACTGAACAGGCCATCAAGTGAGGTAGTTACTTTTCATCCCTGTGACAAAATACCTGGCAAATACTGAAAGGAGGAGGTTGATTTTGACACACAACTTCAGAGGTTTCCTTCCATGGTAAGCTGGATGGCGTAAGGCAGGCCATCATGGCAGCCGGAGCCTGTGCCAGGAGAGCTGGTGGCCAGGAAGCTAGGAGACAAGAAGGGTCCAGGGACCAATGATATTCTTCAAAGGCATGCTCCTCGGTGTCCTCCTCAAAATGCCCCATGTCCTAGCTTTTCTACTTCCCAATAACAACATCAAATCATGAATCATCAATACATTAATTCATAATTCTTAGTTGTGATAAATGAGTTTTGGACTAATTTGGATCTTCATAGGAAATATATGTTGAAACAAAATTCATCTTGAACTTTCTTAGGTTATTTCTGGTCAACGATTTAAATTCTGTTGCTTCAAATTTCAGTTAGAGTCCTGGGACTAGCTCTTGTAGACCAGGCTGGCCTTGAACTCACATAAATCCTCCTACCTCTGCCTCCCAAGTGCTGGGATTATGTAAAAATATTTTTTGGAAAACAATTTCAAACGCCAGCAAGATGCCTCTGTAGATGTCAGCTTTTTCCAGGCAAGCCTGAGGATCCATCTTCAGTCTCTGAAACTCATGGTGCAAGGAAGAAATGGTCTCCTGAAAGTCATCCTCTGATCTCTACACACTGTGTAGCACACACACACATGCACACGTAACACACACACACACACTAACAATAATAATAAACAAAAAATTAAAAAACACATCCCCACTTATAATCTGTCTGAATTCATCAGCTGGCATAATGATTACATGGAAAGCCATCCGGCCCTCTGAGGCTTCACAATAGCTGCAAACACTTTGCCTCAGCCTTGATCCAGGCGTGGTTATGAATGGTACCAAGTTCACGTCATTTAGGGCTCATTGCCCTTGGGTGCAGATGCTGTTACTGTTGCTATTTCCTGATGTGGACAATGGTGCTCAGAGGGGGAAGAAGGTTGTCTTGTGGATACAGGTAATAGAGCTGGGGTTACATGCAGGCCTCTCACTTAAAGTGTGTTCTTTGAGCTCCTTTGCTACGATAACAAGTGCAAGGTAAATCTGAAGGAAAAAGACAGCAGTCTGTGATTTCTTTTTCTTTTTCTTTTTTTTTTTTTTTTTTTTTGGTTTTTCGAGACAGGGTTTCTCTGTAGCTTTGGAGCCTGTCCTGGAACTAGCTCTTGTAGACCAGGCTGGTCTCAAACTCACAGAGATCCGCCTGCCTCTGCCTCCCGAGTGCTGGGATTAAAGGCGTGCGCCACCGCCGCCCGGCTTTTTTTTTTATTTTTTATTTATTTATTTATTTATTTTTTGGTTGTGATTTCTTAAAAAGCCTTGGAATGTTAACTGAATAATTTACTGAAGGGAAGTGACTTTGGGATGAGATATGGGACTGTGTGTGACACTGGATGTCTTGTGTGTGAACTACCAGCAGACTCCATGCTTACATGTTTGACCTGATCATCTGGGCTCCTCCTGATGGCACGCTTTCCTGGTGGACTAGTGGACTGCCATGGTTAATGGTGGCCCTTCAGCATTGAGAGCCCATGCTCCAGTTCCTGCAACCCCTGCAAAGACCTCTTGAAACATTGACTGCCTTTGCAAAGCTTTGACCAGAGACTCCATCCATGGCAGGATCTGCCTGTGCAGGTTCCTTGGGGAAGGGTCACATATTCGCATCTAGAGAATCTGACACAAGCCATTCGTCAACCACCGCCTTCACATGTGTTTGCTCATTCCACACTTGGTCTCCTTTCAGGCAAAGCAATAACTCCTCGTTATGAGAGCCTGCGTATGGGGTGCCAGGTGTTGACATTTTAGAAACAAACAGTAGTGGGGACAGCTGTGGCGGGCTTTCATTTCTCCCCAGCGAGGCAGATGATCGGGTGTTATGGCCAATGAAATTAAAGAGTTGTCGATGAGGATCTTTCCCACCTCCGCAACAACGCGACTTCTGTTGACCTTGCTCTTGGAGACTCTCCCTGGAATTCACCTTCATCCTGAGGCAGGAGCTTCAAAGACTAGCTGTTGAGGCCTTCACACCCCTGAGTGCTGTCAGAGAGCCTTCAGATGTCCCCATGTGTTCCACCACTGTGCCTGTATTCATCATCATTCATCAATATGCCCATTTTCTCGTCAATTCAGAGTCAGTGTGACATTCACTTTCACTTTCCTTTGTGGGTCAAAGCCCTTCTGAGCCCCGCAAGCGCTGGTTATGGCATAGTTATTACTGCTTTGGGTAATATGCCTTTGTGCATCCTGATTTAGTTTAGAAAGAAAGAATTTCATGAGTGTTTTATGAATTCTTTTGTTTCTTTGGTAAAAAGAAGTAAAGGGCAAGCAAAATTCAACCTTCTATATTCTTTAATAGGAAAACCAGACCCTTAAATTAAGTAAAATTTCATTTTACTACGGGGTTGGTGTGACAATATTTTGATATTTTAATAATTCATTGAGTTTCGAAAATGGACGTGTAAGAATTTTGCAAAAACTAAGGACTTCTTCCTAGAGAAGAATATACAAATATACTCCAAGTACTAGGTATGCTTTCAAATTTACATGAACCCAGTGAAAGGATGTATGCACGTCCTATTTAGTGCTAAGTGGACTTTCTGTGATGAGAGGGTTATATCAGCTATGCCCAGTACTAGGTACTTTAAGACCTTTGTTAGGTAGCCCAGGCTAGCCTTCAATTCATGATCATTTTGCCTTATTTTCTCCAGCGCTGTGGTTATAACCAACACCTAAACTAGCCTGGGACCTGGCGTAGGTGCAGGAGGCTCTGCACACATCTGCGCATGTGCACGCGAAGGGCCGAAGCTAACCTCAGATGTCATCCCAAAAGAGCAGTCCAACCTGGCGGTGGTGGCGCACGCCTTTAATCCCAGGACTCGGGAGGCAGAGGCAGGCGGATCTCTGAGTTCGAGGCCAGCCTGGTCTACAAGAGCTAGCTCCAGGACAGGCTCTAGAAACTACAGGGAAACCCTGTCTCGAAAAACCAAAAAAAAAAAAAAAAAAAGAGCAGTCTAACTTTATTTATTAACTTATTTTGGGAGGGACAGTTTCTCACCGGGTTCTGGGGCTCACCATTAGGCTAGGTTTACTGGCAAATAAGCCCCAGAAATTTCAGTGTCCACTTCCCAAGGATCGGATTACAGCTCTGTACCCCCATGTCTAGCTTTTTTTTCCACCCAAAAGGTTTTATTTGCAGGGGAGCAGAGATTTAATCAAATAAGCCAAATCCCATGTCACATGTCATCATCTGACTCTTCGGACTCCTCCTTCTTCTCGTCTTTCTTCTCCTCTGCTGCAGCGGGGGCTGCAGAGCCAGGGGCGGCAGAAACAGCCACAGCTCCACCCAGCAGGCACACTGGCAAAAGTTTCCCAACACCCTGGGCGATGACATTCTTAATGGTTTTCCCATTCAGCTCACTGATGACCTTGTTGAACTGGTCATCGTCCGCCTTGATGCCCACGCTGTCTAGTATCTTCTTAATGTCTTTGGCGCCAGGAGAGGAGCTGCCCCCAAGGGCAGCAAGCAACTAAGAGGCGACGTAGCGCATGGTGGCTGCTGCAGATCCACCTCGCATGCGACCTCGGCGGCATCAGGCGGCGAAAAGCCCATGTCTAGCTTTTTATGTGGGTGCAAGGATTGAACTCAGGTCTTTGGGCTTGCATGGAAAGCACTTTAGTGCCTGAGATCTCCATCCCGGATTTTTATTTAATTTAAAGAGGCATTGGGTATGGTGGCATGTGGCTGGATATAAATACATGAGATGCTTGATCAAGCTCTTGAACAAACCTTTGGAGTTGCTGTAGATTCAACATCCTTCTGACCTCTCTTTATCTTTTGCTTCCCCCCTCCCCGCCCCTCCACCTGCCTCCACCTTTAGATACCTGACTCTGTCACACACCATCCCCCAGGGAAAGACCACAGTTGCTTTCAGCCTTCTCTCCAGAATCCTACTCACCAGAGAAGATTGAAATTACAGAAAGAAAAAAAAAATGAGGGTCAAAGGACACACCCAGAGTCCAGAGGGACTTAGTCCCTAAAGCATTATCTGTTCTTCCAGGCCTCTTCTGCTCTGAAAATCGTTCACGTCCCTGTAAGATTGCCTTTCCCTTTTAAGCCATCGTCAGCTTTCTACTGTCTTGTCTTGAGCTTTGAGCATGGCTTCTGTGCCAGCTATTCAAATGTTCTTTCCCCCTGTTAACTGTCCATTGTAATGTTGGTCACCAAGGAATCCGCATTCTCTTTGGCATGCTCTTAGTTGCATGGATGAAAGAATTTCTGAACAGGCACAGATGGGAGCTCAAGGACTGTTTCAGTGGAGTTTAAAAGATGGAGATTTGTAGATGTTTGCAGTTGTCTGGAAGAGGAGCATAGAGAAGGGGAAGAGAGAGTCATGCCTTCTGCTTGCTCTGCCTTTAGCTGGCTCTTCTTTTACAGTTATTTTTAATATGGACTCTCCCCCTCTCTCTGTGTGTGTGCTTTTTAAATTCTTAAGTTTTATTATTATTATTTTTTTTGGTTTTTTGAGACAGGGTTTCTCTGTAGCTTTGGAGCCTGTCCTGGAACTAGCTCTTGTAGACCAGGCTGGCCTCGAACTCACAGAGATCCGCCTGCCTCTGCCCCTTATTATTTTAAAAGCATACGGACTGAATGTGGTGATGCACACCATTAATTCCAGTACTCAGGAGGCAGAATCAGGCAGATCTCTGTGAGTTCATGGCCAGCCTGGTCTACATAGTAAGTTCAAGAACAACCAAAACTACAAAGTAAGACCGTGTCTTAAAACAACAACTACAAAAGCATAGTGAGTTAGTTTTCTGACTCTTGCGTATGCCTTCAATACTTTCACAATCTTATTACAGACACACACGACTGAAATCACCATGGGTTCCCATCACTCAGCTTCTGTTGTTGTTTTATACAATCTCATAAAGACTCTCCTTCTCACAACTTGAACCCTTAAACTTTGCTTGGATTTAGGTGTTTTCTCCCACATCCTTGGTAGAAAAGTAGACAATTCTGCTTCCTGGGTTTGAGACAGCCTAGTTTTGTTAGAGGCTGCATTTTGGAAAGTCTACCATTCTATGTCAAATGCTGGATTATTCAGTCCCCAGAAGAAGAAAAAGAAAAGGCCTCACTTGGCATTTGAGATGGGATCTAGCTTCAGACATGGCCCTTCTCTCGGTGCTGCTGTGATTCTTTCCTCTGAGAACTGGACTAGGGATGCTGGACCAGTTCACTAGGGATGCTGGGTCAGTGGACTAGGGATGTTGGATCAGTGGACTAGGGACACTGAATCAGTGGACTAAGGATGCTGGATCAGTGGACTAGGGACGCTGGATCAGTGGACTAGAAATGCTGTCAGTGGACTAGGGATGCTGGGCCAATAGACTAGGGATGCTAGCCAGTGGACTAGGGATGCTGGCCAGTGGACTAGGGATACTGGATCAGTGGACTAGGGATGCTGTGCCAGTGGACTAGGGATGCTGGACAAGTGGACTAGGGATGCTGGATCAGTAGACTAGGGATGCTGGCCAGTGGACTAGAGATGCTGGCCAGTGGACTAGGGATGCTGGATCAGTGGACTAAGGACGCTAGATCAGTGGACTAGGGACGCTAGATCAGTGGACTAGGGACGCTGGATCAGTGGACTAGGGACGCTGGATCAGTGGACTAGGGACGCTGGATCAGTGGACTAGGGACGCTGGATCAGTGGACTAGGGACGCTGGATCAGTGGACTAGGGACGCTGGATCAGTGGACTAGGGTCGCTGGATCAGTGGACTAGGGACACTGGATCAGTTGATTGCTGCATTTTATTTTCATTCAACTCAAGTAGTTTTCTAAGTTTCCTTGTAATTTTCCTTTTGAATCATATGTAACCTCTTTTAACTGTTGTTAGGTTTAATAATGTAATCATGGAAGTGAGAAACACCAGTCTATCATCACCCATATTGTGATTTAAAAAAAACAATAACAAATAATTGAGATCTAGCAGAAACTGAAAACTCTGCGTGCGTTGTGGCCATTTTCTCTTTTCCTTCTCTGCTCCTGTTTTGATAAACTCACATGCATTCCCAACACTCCCTGTGGTTTCATGTCTATAGCGAAAGTGCCATCTGCTTTGAATTGGAGTTCTGTTTGTGCATGGAATTACAGCACATTCATCTTGGTGTCACCCAGCTCACACAGGGCAATATCTTACCAGCAGAAACCTTTCCAGACAGGTTTTCAGAACTGAAGCAGCTTAACTAGATTCACAGGTTTGGGCCAAGGTACTCTACAGCCTCCCACTACTCTGGGGGGAAAATTATCTACAGACAAGAGGGAAGGATCTATTGCAATCTGTTTGATGTTTCATGGTCTCGTGTACCGATGGCAGGAGACATCTTTGAGACGGATGGGCATGTTGTCACTCGGGTTATCCTGGCCAGCACCTGACCCAGGCAACTGCACTGCAGTGACAGTGAGGGAGGGTGGACTCCGAATGCAGAGGTCAGCGGAAGTAGGAAGGCTCTGGCAGAAGGAAGCGTGTTCTATCTGAAGCCATGCACACAATCCCACTTCTTTTCTTCTATTGTAGCGCAATGAATTTGCGGGTGAATAACAGTACAATATTCTTCATGACTTCATACAACAGCCCCAAACCCATTCCTTTTCTTACTATTCTAGAAGCATTTACTGAGCTTGGTGGGAAAAACACTTGTGCTACATACCAACCAGTGCCTTCGAAGATTAGGTGGAGCAAATACAGAATCTATCATCTGTGGAGACATTAAAAATATTTTCAGTCTCAAACTCAAGGATGATCACACGCAAGCAGCCAGTGACACCTGCAACTGTTTTAGATTACTTCATTCATACAGAAGTCGCAGATGGAGAGTACAAAACCAGTAACTTAGCTAATTATTCTAATAGTTATATATTGTAAGCACTCATTGTTCTATGATGGCAATAACTGAAATGAATGTAGCTTCTCTTAAGATGAGGACGGATATTAATATGTCCTTCCTCACAGAGCTCATTGGTCACCACACCTGCGTCCTCTTCCATGTACATCACTTATATTAGCTTTTTTCATAGTTTTGGATAAAAGCGTTTTTCTAAAACTTATACCTGCTGTTCCCTCCACTGTTTGTCTCTCTCCTCCCCGATCCATGCAAGTGACTCTGTCTATCCTTCATTTCCAGCACAGCATCACTTTCTCAGACTTCAGAAATGCCTCCCATAACCAAATTGTATCTTATACCCTGTTGGTACCCAAACCTTCTCCTTCAGAAATCTGAGGGTCTTGCCACGTGCTATTCTGGTATCGTCACTAGACTACAAGTTATATGACAGAACAAGGACAACATCTGGGCTCGACAGTGCAAGATCACAGTGGTCACTCAAAAGAATTTCTATTGATGTAAAGAGACACCATGACCGTGACAATTCTTATAAAGCAAAACATTTGATTGGGTGGCTTACAGTTTCCGAGGTTTAGTCCGTTATCACTATGGTGGGAAATAGTGACATGCAGACAAACATGGTGCTGGAGAAGGAGCTTAGAGTTCCTCATCTTTATCCACAAGCAACAGGAAGTGAACTGAGACACTGGGCATGGTTTGAGCATATATAAGACCTCAAAGCCCACCTCCACAGTGGCAACTTCCTTCAAGGTCGTACCTACTCCAACAAAGTTACAATGCCTAATAGTGCCACTCCCTATGAGTTTCTGGGGGCCAATTATATTCAAGCTACCACAGAAACCCTGTCTTTTTTAAGGCTGATAGTACCTAAGGAATGATACCTGCGTTTTTCTCTACCTTTGACAGACACATGTATCTGTACACACTCACTCATGCATGTATGCCCCCACCTGAATACATAGAGGTAGATGCTGAATAATGAGAAATAACTTGAGGCGTTATGAAAACAATTTCTTTAAGAGCTTACTGTTGTGGTATTAGAGCTTGACTATAATTCCCTTTGAAGATTGATATGCAAAAGTTTTCAGTGAACAAAACCACAAAGCTAATGAAGAAGAATCACATGAGTACACTTAAAAATACAGACTCTGAAAATATGAAGGATAAACAGGATGCCTCAGATCCAGAGGTAACTCATGGATAAATCACAGGATCCCTTCCCAAAAGTTGTAACAACAACAACAACAAAACCCCAAAAGCAAAACACATACACACACACACAGAGCTTGTGAGGCAAGTTTCTACACACTTATGATAGAAATCTCGACTTCTCCTGGATGGAGTTTTAAAAACACGAGTCTATGACTGCTCGAGAAATTTGTCAATGAAGACTCTTACTGAATACTCATAGAGACTCAGCAGTGTGCACCGTCAACTAAGCACATCCATTTTGCAGACGAGAGTGAGGTGAGGGTGTGAGTGTGTGGAAGGGAAATGGTGTAATTAATACACCTGTCAGAAATCACAATGCTGCGCCAGCTGGTGATCTGCCTTAAGCTTCTCTCCCTGGGAGTATGCCAGTTGTTCCACATGACACCGCCATTTGTTTCCGGTGGGCCATCTAGAACGGGTTCTCAGACTCACGTATGTGCTGAAATCACTAAGGAAAAAACTTTCCAGCCTTGGGAAAGACTGTGGGATGCCAGCTGATATGTATGGTCAGATGGGACACAGATTTAAAACTCTCTGTTATAAAAGCTCATAGAAAACTCTTGGCTGGGGTAGGATAGGTGTTTGCCAAAGGTGAGTTTCAAAGTCTACAGAGACTTTGTGCAAACAACGCCCCTCCTCACAATTACAGAGATCTTAAGACAACAGATTCCAGGAAATGAGTTTGCATTTTAATGATTTAAATGCTCAGTCAAAAAACAGTAGGAAGACTGCCATGATGTGATTGATATCTCTAGGCTCACACTAACAAACTCTCTGCAATGACAGTCTGGCCTCTGTCTAACTGTGTTTTTTCTTTCCTATTCGTTCTGGTTCCTAATGCCCGGTATCTTCACTGCTCTATTAATGGATGGGATTCTCTGTAATGTAGTTCTCGTAAAGACCCTATTAAAGAAGAGTTGGAAAATGGACACCCAATAATACAGTTCACTTCTTCATAAGTAATCACTTTGTGAACAAGTAAAGGGGAAAATCAGAATAAGAAAAAAATAGAGATAGAAATAGAGAACTTTAAAAAGGGAAAGGATACTGCACAAGAGTAGAGCTGGGGATTGGCTCAGTCGGTAAGGGCTTGCCAGTGCACGCGTGAGGACCTGAGTTCAAATCTCCAGCACCCACATAAAAGCTGAATGTAGTGGTGCACATTTGTAAATCCAGCACTTCAAAGGCAGAGGCAAGTGGATGCTTGGTGTTTGCTTGCTGACCTGCTAGTCTAGCCAATCGGTGAACTCCAGACTTAGTGAGGGAAAAAGGTGGAGGGGCCAGAGGGGTGGCTCAGCCGTTAACAGCATTTGCTGTTCTTATAGGGGACCAGGGTTTGGTTCCCAGTACCCCTGTGATATCTGTGAAGGCCAATCTTGGTTGCCATCTTGACAACATCTGGAATCAATTAAAATCCAAGCATCGGGGCATGCCTATGAGAGGTTTTCTTCATTGGATTATATGAGCAGGGAAGACTTGCCCTAATTCTAGGCTACACCTTCTGGTGTCAGCCCACATAAAAGGACATGGAAGCTTTGCTTTTTGCATGCTTGCCCTCACTCTCACTGGCAAGCTCAGCCAACCTGCTGCTGAGGCATTCCTTCACTGGTATCACAGCCTACTTCAGCAGGATTCCAAGGCAGACTGAAGACCAGCATCTCTCCAGGAACTCTCCAGGATTCCAGCGCCAACCTGGAACTGTGGAGCATTGAAGAATGTTCAATAAATAAATAAAACCACATCTGCAAAGGTTTCAAAAGGAAAAAAAAACAGGAGTAAGTTTAATAAAAGAAGCATAAAGCATACCACTTTGAAACATTTTTGAGAGAAGCTAAGAAAGCCCTAAACACCCATTGAGTCAGTGAAATGGGAAAAAGTCACTTGCTATGAAGACTGACAGCCTGAGTTCTACCCCTGGGAAGCACATGGTGGAAATGGAGAACAGACTCCTTAAACCATGGAAATATGCTCTATGTTCACAGATATCTTAACATTCTTAAGACAGTAATATTTCTCAAGATCTACATATTTGACTAGTTGTATAAAGACCTATATGCTTGTTTTTTTTCCCCAAAATGGACAAGATGGCTTTTAAATTCTCATGAAAATGCAAGGGGTCCATAAGAGTTCAGACAATCTTGGAAACAATAGTTTCTTTAAGGTAACAAAGCATTCTGGGATTAGATGGTGGTACTAGTGGCAAAACTCTATGGACATTCTGAAAGCTACCTTCAAAGGGTAAGCTTTTTAGTATGTAAGTGATATCTCAACAAAGCTGATACACACACACACGCACGCATGCTCACATGCATGCATATGTATGCATTCAAGCAAGCAATAACAAAATTCTTCGGCAGACATGTCAAATGTATTGATGGTATACAATTCAGTTTGCTTTCCTCCTGTTGGAGACTATTATGGTTTGGATATAAAATGTCTTTCTTCCAAAGGCAGTGGTTCTCAACCTTCCTAATGCTGTGTCCCTTTAAAACAGTTTCTCATGCCGTGATGACAAACATAAAATTAGCTTCATGACTACTTCATAACTGTAATTTTGTTACTGTTATGAATCACTATTATGCAGGATATTTGATATGAAATCCCCGTAAAAGGGTCATTTGCCTCCATAGGGGTCGTGACTCACATGACTCACATGTTGAGAAACTATCCAAAGGGTTCATGTATTGAGGGATTGATCCCCAGTTACTAGCAGTATTTGGGGGGATGTTGTAGAAACCTCAGGAGGTGGGAACTAATGACAACAGACCGAACTTTCTAAAATCATGTGCCAAAAATAAATCATTCCTTTTCTTGTTTAGGTCAGGAGAAGGTAGCTAATAGAGAACATTTATGCTTTCTGTACAATAACTGATCCAGAATTACTTTATCAAGACAGTATTTCATTTTTTTTAAACATTTTTAGACTGCTTCCATATTTTTTCTTTATTTGGGTGAGACAAGGTCTCAGTATACAGCCCAGTATATAGACTTCCCAGTATATAGACTTCTCAGTATATAGACTTCCCAGTATATAGACTTCTCAGTATATAGACTTCCCAGTATATAGACTTCCCAGTATATAGACTTCTCAGTATATAGACTTCCCAGTATATAGACTTCTCAGTATATAGACTTCCCAGTATATAGACTTCCCAGTATATAGACTTCTCAGTATATAGACTTCCCAGTATATAGACTTCCCAGTATATAGACTTCTCAGTATATAGACTTCTCAGTATATAGACTTCTCAGTATATAGACTTCTCAGTATATAGACTTCTCAGTATATAGACTTCCCAGTATATAGACTTCCCAGTATATAGACTTCTCAGTATATAGACTTCTCAGTATATAGACTTCCCAGTATATAGACTTCCCAGTATATAGACTTCTCAGTATATAGACTTCCCAGTATATAGACTTCTCAGTATATAGACTTCCCAGTATATAGACTTCCCAGTATATAGACTTCTCAGTATATAGACTTCCCCAGTATATAGACTTCTCAGTATATAGACTTCCCAGTATATAGACTTCCCAGTATATAGACTTCTCAGTATATAGACTTCCCAGTATATAGACTTCCCAGTATATAGACTTCTCAGTATATAGACTTCTCAGTATATAGACTTCTCAGTATATAGACTTCTCAGTATATAGACTTCTCAGTATATAGACTTCTCAGTATATAGACTTCTCAGTATATAGACTTCCCAGTATATAGACTTCCCAGTATATAGACTTCTCATTATATAGAATTCTCAGTATATAGACTTCCCAGTATATAGACTTCCCAGTATATAGACTTCTCAGTATATAGACTTCTCAGTATATAGACTTCTCAGTATATAGACTTCTCAGTATATAGACTTCTCAGTATATAGACTTCCCAGTATATAGACTTCTCAGTATATAGACTTCTCAGTATATAGACTTCTCAGTATATAGACTTCTTTTGCCTCAGCTCCTGGGTGTCAGGGTTATAAGCATGTACTAACATGCTTGAATAAATATATAGGAGGTATGATCAGAGTAATTTGTTATTACACATAAGATGTTTCTATGAATATTTTAGCTGTGACTAAGTTTTAAATGCTCATCAATAATCCAGGGACTCTGAAGATCTTTGCAATACCTATAAAGCTCTTGTTCTGTGTCATCTTCAACAACCAATAAAACTTTAACAACAAAAGGTCAGGACTGTTGGACGCAGACCAGCTATCAAGGTTTTTCACCCTCTTGGTTTAAAATCAAGGAAGCACATTCAAGTGCCTTTCCTATTCCTCTATGACCGATGCTGGCCTTTGAAAGATCGCCTCATCTGGACACTTCACTTAGGAATTGCTTACTTTCACAACACTAGATTAACTAGCTTCCAAGGATAAGTAATGAAATAAATATTTCAGGGAGAGCTGCAGGCCTAGATCTCTAACTGTAATTTCAGATTCCATTTCCTTGCCTTCTTCCTTTCTGACTGCTTATATTTAGTAGATACAGAGAAGAAGAAAAAAGCCTAAGGCTATTTGAAGAAGCTGGTTATTACACATTGCAGGATTCCTTTAAGGCATCTTTTGTCTGTTGAAGTGAATATGAAAGGAGCCGAGAGCTTTGCATAGGAAAGTTGGTGGCACAGATAAACCAAGAGTCAGGAGCTCGTTATTCCAGCTCTCGCTTATGGGCAAAGAGGGTACTAACCTTGATGTGACTCGTCCTTTGGACTGGCACAGGCGACATCACTTTATAAGACCACATACAGTTGTCTGACAGTCATAGCCAGACTTACAAAACACGAGTCAAAGGAAGACTTCTTTGGGTTAAGTCTGCCAGAGCACACACAAATGCAAACTAAGACATGGCCCAGAAAAGGAGGTGCTAAGGATGGAGTTGTTTTCCCCCTTGCGATCACTCATAAAACTAGAAAACCATTTGTCCTTTGTCATTTACCGAACACCTCCTACATCTAAATTCTTCATATCAATTATCTTATGGCATAGATACAATTTTCTTACGTTAAAGAGATAGAAATTGAAGTTTAGTGAGACATTAACAAGTTAAAGGTGAAGGAATTACCATGGTTTATCAGGGATTTGCACCAAGCACCAGGTCCTAAAGTCTATTTCCTTAAGTATAGTCTTGTGCTGCCTCTGCGAGCTAAAGATGGCTCACGCCCAGGAAAGCTTTTCTCTTAGAACAGCGAACAGTGGAAGGAAGCGTCTGACTGTCTGTTTAAGCAGTTTCACCTCTGGCTCCTTCTAGGTTGTTGGGGCATAAATTTTCAGTCCACAGGGCCCAGAGTACTTCTTTTTCATGCAAATTTCTTGTCAAAACTAGAAAGTGACATTTGATCAAAGGTTAGCCCCCTCATATTGCTTGATAAAGAATTTTCTATTTCATGTCTGGCTTTAAGAGCAACAGGGGACTGGGCTGCCTCATACTGATACATTCCTTCCTGCTTTTCCACACGTATATTCCACCTCCTTCCTTTCCTTCTTTTAGATCCAAAGGACGTTTTAATTGGGATGTTTGGAATGTTTTAAATGTTTTCAATGCAAAGCTTCAATCAGTGGGAGGAAGGGTAGGGACACGGACTTTACTGCTGAAGGTGAAGATCTTCCTAGTTTAGCAGCTGACAACCTTTTTTATCAGAACTTTTATGTTGTCTTTAGCGTTGTAAGGAGGCCACATGGTAGTTCTGGCCACTTGACAGCTCAGACCCGAAATAAGCACACAGAAACTATATTATTTAAACCACTGCTTGGCCTATTAGCTTTAGCTTCTTATTTGCTAACTCTTACATATTAATTTAACTCATCTTCATTAATCTGTGCATCACCACAAGGTCGAGGCCTACCATCAAAGTTTCAGGCACCTGTCTCCGGGAAGCTCCATGGCTTCTCTCTGACTCTGCCCTCTTCTTCCCAGCATTCAGTTTAGTTTTCCCTGCCTATCTCTATTCCCTGTGCAGGCCCAAGACAGTTTCTTCATTAACCAATGGTATTCACAGCATGCAGATGGGACTCCCACCACAGTTTAGGCTGTGAAACTTATGCATAGACACTTGTAAGAAGGAAAGCTGTGTCACAAAGGGGAAAATGGGGCATTCTTTTTCCTTCTCTGCACTCCTGTGTTTCTTTCTAAGAAGAAAGAGGGGAGCCGGGAAGAAAAGTTTTAGTTTGGGCAATCATAGGCTTATTCTGTAGTTAGTCAACTTATACTGCACACTCCAGCTGTGGAAATAGTCACTCAGTTACCTACTACATTTCTCAAGTTGTAGCAGGAAGGACACTGTGAGACGCCATGGGATGAAGACTGTCTCACTTGGATTTTCCTCAGGATGTTTTTGTTACAGATGGTGCAGAGCACGGACAGGCCAGCATGTGTTCAAACCAAACTATTAACACATCATACTGCGGATCTGAGCAGCCTGCACTGACACAAGGTGTCATGGTGCTGTCTGGGCTGGGTTGCAACTGAGGGCCATGTCTGGGTCCATGGCTCTACTGTAGTCAGGTTCTGTGTTGATGTCTGTGCCTCCTGATACCACTGAAGGCTGATGCCAGGGATCTGGGCTGCCACCTGGGAACATGTTGGTGTCCAAGGGTCATGTTGCCATGGGGACATGCCGATCTGAGTGATCTGTGCTGCCACCTGAGGCCATGATGACGTTTGAGCCCAGGCTGCTATTGAGGACCATGTCTAGGTCTGTGGTCCTACCTCATCCTGGTTCTGTGTTAAAGTTCTCATGGCCCACTGGGCAGTGGTGGCGCACGTCTTTAATCCCAGCCCTTGGGAGGCAGAAGCAGGCGGATCTTTGTGAGTTCAAGACCAGCCTGGTCTACAAGAGCTAGTTCCAGGACAGGCTCCAAAGCTACAGAGAAATCCTGTCACAAACAAACAAACAAACAAACAAAAAAGTTCTCATGGCCCATGACACTACCAAAGGCCACATGGATGCTTGGAGTATAGATTGCAACCTTTGGCCATGTTGGTATCTGAGGGCCATGCTGATACCAGGGCTATGCCAATCTGGGTGGCCTATGCTGCCACACAGGGCCATGGTGTTGTCCAGGCCTTGACCACTAGTGTGGGCCATGTCTGTGCTCTTGCTACGCCTAGGGTCTGTGATAATATCCATGGCCCGTGTTACCATAGGGGGTCATAGAAACCATGAGTGTTGAAATCCAAGGGCTGAGCTGGCCCTACCCCTCAGTGGCCCTGGGATAGCTGACCCTGCCCTTTGCTGGATGCTGCAGGAGAGCTGTCCCCGCCCCCATGGGAGAATTGTGTCATCCTCAGTCCCCTACCCACTCAGAAGAGCTAGTCCCAATAGTATGGGCCTAGGAGAGCTGGCTCTGACCCTCGCTTGAGGGGGTGTTGACCAGCTCAACTACCACCCAGACCCACATCCTGGGCCTTGGGTTAGCTTACCTTAACTTCTACCCTCTCTTTGACCTGCTGGAGAGCACAAAGGGACTGGTTCTGTGGAATAATAACCTCAGGATCTCCATGACTCTGGGCAATAGGGGGATATCCGAGAGGCGTTTCAGTGAGGATCCTGAGATGATGGTGTGCCAGAGGCCTTGAATTGCTGCAGGTGGGACTGATTGGAGAAAAGGGTACACTGCCTGGGATGAATGAAGAGGTGTTGGAAAGATGGAGGAGCGAGGTGGGTTTTTGTTTGTTGTGTTTTTAATTAATTTGGGGGTTCTGGGGTACATGCTGCAGGGGTGATGGGTGGATACGGAGGGACTGGGAGGTGAGCGGGATTGGGGTGCATGATGTGAAATTCCCAAAGAACCCATAAAGAACTATATTGAACAACAACACCAAAAAATAAATCATTATATTGCAAACCCAGCATTATAATGATTCTCTTAGAGATATTATCCCTTAGTATACAAATACAAACACTTACTAGACAAAGAGGAGGCTGTGAAGGGTATGTGCCAAAGTAAAGAAACTGTCTGCTCCATTAGGGGATGATTTTATTTTGTTTTCAAGATTTATTTATTTATGTATATGGATGCTCTGTCTGCATGTAGGCCTGCAGGCCAGGAAAGGACATCGGATCCTGCTACAGATGGTTGTGAGCCACCATGTGACTAATGGGAATTGAACTCAGGACCTCTGGAACAGCATCCAGTACACTTAACCACTGAGTCATCTCTTCAGTCCCAGAGATAAGGCTTTTATTGTGGGTAGAAGAAAGGAAATATCCAGAGGCATTTGGAAGAGTCCAGAGCAGATAGAAAAGAACAGACTGGATACTGCCAGGGTTAGGGAAGAGAGTAGTGGAGATCAGAGCTGAGAGAGCCAGCTCCAGAGCAGTGAGAGAGCACAGCAGGATAATCAAGTGGATTGTAAGGAGAACCAGGAGCTAATGGTCAGACTTCTTGATAGAAAACCCTTTTTACAAGTTTCTGAGGTACACTGGCTTTTATTTACACACCAGAAATCCTATGGTCCAGCTGGAGCCCATTTGTAGATATATGGGGGCCTGAGACCTAGCAAAGGGGAGACCTGGAAAACTGAAAACTTTGTCATCAGAAGAGGAAGTGGGCACCGGAGACTCTGGAGGCAGATAGGCTGGATCTACTACCAGGCTACTTCTTCAAGTGTTTGACCATTATGGAGTGTATCTGAGTGCACCATCAGCTGCTTTGAAGCTAGGTCTAAGGGGCTCTTGATGGGCACATCCAGAGAGAATACTGCATGTTGGGACCAATGATATGGTTCAACAAATAAAGTTGTTTGCCACGTGTGATGGTCTGAGTTCAATTCCAGAGACCCAAATGGTGGATGGAGAGAACTAACTCCTAAAAGTTACCTTCTGATTCCCACACTGAGGCATGTATCGGCACAGGCCCCCCCCCCATGTGTGTGTGTGTGTGTGTCTGTCTGTCTGTCTGTCTGTCTGTCTCTTTCTCCTCTCTCTAACACACACACACAAACACACACCACACACATGCAAATACATGAATGAAATTAAAAATAAATAAATAAAAGCCCTGTATTTACTCTTATGTTCACTCCTAGGGCAATATGTCAGGCAAAATTGCATCAGGAGTACAATGTAAGGACCTTTGGGCAGATTAATCCTTGGCTTGCCCCTTTTGAGCTAGGAACAGAAAGGATCCACAGCATCCCCTCCCTTTTCTGTTTGCTTCTCTCACCTCACTGGCCTTTAAATCTCTTTCTTCAGTGCCAGCCCTTTTCTCCCAAGTTTCCCCCGTGCTGGTATTCTGTTCCTGTCATGTTGAGTTACAAGGCACTCTTCCCTCCCCAGGGAGGCTTTTCCCTGATTAAGTGAGTAAGGAGAAAGCAATCTGTGATCCTGGAATCATTTTCAGTGAGCTGGAGAGGTGGGGAGAGGCAGAGAGGAAGTCAAGTCCCCATGCTCACAATTTATGGGAGGCTTCCTGTGCTGCTGTATGCTCTGGCTCTAGGTTTGTGGATGAAAGGGGAAAACATTAAGGATGGGTATATTAGGACTGAGGGGCATCCCCGAGCAAGCATTTAGTCAGTCACTGACAGGAAGTACCCAGTTCAGCTCAGTCGGATATTTAGGGAGAAATTAATTGAGGCACTGAAGGAATAGGACCTGCAGAAGCAGACAGTCAGCGCTTTGCCCGCACAAGTTGTCTTCCTTTGGCTTGATTCTCTTCGTGCAGGGTTGGATTCATTCTGAGCCTTCATTTATCAATGCCAAAATCAGTTTCCCAACATGCACCTTCACAACACTCAACACCTCACCTCGGGGTGAATCTAGTTCACTACTCTTCCTTCTTTTCCTCTTCTCTCTGGTTTTGGGACTCACAGTGATGAACTTGCCCTGGGAGGTAGTGTGACCATCTAAATCATTGAGACATTTAGGTGTTCTTCCCTTATAATTACTCTCAGCAATGTCTCTGGCAGCCATTCAAATGATCTAGTGCTACTTTTCAGGTCAGATGATCTTATAATCTTCCTGCTCCTTTCTTTTAAGGTGACTGGAGAATGTGGCTGCCCCCTGAGCTACCAACAGGTTTCTACCTATGGGTCTCAGTGATCCTGTGCCTATTAGCAAGGATCTGAAAGGAAATGCCTCTTGGGACCCCAAATTCTGTACCCTGCAAACACATACGAATTAAAACAAACTGTGTTTTGGGAAATCAGTGGTTGTGAATTTGATAAATAGTTGGCAGTGGTTTCCTATATAAACTTTGTCAGTATCTAGAGGCTAGATCTGGGGAAGTAGTAGCTCAGTTGATAGAGCATGGTCTAAGCCCAGTGCCTGGTGTTTGATCCACAGTACTGTGTAAACTGCCAATGATAGTGCTATCTACAACTCCTACCACTTGGTGGCAGAGGCAGGATGATCATCCTTAGCTATATATTCAGATCAAGATGATCTTAGGTCACATAAATTCCTGTTTAAAAAAAATTGAGGCTCAATACCCCTAATGGATGTACTTTCTCCTAAAAACAGCTTCGCTGAGATGTAATTTTACACCGTGTAATTCACCTATTCAAAGTCCAGAAGTCAAAGCTTTTTATGCGTATAGTTTTGTGACTATTACCATAAACAATTTTGGAATATTTTCACCCAAAATGAAACTCCAAGATTAAACTCCTTCAGCTTCATTTACCCTGTAAACAGAGCTGGGACTGAAGGTCAGTTCCACACAGTTCAGTTGTGAAAGTGATCACAGAGAAAAGAGGTACAGGACAGCAGGAGGGATGTGGGGAGGGAGGGCCTAGTTTTTAATCTTGTTTGTTGGGAAGGAACACTTAGAGGAGGAGCAAGCCTTGTGTGCAGGCACATGATGCTGCATACCCCTGGACTCACCACACATTTCAGAACCGCCTGCCTAGGGCAGAGGAAAAACATTTATCCTTTGTTACTCGTCTCTCCTCCCCTAAGTCTTCAATGGCGTTAGATTAAATCTTTGCAATGCAGGTATTGGACACAATGGGTATCTAACAGGTCCCTAAGGATGTTCCACCCTGTGCCTTCTAAAAAGCTCAAGCTCAAACACAAAAGCTAAGGACTCTGCCCAGGTGGAAGGCCATGCAGCTGCTCCTGGGGTGACTGTAGTAAAGAAAGCCTCGTGGGACTTAACACCAAATAGTGACTGGGTAGGAAGGAATAGCCAAGGTTTTCAGTCATAGATAAGAGATGTCCACCACGACAACACCTTTACTAGGCACTGGGGCTTTTCTAAGCATTAATGTTGACTCAACAATCACAACACTCACTGCAAAATCTAGTAATGTTTATCTGGTAAAGAGCAAAATTAAGACTCAAGGTCCAGCACAGAAAAGGAACTTTAACTATGGTGCTATACAGTTTGGGTAGAACTGGACTGGTTGAAGCAAGGGTAGATGAGGGTGTGTGTGTGTGTGTGTGTGTGTGTGTGTGTGTGTGTGTGTGTGTGTGTGTGTGTGTGTGTGGTAGGGAGATGCTTCCTTGGGCTCTTTGTTTTCAGCGGGCCATAAAGGACTTCTACTGAGCTCCAAATTAAACTAATCTCAGTTAGACTTTACATGATCATGTTTGATTTCATTCTACCCACTTTTCAAAAGTAAGACAGAAAGAGAGGCCAGTTTCCTGACTAGGCTAATGGGCAGCTAGGCCTCCTGACCATTTACTCTTCACGGAATCCTACCAAATCCATTTGGTGACCTCTACTGGGAGTCACTTCCAAAGTGCAGATCATAAAGCTGTCATAAACTGGGAGAGAGTATAAGCATTCAAATATACCAATCAAAAAAATTTAAATGTCACCATGGCTATACTGGACTAAACTGAGCACTTGACAAGTGGCTAATTCCAAATGTGGTGTGCTGTAAGTAAAGATACTTACAATCTGAAAGATTTGGTATAGGAAAGAGAGCAAAATGCTCATATTTATTATATAATCACAATTTCTTTTGGAAACATTTGCTTTTATTTTATAGATGAGTGCCTTATCTGTATGTATATTTGTGCAGCACATGCATTTAGTGTCAAGGAGGAGAGAAGAGGGAATCAGATCCTCTGGAACTGGAGTTACAGGTCCTAGGAACTGAACCCAGGACCTCTGTAAGAGCAGCCAGTGCTTTTAACATCTAAGCTATCTTTTACCCTTGATTATACATATATATTATAAATATTACTATTTTGGATCTAACACATTAGATAAAATATATTACCAAAATTAATTTAATACTATTTCCACTCTTCACGGGGTACTAATTTGCATGCGAGGCTCACTTTACAGGAATGTGGGACATAGTCTGACCTTTGCTGCCCTCCCCAGCATCACTCTGGGGACCAGTCACTGTACTCCATCAGTAACGGGGTCTGCTCTTCCTACCATGCCCCAAGCTGCCTGTCTCAGGTTCTGCAGGTGCTTTCCTAATGCTTAAAAATAAGAAATCTTTGCAAGGAGTATTCTTCCTCTGTCCAGCTTCTTCCTTTCTTTCTTGACCTCTTCAGAGGACCCTCTGGCTCTATAATGCAGAAAGTTTCTTTGTCACTTCCACTGCCCTTACCCTTGATTTTTAGAGTTCTTAAATTGGTACTATGACCCTTTGTTACTATTTTCTTTGCATTAAATAACCCCTTTATCTTGCTTTGTAAACAACTCTTTAGATAATACTTTACCTATTTACGTTGAGATAGGGTTTCCTGTTGCTCTGGTGGTCTTGGATTTGGATGAGTTTGACCTTTGGAGCCTCTTGAGTGCCGGCTACCATGCCTGGCGTTATGTGGCAGTAGGAATCAAACCCAGGGCGTCATGCAAAGTAGGCAAGTACTCTCTTAACTGAGCTACACCTCGGGTCTTCAAGTTAAGGTGTTTTTTAAAGATAGGTTTAGGCTATTCACCATGGTCTACTCTCAAATGAGCAATCCTCCTGTCTCAGCCTGAGTGGTGGAACAACCGGTGTGCACCACCATGTCTTTGATGGACTGCTTCATTTGGGTATGGGCATTTTTACTTTGCCTTAACTTCCTCCACATCTGTATACATCTTTCAGCAAGACTTAAAGACAGCTTGCCAGTGAAGTCTTTACAGGGATCTTATCAAAGGAGAAAGGAGGGGTCTTGACACATCTGGCCTTCCAATGAGCAGACTTGCTTATCTCCTCTCATGGACAGGCAGGAAAGCTGTGTTTTCGCTGTGTCCTCTATTTTAAGTGACACTAGAGGGCAGCAAAGTCCTTTCCGTGGGGACACAGCACAGAGAATAGGAACACACTGGACCAAGTAGAGTAAAAACCAAACTTTTCCAGAGGTGAGCTAAGGTGCTCAGTTGTTCCTAGAATGAGACTTATGGAAGGGACAAGTTTTCTCCAGTTACACAGAGGATTCAAACTGCTGAAGAAGCAAAGTTTGTGTGTTTGAGAAGTAAAAAAAAAAAAATCACAACAACCACATCTGCAAGCATTGTAGTCTTATGATCATTTAATCCTCCTATTCTTTATCACATATTTATTTTATCTGAATTCTAATTTCCATATTTCATTTTTATTTATAGGTTGCAGATTATTCAAAGGCCTCAGGATTCCACATTGTCTGTCTGTTCAGTCACCCGAAATGTTCCTGAATGAGTGCTGGAGTCTTGCAATGCGTTATCCCTGTGAGGATTGTTTTAAATCTAGGATGTAGTCTCTCCTGTAACTTCACAAATGACCCCAAAATAAGTATCTCCATTAATATGTTATCACACCGCAGCACACGGAATTTTCAGTTCACACACACACACACACACGCACACGCACACGCACACACACACACACCCACACAAAGAATAACTAATTAATAAGCACCAAGGGTGATGCACATAAAGTACTTGTAGGTTTTTAAGGATGCCAGCTAGTTTTGCAAATATACTTCCTCCAAACTCAAGAAAACCAGTCCAGTTTCCCAAAAGCTCTTATTAAAATCTAGTAGATAGTGTGGATACTTGTAAAGAATTACAGAGTATCTTAGTTAACTAAAGACTTCGGAATAAGCTCTGAACTAGAAACTGCAGCAGACCAGCAGTATAAAGTTGTTTAACGTATTATAGGTGTGTGTGTGTGTGTGTGTGTGTGTGTGTTGTACAGGTATGTGGAGGTCAGAGTAAACATCAGGGGTCTTTCTCAGTTGCTCTCCACTTTGTTGAGCCAGCCTCTGCCGCTGAGCTTGAAGCTCCCTGATTGGCTAGAATGACTGTCTAATGAGCTCCCTGATCTCCCCATCTCCATCTTCCCAGTGGTGGGATCCCAGGAGCTCACAGCCTCTGACCTTTATATGAGGACTGGGAATCTGAACTTGGGGTCTCATATTTCTGAGCTGAACCATTTTACTATAATTTTAATTCACAGTCAAATCTGAATTCATGGTTTGTGGCCCATAGAATGGTTGAGCAGAGGGGCATTTGACCTTGCTATTTTGGTCCGGGAAGTGAACAGCTAGAAACTGTAAGTTTTCTCCATTTATTGAACACACCAAGATGCCATTCCACTGTGGCTCAGTGACAGGGCTTTCAATCATAACAGCATGTCCTCTCAAATTATGTCCTGCTGTTTTGAGACCTGCCACTTACAGAGATATCTGCTATCAGGCTCCGGGTTCTTTTATCGGGAGGATTGCTATAACCTCTGAAAATCCTGTTTAGGGAAAACAGCCTCCAAACCCTCAGGGCCGGAGGAAAGAAAGATAGTTACCTTGCTAAAACCACAACCATAGTTATTATACCAACAGCCAACAGAAGATTCCGCTGCTGTTTATGGCCACACAAATCAAGCCAGACTGGATCGGCTGGGCTTTGTTTGATAGTTCTCTCTGAACTTCAGGTATTTTAAAGTTTCTACTCAAATCGCTTCCACATAACCTGAGGAAATTGGATTCTCGTGAGATATTTAAAGATAGTGTCGAGTGTGTGTTTCAGACACAAAGTAGGATTAAAGAGCTTCACTCTGTTGAAATTATTTACCATTATAGCCTCTGAATATAAATGTATTCCTAAAGGCAGCGAAGTTTCAGGCAACCATATGAAGGAGAATAAGTTCAGAGTCCCATTTTTATACATAAGGGATGCCGAGCGATGGGGGAGGAAGAAAGAACGATGAGAAACCACAAAATGGACGTAGGGCAGACATTCCGTTTTGAATTTATGATGATATTGTCAGGGGTAATTCTACAATAATTCCATGCAACACACACAAACCAACAGGTCAGAAATCTAATCTGAGTGTGAGGGGTAGGAAAAGAGCTTTGCATTCTGAACCTGTCCTTGTAGTTAAAGAGAACTGAGTTATGGTGGAACACTTTTGATAAGCAGGGATGGAACAGGACATTTGAAATATATGCTCCATAAAATGCACTGACAGTTTATGCTCAGTAAGTTGATAGATTCCGTGGATACAGATGAGAGACAGGACGTGTTATCCCAAAGTTATGGCACTTGACATTTGACAAAATACCTGAAGAGGGGACTGCCTTGGCTTCCTCCACTAACCCTCCCTGAAGCATCACCTAAAGGGAGTCCCTTCTTCTAAAGTAGTCACCAGGGGCTACTCCCTACAAATGGATGGAAGGACTCAAGGCACAAAGTCACCCAGAAGAATCTGCAGGCAGTACTTGACTTGCCACGCCCACATCCAACTTCATTCCCTTCCTATTAGGTCCCCTTGGTCAGGCATGCTTATCAATGTCTAGCTACACTCATCAAACCTAAGCATGTGTGTGTGTGTGTGTGTGTGTGTGTGTGAAGGCCACAGGTTGAGGTTAGGTGTCTCCCGTTATTGTTCTTCACTTTATCTTTTTGAGACACGGTCTCTCACTGAACTTACAGTTCACCAATGGGCTAAACTTGCTGGTCAGCAAGCTCTGAGGCTCACCCTGCTAGATCTTAGGTCGCAGGCATGTACAACAATGCCTGGCTTTTACATTGATTCTAGGGATTCAAACTCAGGTCCTCATGGGACAAGTACTTGACTAAATTATCTTCCCAGCCCTGTATGTATATATGTCTTTATTTGTATATATATATCTCACTTATACTACCTCTGACTTTCCTTGGAAGCATATTGAAGCCTCTGAAGTACATTATTAAGGCACTGAGGGATAGAGCCTGTCTCTTATAATATTGTTAATAGCATGCTAGCCTAGAAAAGTACCCTCCTCATCAATGGTAACCACCTCAACTGACACATATCCCTGCAAAACAAGCATCACCCCAGCCCGAGCCATTCTTCACTCTTCTCTTTCTTCTCCTGATGTCCCTCACATGTCAGCACCATTATGGACTTGCTAAGGTTGCCCTTCTTGCTCTCTCTGCTCCTACCGTCTGAGCCCCAGACAGCGGCATCTCTTTAAAATGACTTCCGCGGTCTAATGTCCCATGCTTGCCTTCATCTTCCTTAGTTTCTGCTATAGTAGCCTTCTCCTGGGTTCTGAGCTCCCTTGGAGTCCTCTCAGGGCACCTCCACCGCTCATCCCTTGGTCCTTAGTCCTCTCTTCAGATAGCACTACTGTAGCAGAATCTTTCCAGATCTCACACTCTGGGATTTTCCTTCACCACGCTCTTCTCCACTTAAATCATGTGTTACTTATTTTCTTTATTTTCCTCCCTTGGAATGTCAGCTCCCTAAGTTTTTTTTTTTTTTTTGATATTGGGTTTTCTCTTGTGATCTCCAACACCAGAACAATGCATAGCATAGTGGATACTCAAGCATTTGTTAAATAGATTCATAAATAATTAATCACCTCTGAAATAATATTTTAAGATTTATTTTTTTATGAAGAATACCTTTTTTCCCCTTTTCTTTTTTTTATTTAAAAATTTCTATCTCCTCCCCTCTTCCTCCCTCTTCCCTCCCCTCCCCTCCACCCATACCCCCACTCCCTCCCTCTCCAGGCCAAGGAGCCATCAGGGTTTCCTACTTATGTTAAGTCCAAGGTCCTCCCAACTCCCCCCAGGTCCAGGAAGGTGATCAACCAAGCTGACAAGGCCCACACAGAGCCCGTCCATGCCGTAGAATCCAAGCCCATCATCATTGTCCTTGGCTTCTCAGTCAGCCTCCACCGTCAGCCACATTCAGAGAGTCCTGTTTGGTCGCATGTTCCATCAGTCCCATTCCAACTGGAGTTGGTGATCTCCTGTTAGTTCTGTCCCACCATCTCCATGGGTGAACGCATCCCTCACGGTCCTGACTTTCTTTCTCATTTTCTCCCTCCTTCTGCTCCTCATCAGGACCTTGGGAACTCAGTCCGGTGCTCCAATGTGGGGCTCAGTCATTTTCTTCATCCATCGCCAGGTGGAGGTTCTATGGTGATATGCAAGAAATTCATCAGTATGGCTATAGGAACTGGCCTTTTCGGGCTCCCTCTCCTCAGCTGCCCAAGGAACTAGCTGGGGGCGTCTCCCTGGAAACCCGGGAACCCCTCTAGAGTCAAGTCTCTTGACAACCCTCAGATGGCTCCCTTAATTAAGATATATGCTTCCCTGCTCTCATATCCACCCTTCCTATATCCCAAGCATCCCATACCCCCAAGCTCTTCCCATCCTCCCCTTCACACTTTTCTCTTCCCATCTCCCCTTGGCCCCGTCCCACATTCATCATATGTGTTTGGGTATTGATGGAAGACAAAAGAGGGCATCAGATCCCTTGGAACTGGAGTTACAGCTAGTTTTGAGCCAGTCAATGTGGGTGCTAGGAGTTAAACTCAGGATCTCTGGAAGAGCAACAAGTACTCTTAAACACTGAGTCATCTCTCCAGACCCTGAAAAGAAAATACCCTTGATATAAAATTTACCACTGTCCTAACTTGACACAGCCCAGAGTCTCCTGGGAAGAGGGTATCTCAATGGAAGGATTGCTCAGATCACATTGTGCCTTAGCCATATCTGTGGGGGGATTGTCTTGGTTATGATTGGGCTACTGTAAATGGTGCCACTCCTTTGAAGGTGGCCCTGGGTTGTACAAGAAACCTGGTTAAGCCTAAGCCAGAGGGAGCAAGCCAGTAAAAAGCTTCCTCCATGGTTCTTGGTTGAACTCCTGCCTTGAGTTTCTGCCCTGACTTCCCGCCATGATGGACTATGACCCGGAAGTGTAAGCTGAAGTAAATCAGTTCCTGCCTGAGTTTCTGCTGGTCATGGTGTCTATCACTCAAACAGACAAGAAACTAGGGCAACACAGTAACCATTTGGGGCATACAGTTTAAAGACATAGACTTACTCTCAGCTGCTTCTGTCTACAAGCAACACAGGAGCATTGTTTGACCTTGCAAGACTCATTGCATCCTCATTAGTAACAACGTATCCTGCTAAAACCCCCAGGCGTGGCTAACTTCCTTTCTACTTAAGGACTTTATGATTCCAACTACTTAGGCATATTATGTAAGTAGACTCCTAACAGTATCTGCCTTTCTGTGACTTAGCTTGTACCGCTTAACATTTATCCTCAGAGTGCACCAGTGCTGACTCCTGTATCAGAATCTTCCTCCCTTGAAGGATATACAGTATCTACTGTATGCATTTTGTTCATCTGTTCTTGGACAGAAGTGGAGCTGGGTGTCAATCTGTTTTTAATCTTCTGATGAACTGCCACCAAGCTTTTCCTAGCCCCTGTGGGCCATTTGATACTTTTGCCAACCATGCAAAAAACTATTATTTTCCCCATATTGTTTGCCAACATCTGTTATTTTCTGCTTTTTGATACCAGCTATCCAGATAGGTGTGAAATGGCATCTCCTTATAGGCTGATTTATACTTTGTGTACAGGTGTGTGGAGGTCAGAGGACAAACTTAGGAGCCATTTAGCTTGTTTTTGAGACACTGGTTTGTCACTGTGACATAAGCTAGGGCCATCTGGAAAGAGGGACCTTCACTTGAAAAAAACGCTTCTATGAGACTGGCCTATAGGCAAGTCTATGAGGCATTTTCTTGATTAATCATTGGTATAGAAAGACCCAGTTCACTGTAGGTGGTCCACCCTATGGCAGTTGATTCTGTGTTGTACAAGAAAGCAGGTTGAGCATGCCATGAGGAGCAAACCAGCAAGCAACATTCCATCATGGCTTCTTCTTTAGTTTCTGCCCCCAGTTCCTGCCTTGAATTCCTGCTCTAAGTTCTCTCAGTGATGGACAGTGACCCAAGCTTTAAAATGACATAAGTCTTTCCTCCCCATGTTGATTTTGGTGACGGTGTTTATCACAGCAAAGAAAGCAAACTTGGACAATATCTTTCACTAAGACCTGGGGCTCACTGCCTGGGCCAAGCTGGCTGGCCAGTGAGCTCCAAGAGTTACCTAGTCCCTGTCTGTCTGGTGAGCTCCAAGAGCCAACTGGTCCCTGTCTCCCCAGAGCTAAGCATATGATACAATATGTGTCTTTTATATATGAGTTCTGGAGGATAAACTCAGATCTGCATGCTTTCAACTGTGTATCTCCCTAGTCCTTTGAGCCCCCTTTGGACATGGATTTCTACTCCTTCTGACAGGTGGATCTCCTCAAGACTACCTGGGCCCTGTCTTCTCAGAAATGTCTACCATTCTCATGCCTCCTGTTCTACTCTACATACCTCTTAGGACTTTCTATCTGTTTCTTGGACCTTTCTCCGTGGGCTTTTGCTGGTTGCTGAAGGAAAAGGCTGCAGTGACCTTCTTTAGAACACAGAGATCTGCAGCCTTAAGTCTATTTTGGGCTTCTCTCACTGACGTCAATCTTTATGCTTCTACAGACAATTATTTCAGAGATATTATTAGGAGGGTAAACAATTAAATGTTCAAATTAGGATGCATGCTGTGAGGACTTTCATGGGCTGTCTGAGTAGATGACTCACTCCGTGAACTCAGAACAGCCAGGCACTTGCTGATCAAATGTTTAACGTCAGAACTAGTTTCTTGCCATGTTGGCTTTCAACTTACAGCATCTGATTTTTGAAGCTGTTTAGTGTCATTAACTTGCCTTAGATGTACCTTACACACATCACGCATATTAATTAAACAAGTACTTTCCTGGAACATGCTCACTTATATCCACAAGAAACCTAGCATGAAGACTTAATAAATTAGCCCCTATACTAATCATTTTCCATGTGATCTTGATACTTCCTCTAAGAAACTTCGAAGTATTTCCATTAAGAAATAATATTAGCTTGTGCATACCAAATCCCAGCAGGCTCCGAGTGAGGACTCTTTGAGGTCAGTACTTACTGTTTCCTCTCTATGGGCTTAGGGCTATACAGTAGCTCTGGCTAAGAATGAATATGCGATTGTAGGACAATGAAAATGTGTGCATGTTGTATGCATTGAGACTGAGCAATGGAACCAATATTACTTTCGTTCAGGTATTTTCTGGCAGCTCCAGGTTTGTGTTTTACCTCAGAGAGGGTCCTTTTCAGTCTCTTGAGAGTCCATGTCCTTTTTAACTATTTAATAAATGGTGTGTGTGTGTGTGGTGTATTTGTGCATGTGTGTATAAACCATGGTGTGTATGTGGAGGTCAGAGGACAGCTTTTAGGAGTCAGTTTTCTCCTTCCACTGTGGATTCTGGGAAGGAAACTCAGGTCACTAGGCTTTTGCGATAAATGACTTTAACAGCCGAGCCATCTCTTCAGCCCCCATGTCCCCATGTTTTAGCTTTTAAACGTGGTGCACCTCCATTATCCTCTGAACTATTCTCTTTCTTGTCTGCTTCATTCCATTCAAAGTTCTGTTTCCACCTGTCCTCATGAGATCAAGTTCCACACCAGCGACCACAGTCCTTTCTGAGCCTCAGACAGAACTCTTAGTCCCTTTTCTGCTGCTGTGATAAAATAACTTGACAAAAAAAAAAAAAAAACAAAAAACAAAAAACAACAACAACAACAAAAAAAAAAAACAGCTGAGGGAAGAAAGGGTTTATTCTGGCCAGCAGCTCCAGAGTGTTAGGGACCATCATTATAGGGAAGACACGGCCATAGGCAGGGAATGCATGGCGGCATAAATAGAAATTGACTGATGGCATTGCCATCCACATACAGGAAGCAGAGGTAGAAAAGCAGAGAGGCAGGGAGGGAGGTGGGAGAGAGGGGGGGAGGGGGGAGGGGGAGGGAGAGAGAGGAAGAGAAAACTGGAAATGGGATGAGTTATAAGTCCTCATCCTGTCCCTTCCATAACATTACCAAACCGCGTGGCCAACTAGGGGACCAAGGGTTCAAATACATGACCCTATGGGGGCTATTTCTCATCCAAACCACCAAAGTATACTTTTAAAAGTAGCACATCAATCTGAACCCAGTGCTTCTCCTCTTTTAACTATGATCAGCTTACAAACTTCAAATAGCGTTCCCGTTTTACTTTATCCTGTGGACAGGAAGTAGAACGTTTTTGTTTGTTTGAGACAGGGTTTCTTTGGGCAGTCCTGGATGACCTTGAACTTTCTCTTTAGATCAGCGTGGCCTTGAACTCAGAGATCATCCCTGCCTTCTGAGTGCTGGGATTAAAAGCGTATCCTTTTAATTAGCAATGATAGACAATAACAAGAAGAGGAAACTGAAGATTCAAGCACTTAAAAATTAATTAAGGCTGGAGGATTCGAGGAGGGCCCCAAGGAAGCGGCAGTATTAAGCTGGGTCTTCAGAGATGTCGGGAAGATGCAGCACCACAGGGATGAAAAGAGGAGGGTTGAGGATGAGGTAGAGAATGAGAGAGCTATGAGACCCATATTTGAGAAGAGGAAATTGATAAATAGTGGCTAGACGCGATTGTAGAGAAGAAAGGAAGATTAGGATGGAAGTTTTGGCAATGCATGAGCTTACGGTAAGTGGTATGACTTGAAGCGAGGTTCTAAGAAGCTAGTACAGACTTCCTAATAGTGTGTCCCATTCTTCCCAGGCTGCTATGACAGAATGCCATAGACTGAGTAGCTGTCAAACAACAGAGAGTACTTGTCTCTGTTTTAAATCCTACCAGATCTAGGATCAATGTACATGTAGATTTGAGTCAAGTGAGATCCTGGTTCGTAGGTATTACCTTCTCACCATGCCTCACGTGGGAGAGAAGGCTGGAGAGCTCGGGGGTGCTTACAAGAGCACTAATGCCATTCATGAGGGCGATGTTCTCTCTTGACACAACCACCTCCCAAATATCATCTCAATGAGGACTAAGTTTCAATACATAGGCTTTGGAAAACAAAAACACCGAGTCTATAGCAGAGGTGAGAACATCCTTTGATTCTATTGTCTTATATGCATGTCTTATCTCCTCTGGGAACCCTTAACTTCTTGAATAATAGTGTACACGTGTTCTCTTTTTCTATCCCACCCCTACTGTTATTTACTAAGAACACCAGTGTTAAAGGGAAAGTGAGCAAAGACAATAGATTACTATGCAAAGTATTCATGTTATTCGAGTTTCTTAAGCCTCTAGGCCTTCCATCATCCATCAACCTCTCACTTATCCCAGCTCCCTTCTTGTATCCAGCTCAACAGTTCTGTGTACCAAGTAGCTTAGATATAAAAGAAAAGCCTCAAGAAGGGCACATATGTAAAGCACACTGACGTGCAAACAAACTGGAATGCAATGCATAATGTGTTTTAAGGGAAGCATGCCATAGAAAAGCACACTGAAAAAGAACAACTAGCCACTGGATTAGCACCTTCTGGTAGCTGCTACAAAGTATCTGAAAGGAACAACTTATAGGGGGAATTATTTCTTTGCTCAAGGTTTAAGATGGTTCAGTCCTGTGTTTGGGTACAACATCATGGCCGTAGGACCATGTGGCAGAACCTGATCATGCCTTGGATGGTAGTAAACTGAGAGAAGGTCATACTAGTTCTGTCTACTTTCTCCCTTGTCCTCTACCTGGGACACCACCCATTCTATAGTGTTATCTGTATTCATTGGGTGTCTCCGCTGATGCCCCTGAGGATTAAGTTAATCCTCTCTGGAAAAGCCTTTGTTCACACCCAAAGGTATACCCATGTCTATGTCCCCTCGGTAATTCTAAATTAAATCAACTATGGCAATCAAAACTAGCTATCACAACATCTGGACCACATAAGCCTTTCAGCCAGAGAAGTATCCTACATGCAAGACACTAGAAGTACCTATGTGAAATATACGTTAAGTCCAAGACCCCTGTTCTAAAGACTTATCTAGTCTCATTGTATCAGTTACCTTTCTTGCTGTTGGGACAGAGCAGCTGACAAAAGCAAGTTAAGGAAGTGTTTATGCTGGCTTACAGTTTGGGAGAGCGTGAGGCAGTTGGTCACCATTGCCTCTATAGTCAAGTCGAGAAGTAAAGAGTGGCTCAGCAGAGGACCTGGGTTTGATTCCCATCACCTATCTGGTAGCTCACTACCATCTCTAACTCCAGTTCCAGGGACCCAATGACCTCTCTGTCCAGGGACAAGGGATTTGGAGGGTTCAAGTCAGAGATACCCTGTGTCAGGTTCTCTATCAGGACAGCCAACAGCTAGAGATCTTGGCCAAAAGCTTTATGGCAGAGGTGGCCTGCTGTCAAGAAGCTGTCAATGGTGTAAGCTAACTGGCAATGCAGTAAAGCTGTAGTTAATGAGAATAGCTTTGAGCTGGCATGGAAAACTTCAAGAGTTATAAGCAGGGTCATGGCATATGACTATGACTATAGATTCTTTTGATATGGTGACCTCCTGTCTGCTAGAACTGCACCTGCATTTATCCATAACTTGAAAGGACAACTAATTGCTCTGTGAGTTAGTTAGCATTCTTGTCACAGGGAGCAAAACACCTGACAGCCATAAACATTAATTTTCATTCGTGGTTTTCAAGACATTTAGACTTGGTTCCATGTTTCTGGGGCTCTGCAAAAGTGTCTGGCAGCCATGGTGGACAGGGAACAGAGAGTAAGTAAGAAACCAGGTACAAAGTGTAACCTTTAGTTCTGCCTCCAGTGGCCCACTTTCTCTGGCTAAGTTCCACCCACTAAAGTTTCCAGAACTTCCAAGAACAGCACCATCGGTTGGGGACCAGGCCAGCTGTCATATGCCTTTTGCAGGGATATTTTATATTCAAGCTGTACCTCTCAACATGTCATTTCGAGAGTGGCAGTGACTTCCTAGAGGACAGGGTTCTGAACTGCATCTGAGCACACAATGAAAGATGTGTGGTGTGATTTGCAATAGCCACTGTGGTGTAGAAAGGGCTACCTCGGTTTGTCTTCCCACACGATTGCCCTCCGTGGCACCTCACTTTAATCTTCTTACCTTCTAAGGTGGAATGATTTCTTTCCCCAGTGGGCTCAACGTGACATATTAATTTAACATCTTTGTTCTGATGTCTTTGATAGGCTGCACATTAACATGCCTACTGTGCCTATAAAACACAATATGATTTCCAAGATAAATAATGGATTGCTTTGTTTCTTTAGATCTTCAAAACTCTTTTCATCTCTCACATACATAGAACATCCCGGGGAGATGGACAGGGACCCCAGGGATCTTATCAAGGTGGCTGAACAAAGGTCTCGCCCCTGTGAGACTCAGCGTGATGGAAGTGAAGCCAATTCCAGACAAACAGTATTAGCAAATGTGAGGCTTGGCTCTTTCGCCCTCCCCATCCTGGCATTTATCATCTGCCACAATCACGGCGAGGCACAATGCCAACGTGTTTGATTGGAGCCAGTCAGTAAATAACATTTGATGAAAAGAAAATTAGGCGATAAAGAGACTCTTGAGAAATTAGAAAATATTCTTCTAGGCTTTCAACCTCCTCCTCATTTACTGAGGGACCGAATAACATGACAGACCTAAGAACAGCAGTAGCCTGCTTCCAAATGCTGAAAATACCGAGTCAAACAGCTGAATGGTTCAGCTTGAGGAATTGTTCAAAGTCGACTCAAAATAACCTTTGATTAAAGAAGAAAGAAAGAAAAAGCTAATCTTCAAGTTAACAGAAAGGCTTAACGGATCCGTGACAAACACCATGAATTATGCAGGCTAGGGATGTTGTGTCTTGCCTTTCATATACAAAGGCTCAAATGTCTGATGCAAAGAATGTGATTTCTATCAGCTGGACAGTGTTGGAAGAGGACAAACCAATGAGCCCGCCCCCTCTAGTGCCCTAACTTTGTTTTCTGTAACAAAACTGAAGAGAGCTGAGATTCTCAACCATTCTTCACTACTGTCTGAGCACAGACGAGACTTCTGTTGAGACAAATCAACTTTTCTGGGAATGTCACCCCTAAGTCACTTGCACATGTAGTCTCAGGTATGCAGACATAATAGAGTAGTAGGTTTGCTCCTCTGCTTCCTCAAGAACACACCAGGACACCGGGAAATGCTCTAATTAGCTCTAGGTATGGAATATGTTGTTAAATAGCAGATATCAGCTATCGTACTATCCTGCAGTGGAACCCTGACTGCCAAGTTAATTCCTTTTCTAAGTACTCACCATATATGTTTTTAAAACTCAACCTTTTAAGTTTTAACTTCACATCATGCACTCCAATCCCATGCATTTTCCACTCCCTCCATATCTGCCCCTCATCCTAGCAGCATCCACCCCCAAAGGAAACAGAAAGATTTAAAAATATTGATTAAACACAACACAAAACAAAACATCAAACCCCTCCTCACTCCTCCATCTTTCCTGCCTCTCTGCCACCTCTCCACTCCTCCATTTTTCCTGCCTCTCCATCACCTTTCCACTCACCTTTGTCTTTTTTCTTCACTTGGAAAAACTGAAGCCTGATACGTATTGCCTCACATTTCTCCAGACAAAATTCTGCTCCCTAGATTATGTGGGCTGGGCTGTCCAGTACATGGAAGTCCTCACTGTCTTCAGCCCCCACAGTTCCCCTGCTCCACCCCTCCTACTGTGGTCTGACGCCTGCAGAAAAACAGGTTCACTTAGCCTCAGAGACATACATCTGTGAAAGAAACTCTTCAACGTTTCCAAACTCTGTGCATGGTACGCTTGGTTGCTGAGTGATTTATGCCCTTAATTGTTGTTTCAAAGGTAAGGGATAAGGTTTAAGAAATTGTCAGGCTCTCATTGAATACTGGAACACTTGTATGAACCCTAAGATGTATATTCAAAATCACTTGGAGATAAAATCCTGTCCACCTCTGCAGCCACTTCTCAAGCAATTTATTTGTTTCCAGTAACCAGGTGAAATAAAGAAACATGATTGCCTGCACGTGCACAAACATCTCCCCTTCCTAGTCCCCCCATACCATGCACACCCTCAGGGTCACCCTCAAATCTCATCGGCAGATGCTGATGCAGACTTGAAATAGTCCCTTAAACCTTTCAAGTTTCCTCATCGTGAATTTGTTTCATTTTAAGATATGCCCTTTATTACGTTTCCTTCCTCTTCTTCTCTTTCTTTCTTCTTTCTCTTATTTTTATTGCTGTTGTTGCTGAGGTTACAGATGTGTGCTACCACACTCAGCTATTTTCCTCCTTAATATCACAAGAGACCATAGCGAGGTTCTCTTCCTCACTGATATTTTAGACTGTATGTAACATCCTGAGACCTCCTCCCCAGCAAGGTTTGTTAAAATGAATTGCAGTCAACCCAAATGCTCAGAATCCAGTGTCTAGGGTTTAAATGAGCATCATCAGGGTCTGAGACTATGCAAGGAGTGTGATGTCATTGTTCATGATAGCACCTATAAATCAAACCATCTATTAAATATCTTTCGAGTACAGTTAAACCTTGAAGACAATTCAATATGTATAAAACACTCTAATGAAGATAAAAACTTTTGTTTTACCCCACAACCCTAGTAAGCAAAGATTTGTTCTTATAAACTGTTGATGGTTGCCTTAACTGCATTACCCTTGTTCAAATTTATATTGATTACTTTTACCTAAATAATTTTAATTCTATAAACTTGTTTTTCTAATTTTTCTAATACCTAAGAGGAAGTAACTCAATGTATATGTTTTGAGCTTTGCTTTCTGTGGGCTTTGTTGGTTTGACTATAACAGTTAGCTGTCCCTAAGGCAATGAAACATTCTTTAATGTTTTCTCTTCTACGGAAATTGGATGAACTGTGAGAAGAGACCAGGAACTTGATAACAAAATCCAATATACACATATTCTCAATAAGATAACTTTTTCATTAACTAAGAATATTATTTTAGCTTTTGCTTTCGAGTAATTTTGCTATTGAATATCTTTTAAAATCAACAGAGGAAAAGTTTCTCACTGCCAAATTTTGTTACTTGATTTTAAGTGGCCTATTTAAATACTTCCTGTAGTCAGTTTTGTGTAGTTGATTTAAATACTTCCTACCAAGCCTTTCCCAAAAACCTCATTCCCATTAATCCTCAGACAAGTTCTCTCCACAGAGCCATGGGAGGCCCTTCTTGCTGAAGGGAGGAGGAAAGCAGGATCAGTTAGCTAACATCTAGGTAGGATTTGATGTCAGACCTGCCTGGCTCCAAAACTTGAATGTTTTCCATTTTCCATCTTGCAGATGGGCACTATGCTCTTGTGTAAATACCATTTCCTCTCCGTGTTTGCCACCAGAGCAGAGACTCAATGAGAGAGAGACTGAGCAAGCTTCTTTGACTGCAGTGCTTTGTCCTAGTACATTGAGTCCTGAGCAAGTGGGATGTAGGAGTGAAGGGAACAGACTGATGAAGCTATGACCTAAAATGTAAATTAGCATCAAAACATATTTAACTTCTTGCATAGTGAAACACTTACTTTGAGGCTATAGAAGATTGGTGACTTTAGAGATTTCATTAGATGGTGTGTGTGTGACTACCATTTACACATTATCTTCTTTGAAAAGCCTTTATTTTCAAACTCTGGCATCACAGAGTGTGTTTAAAAGTCTCCTTTTCCAAAGACTGCCAGAGAAGCCATTCTGAACATCATTATGTGAACTCCTAGTAAAACTTGGCACTAGAATCTCTTCTCAAACTACAACCTCAAGAATATGGTAGAATTTTATTTTCATTTTCTTGACCCTTGGAAGAAGCAAGTCCTGACTTCAGTCTTGGGATGAAGTCAGCACCAGCAGAAGGTTACTTGGTGCCTCAATAGATGTATTTTAAAGTCAGTGCACATAGCCCAGAGCCTGAGAGTGGGAACCGTGCTTCTGATGCAAAGGCTCCAGAACTCTTTGTATTAAGCACACTCACATCTTCTTTCACATCGCCAAAGCTCATTCATTCTATGGTAATGAGCTTTGGGATTTAGTGTCTTGCTGAAAATATGCCTGTCTGGCACAAGGTTACTTCTAAGAAGAAAAGTCTTAAAATGAACTGATTAGATAAATATTTGCAAGATTAAAGTGATCCTCCTGGACTCCATTGCTTAATTAAGAACATAGTAGGCTTCCTAAGAATCACTGTGAAGTTCTTTCATAAATAAAATCACATTTTAAAAATATTATTTTTTTCTACCTACTGGCTTATTACCCACAAGCTTCTGAAACTGTCAAATCTCTTTAAAAAAAAAAACTTAATGGCTTCTATTTCATGCTCATTAACAGGAAAGTAAAGTGTTGATTTTTCAACATTATGCTTGTAATAATTATCATTTCTGTGTTGATTTCACCTGAATTAACTTCTCAGGATTATGGCATTTTGTAAAAATGTACACAGAGAAAAACGGGAATTTTGGCTTATTCAAGGAGAATAAATGGATTTTACTCCTCTTCTCAGAAGGAGGTCATTGGATTGTACGTGTCTCAAGTGAGAGTTTGCTAATACTGTGTACGTTATATAGCTGATGCAAATACATTTACATGTTACGCCTTCACTTTTACAGTATACTACTGTAGTATCATATTATACAGTATACAATAATATACAGTATTGTAACAGTAGAATACTGAACAGCTTTACACTTTTATTGTCCTTTCTGCTTTTATTAACCTTAATCACTATTAACATTAATGTCTGTTCTAAGAATTTCTAGTAGAGCTGACTGACAATGCCCAGTTGCACCTGTCTTCCTACAGAAGACATACAATCTACTTTGTGACTGGGTAAAATTCCTGTGTGGATATATTCCACATTTCCTTTATCTGCTTCTCTGATGGTGGGCTCTTACGAAGACATTGTAGCAGCTACCATGAATAGTGCTACAGTAAATGTTGGTGTGTGAGTGTCTCTGTGGTGTGCAGAATTAGAATCTTTCAGGAAAACACCCAGGAGTGGAATAGCTGGGTCTTATGGGAGATGGATTTTCTCTATTTGACAGGGAAGCAGAAGTACAATTGTATAAGGGAATTAAGGGGACTACCAAGAGGGAACAGGAGAGAAAAAGGAGGAGTTAGGGAACATGGCCAAGGTGCACTCTATATAAACGTGAAAAAGTCCTCATGACATCTACTAGCATGTGCAATAAATTTATGCCAATAAAATAATGATGATGTTAAGGAATTTCTGGGATCTTAGAGTGTTTGAAATATTGCCTTTGATTTTAAATGATACTATTCCTCTTAGTCTTTTTCCCTCACAAATCTCTCTTGATTACCATGCTATTTTTCCTTGCTAAGCACAAACATAAATCATCACTGTTGCTAAGCTAATTTTATCTTAAGAGAATCCTGTCTTCTGGTTTAATTTTGGTAAACTTAGTTTCTGTCTCATGGAGAACCATATGCTATGACATACTTTTTAAACATAATGCTATCATTAAGTCTTGTTTTTCTCTAGCATTTTAGCAAATTTTTCCCAGTATCAAGCACATATGATGTTCTATTATCTATCATATTTAGAACTACGATTAGAAAGTTTCCTGTGAGCTAGGAATTTTTTTTCCCATTCCAAGTGTATTCAAAGATAAAAGTTGGGTGATCATTTGATCAAGATTTCACTGTTTAATTTCTTCCTTGTTTTATTTCTTTACCCAATATTGGTAGAATATCTTACACTTATCAGGCTTTATACAAGTGTTAATGATCAAAAATGAATAATTTATCTTTGCTTCTGGCTTACAAGTTAACAAACAAAAATCCTGCAATCCTTAATTATCAATTGATTTTTACAGGTGTTGAAAAAGCCATGTGACAGGAGAACTTCTACCAACGTGTCAAAAATTCTGTGGGATCCGGGAGAAAGAAAGGACCAAGTCTTGTTGCATTATACATAGACAGCTTCAGGGAGAGTAGGAATCAGTCTTTTTTTTATATAAGGAAACAGGGTTCTGGAATGAGCATTCAAGTTGGGAAGATTATCAGTGGTAGCCATTAGCTGTGGGGTCTCCATCTCCAACACTTACCGGCTCTTAACCATTGGTTAAATCACTCACTGTGCTCCCAGACCCAGGTTCCTCCAAGGCTATGCAGATTAATTGAACAATATGACAGACTCTGGGCACAGTAATATACATATCCCAGATACACATTAATATTAATTTCTCTTGTTACTTGGGTGTTCAAGGGTATGTATTCTGGGAGACATGTGTACATATAGTGGTGACCAGAGCTACAGTGTATCCCAGCAAGTCATTTTGTCTCTTCTATTTATGTATATTACCATTGCTTCCTTTTATAGCCATGTTTGCTAAAAAAGCATGACACGTTTACTATTTTTCTTAATTGTTTTGTTTTTAAGAGAGGGTCTTGTGTAACCCAGGCTATCCTCAAACTTGCTATAGAGCTGAAGATAACCTTGAACTCTTGTATCTGTCTCCTGATGTTAGAGACATACATCACTACTCTTAGTTTTTTTGGTGCTGGGTATCAGACCAAAGATTTTATGCAATATTAGGCAAAACATCTATCAAATGAGCCATATCCCCAGTCCCATATTTACTCATGCGTCAGCAAAGCCCCCAGCAGGAAAGGGATGGCACACAAGGATTGGTTAATTCGATACTGGGTTACTAAGTGTGAATGTAGGTATAAGGATACCACCTTACAAAAAAATGTCCCAGGAGCTTTGGCATCTTAAGACTCACCAAGGGAAAAAGTGTGCTTAAAATGTTCTGAATGTCCTTTTTATGACTTCAGATAGGGTCACATTACTAAGTCATCTGTAAAGACTGCCTCACCTCTTCTCTCACAAGTTGAAGACTACGTTGATATAGCTCTTCCATTTGATTGTGATAAGGGCTTCTTATTCAGGTGGCTGCCCCTTATGTTTCATATCTACATTCACTTTCACTCTGCATTCAGTTGAGACAAGCATATGATGAACATTAGTTTAAATAATGGTTAATTAATATAATCCAAGTATCACTGCTCAGTCCATGATTTAAGAAGTTAGAATGTGAATAACTTGGCACTTTAATAAAATATTTAAGGTAGGAGAAGAGACTAAGTCAGTGTCCACTTTTTCCTTTTTTGACATTTCCATGGTTTTCTTGTTCCAAGTCTTACATGGGGGTTTATAACCTCCAGTATATGCCCATTTGCCTCTTGTAGTCCCTGAACCCTGCTAACGCTTCTCTCCTCTCTTACAAGGCAGCTAGCCCCTTTGAACAGCTTTTACCTTGTTTTATTTTCTTTCTTTTCCCTGGATGACTTAATTTTTAAGGTCTTATTTTCAGTTTTATCTTTATTGATCTTCTTCTCTATTGATCTTGTCTTTCATTAAATGTAATGGATTTGGGAATGATACAGATAATTAAGTGGTGAAAACACAGCCATTGATTTAGTGCTGGAAGACAAATAGAACAGGAGCAGAAAGTTTGGCTGGATTTCAACCCCACATCTCCATGCTTGCCATTGAATTAACTGCTCATGATGAAATTTAAATGCCTCTGTGCATAAAAATACAATTCCAAGTAGGAATGAAAATAACATTAAGGTAACCGTGAGTGGACTCCCTCTTATAGAATAGAATTACTTCTGTGATATTCACACCTATGTGGGCCCTGTCAGCACCCATGAATCAAAGTAAAGACATGGTGGTGGTGATAGTGGTGGGGATGGTGGTGACAGTGGTGGTGGTGGTAGAGGTGGTTATGGTGATGGTGATAGTTTTGGAGGTGGTTGTGTTGTTGTTGTTGGTGGTGGTGGTGGTGGTTGTAGAGGTTGTTATGGTGATGGTGGTAGTTTTGGAGGTGGTTGTGTTGTTATTGTTGTTGTTGGTGGTGGTGATGATGGTGTGTGTGTATGTGTGTTTAGGCATGAGATAGAGATGGAGAAACTTCCTCAATCCCTCTCTACCTTGTTCACTGGGCAGAGTCTCTTACTTGTAGTATGGCCACTGTTTGGCTAGCCTGACTGGATAGCGTGCTCTCTGGGGACTTCCTGTCTTTGGCTCTCATGAGCTAGAATTATAAGCAGGTTACCATGGCCATCAGGCTTTCTGTGGGTTCTGGGGGTTTGGACTCTGGTTCCTGTGCTTCACCTGTTCAGCCATCTCTTCTGTCACTAAGTACTGGTTTAGATAGCAAATTTCTTGAGCTTTAAGTTCCTCATCTGAGATCATAAGGGATTTATATATAATTAGATATTTAGGGAAAATATCTAATAATGATATCTTACGATATATAATATTTTTAAAGCAAACCTATGTATTAAATTCTTGCTTTTAAGATCTATTTGATTGTTTAAGTTGAAGATATGATATCTCTGTTGAAGGATATTTGATCACACTGTGAACTCTGAGAACATTATTTACTAGAAAAACCTATTTCTAGTTGTGGTATGACTCAGCTCTAGCAAACACCTTTAATCCAAGAGTTTTCTGCTTGAATATTGTAAACAGAATTAAATAAAGTCAACCATAGGTCAAGAGGCAGAACAAGCAACAAGTTGGCAGGACAAAACAAACATAAGAGAATATGAGAGAATCAGGAGGATGAATAAAGAAATGGACAGGAAGGAGAAGGGAGGGACATTGCTTGAGGAATTTTGTTTGAGACGGTGTAAGAGAAAGGCCTTTTTCTGGGACATCAGCAGAGGAGAAAGGTCAGCCGTGTGCTTTCTTTACCTCTCTGAACTAGCAGGTTTCACCCCAGCTTCTGGCTCCTGAGTCCTTATTAGTAAAGTTGAATATTTGAGATTTAGATAAAAACAAAATATTTCTGCAAGGGTGTATGCAGTAACATCTTTTTGTTAGGAGAAAGAAGAAAGGGTCAAAAATAGCCTAAATGGTCATTGGTGGAAGACTGGTAATCAGTCATAATTCAAATAAAATGCTATGAAAAGTATTAACTGTGTTGTGATGTCATACAAAGACCTCTAAGATGCATTTAATGGAAAAAAGAAAAAAAGGCGATGGCCCATTGTGTTCAAGGGAAAAGGGGAGCTGTGCTTATATTGTCTTGTATGTGGCCAAGTGAGGAAACTGAGCCTTTGGAAACTGTTTGGATCTCCACTATTTGAAGACATTAATTTGTTACTGAGCAGAGTATCTTGAAAACTTCTGGGTATTTCTATAATTATGCTTTTATTCTTTAAATCACATAGCCCTTCCCTTTCTCTTCTTCCTCATTTTGAGCAGTCTAGAATAAGCAGTTAGGTGGGGCTTGGCAAGATAGGTGGTATAAAATGGTGTGGCTTGATGGAGTATGTGAGACAAAGTAGGGGAAGAGCCCACAATATGGGTGAAATGAGGCATGGGGATGCAACAGGGTATAGAGAGCATCCTTGCATAGTCAGCCATCATCAAAGACCATGCAGAAAAAAAATGTGTCATGTATATGTTTATTCTTTTATGTGGACCCTTGCTTTCAATTTTTTGTTTTGTATGTTTGTCTTAATCAGAGGTAGAAATGTATATTGCAATATGATAAATATATCCTAAAATTGTATCAATATACAGATGTCTTAAGCAGAGATAGAAGCATGCATACATAAATATGATAAAATAATTTTGCCTAGGTATACAAATATTATAGAAGAAAATAGGAACATATTCAATATAATTTAAGTTGGTATCAATATACAAGAATCTATACCAATGTAAATTGCCTATAAATAATAGTTCACAAGTATTAACTCTATTACTCACTGTTATTATTAGTGTGAATAAGTTCACACTAATCTATTATCCCATCCAATTTTCCCCCTTTTTTTCAAAGAGATCCATGAGCTTACCTAATTCCCCCCAATCCCTAGCCCTATAACAGTTATAATCAACCCCTAAATGATATCCCTAACCCTAAGGACAAACTTTGTTGGGAGAGGGGACATCATCTCCAACTATTTATTTCCAACTGTCATGGGGGCTCCTCTTTAGGCATCTAGATGTTTAGGGTCTCTTGACATTTTGAAGATGAGTATTTTCCTACAAAGACAAGAACAGAACCCTGTCCCAACCTTTATGAGGTTTCCTTAACACCTGTTTGATTGTTACCTCTATGGATAAGCCGTCATTTCTCTTTCTCAAGAGATTTCTCTTTTTCAAATGAAATCTTTATTAATTTTGTTGGTATCCATAACTTTTCTTCTTCTGTTGAAACAAGAGCAAAACCCCTTCATACACCAGCTGATTTAATTCAAAAGATTTTTCTATTATTCAATGCCTCTCTGCTGTTGTTGTTACTTTCTCATTAGCATTAAGAAAATTCAAAGTTAACAAAGCATTATGTAATCTATTTCTGGGGGTATTTTCTATCCCTTTCTGTTTGTTTAACATATCCTTTATAGTTTGATTTGATCTTTATATAACTGCCTTACCTGTAGGATTTTTTAGTATACTTGTAATATGCTTTATATTATAATAAGCAAAAAACTGCTTCATTTTCTTAGAGGCATATGCTGGACCATTATCTGTCATTATTTGTGCAGGTATATTAATGATAGCCATAACTTTTAATAAATGTGTGATTACTGAATCAGCCTTTTCTGAGCTCAAAGCAGCTGCCCATTGAAAACCTGAATAAGTGTCAATGATGTTGTTATGTACAGATTTTAATTTTCCAGAATCTTCAGAGTGGAACACATCTATCTGATTTCATCCCTTTGAGTACCTTTTGGGTTACTCCCTGTAGGTAGCGGTGTTTGATTAAAGAAAGAACAAGTAGGACATCTCTTTATAATCTTCTTAGCTTGTTACCATGTAATGGAAAACACTTTCTTTAAACCTTTGCTATTGACATGATGTTTTCTATGAGATTCTGAGGCAATCAACACACTTCCAATCAATAATCAATCAATTTCTGCATTATCTTGTGCTAGAGGACCTGGCAGACCTATGTGGGATTGGATGTGTGTTATGTATGTGGGACAAAGCCTATTCCTGATTATATCTTGAACCTGTATGAATAATGAAGTCAAGTCTGTATCATCAGGTAAAAATTCAGCAGTTTCAATATGGAAGACAATGCTTTCTGGATATTGTGAATCAGTAACTATGTTAAGAGGTTCTTTAAAATCCCTTAGTACCATGAGAATAACAAATAATTCTGCCTTTTGGACAGAATTATAAGGGATATATGTTCTGCCTTCCTTAAATCTTCTGATTTGTAACCTGCTTTTCCTGATTTATTTGCAACAGTATAGAATGTGTGGGCTTCGGTTATTGGTGTGTCCCATACAATGCAGGGAAGGATCCAAACAGTTATCTTTAAAAGGTTAATAGCTTTTGGGATGATTGCTGTTAATCTCTCCTAAAAAAAAAATTAGCACAAGCTCTTTGCCAAGGTTCATTGTCTTCCCATAAGTTTTTAATTTCATCAGTATTAAAAGGCACTATAATCTCTGCTGTGACTATACCTGCTAGCTGACAAAGTCTCAATTTTCCTTTTATAGTTAATTCAGAGACTTTTTCCACATAAATTTTTATTTTTTACTTGGTGTATGTGTTAAAAAGATCCATTCTAAGATAATATCTCCCCTTTGCATTAAAATTTCTGTAGGGGAAATTCTGGAAGGCAATATGACTAGAATGCAATTAAGATTAGGATTCAGCCTATCCACATGTGCCTCCTGTAATTTTTCTTCAATGACAATCAATTCCTTTTCTGCTTCAGCTGTTAATTCTTTGGGACTTCTTAATTCTTTGTCACCATCTAAGGTTTCATTTAAATGAACTGTTATATCAGGTGTTTATCTCAACAGCTGGTCATAGGCTGGAAATGTCTCCTAACAATCTTTTAAAGTCATTAAGAATCCAAAATGTGTCTCTCCTAATTTGTGTCTTTTGTGTTCTAATTTTCTGTAAACCTATTTTA